>NW_026623053.1:1207500-1569175 GCF_023065955.2 Ursus arctos
ACAATGCTTCCCAAGTGACTTAACATACCAAAGAAGCCTAAGTAGTAAAATGAAAAGAACAGAAAAGCAAAGTCTCCACTTACAATTTAAATCCCAGGCAATTTGTTTAAAAATTCAGAATGGTTTAAAGCATAGGCCTAAATAGATATATGGATCATGACAAAACTCACTACTTAAACTGAACCAAGGAGGCCAAAAGACATTTTAGGGAAGATTGTGCAGTCTTTAGCAAAACTTAGCTTCTTTCAAACTGAGACATTTCAGTCCTCTTAAGTCATCAAAAACCTGATAAAGACAAAACATAGAAACTTTGCTTTTCTGCAAAGGTAAAGAAAACACATAATAATAATAGTAATAACATCTTTGTTTACAACTCCCTCTTTTTAATCTTTCATCTTTTTTTTTTTTTTTTTTTACGATATGGTAGTCACCATACCGTACATCATTCACTTTTGATGTACTGTCCCATGATTCATTGTTTGCATATAACAACCAGTGCTCCATGCAATACCTGCCCTTCTTAACACCCTTCACCGGTCTAACCCATTTCCCCACCGCCCTCCCCTCTACAACCCTCCTTTGCTTCCCTGGGTCCATGGTCTTTCACTTATTTGTGGAACATAAGGAATAGCAGGGAGATCCTTAGGAGAAGGAAGGGAAAAATGAAGGGGGGGGGGCACCAGAGGGGGAGATGGAACCATGAGAGACTATGGACTCCGGGATACAACTCTTTCACATCAAGAGCAGACCAACAATCCAGGAAAATTTTGTCCTTTTAACAGAGAGAAAAAAAGCAGAATTTCAGACTTATACCATTGTACCTATAAAATCCATTCATTTCAATCTTAGTCCTGACCATAAATAAAAGTTTTTTCCGAAGTTGCGCTTCACAAACTTCCTACACCTTTCTTTTTCATTCAGATTTTGTCCTGAGACTTTTCTCTCTGAATAAACAGTCTTTATTTAGTACAAAATAACAAAATTGCTTTTTTTCTTTCCTGAACAAAAATGTATTCTCATTCCTTATAGTGCCCTTATAAAAATACAGCTTAACCTTTCTTGCATACACAGTTGCTTCACCTATCATTTCCAGCAATCTCAATGTACACTTAGCAGAATTTTAACTTTTACAAACCTTTGCCTCCACTGAAAACTAAGCAGTAACCAATCCCGAACTGTTATACCAGAATTCTTTAGATTGGCATTGTATTATTAAAATAACATATTAAAGGGGAACAATGAAGCAAAGAGAGAGTCCAGAAGGACAAAGATCAGAAAGGAACGGAGCCAATATACAGAAACAGGGACTTTACAAGCAATACAATGGCAGTAAATTCACAGCTCTCAGTAGTTACTCTGAATGTAAATAGGCGCAATGGCCCAATCCAAAGACAGGAGCCTATCAGATTAGATGAAAGGCAAGACCCATCAACATGCCTTCTTTTTTTTTAAATAATGATATTTTTTTATTATATTATGTTAGTCACCATACAGTACACCCCTAGCTTTTGATGTAATGTTCCAGGATTCATTACTTGCCTCTAACACCCAGTGCACCATGCAATACAGGCTCCTGCTGTGGACTGGGCTGTGGTTTGCCAAGCCCTGATCTCCATCAGAGACCTCACCGGCCCCACCTTGCAGGTGTTCCCAGGCCTGCTCGCTCACTGCAAGACCCAGTGACCTGCCTGGGATGTTCCTGGAAACCTCTGCCCCTTAAATTCTCAGATTGTGATCGTAGCGTAAACCAAATCGGACAATGTGCTGTGCTCCGGATTTCAAAATGTTTTCTCAGAAGAGCCATTTTTATCATTCTCTGTCCCCATCAACCCCATATTTTGTAAGATCTTATCCACTTAGATTCAGAGTCACTCAAAGGCAACAGCAAATTCACAAACCACATTTAGTGGTGCTTGTTCTGGGCATCATGAGAGACAGTCATCAGCAGAGACTACTCAGGAGGCCAGGACAAGTACACATGATGGGGGGTTGGGAGGGAGAAGACGAACAGGGCAGGGGGAGAACGGGCTTCGGTCCCTGTGTTTTCATGTCACAGGTTAGATACGCAAATATTTCCAAAACCTCATTACTAATTGAAAACAAAAACAAAGACAAAAAATGTAGGACGCTTTCCAGCACTACGGAACTCTAAACAGATGATGGGACTGACCCAAGGTACAATTTCTTAGCTACAAGGGCCTAGGTTGTTCCAGAACAAAATGTTGACCACAGTTCTCTTTCAGGGTGAGGGCTCTGAACCAGCGTAGTGGATTTTGATTTGGACGGTGGTACATTTACCTAAAAGCCTACGAGCAGGAAGCGGTTGGCAGTGAAGTCTTGGCGTGGTTGGTGTGCGGCAGTCTGGACTTCTTTGTCTAAGCAGGTGCCGGGGCCCTCCACCTCTGGTTTTTCTGTGGACGTCTGGGTGGACAGGCCCCCACTGGAGGGACCAGTTCTGGCTTGAGGTGTCCTGAGCTGATTGTGCTGGGGACAACAGGAGTCTGCAGACGGCTTCCCCACCCACTTCTCACTTACACCTCAAAACAGCTTAGTGTGGTATTATAAAAAATTAACAAATTGGAGAGCAGCAGCAATCCTCCCAAGACGACACGGCTAGGTCACAGCCCACCCGCTTCAATTCACGTCTGTGACCAGCGCCCAGGATGCCCGGAGAGGATAGGCACTGGGGAGGGGGGCAGTCAGCCTGGATGCCCTGGCATCATTTTCCTCTTCTGTTTGAGAAGATATACTGTGTGCGTGGTGACAAATTCAGACCGTGCCAAGGCTGGAGGTAACCAATGTTACCGAGTTCTTGTCCATCGTTCCAGAGGTGGTCTTTACACATCCTGAGTGTGTGTGTGTATGTGTGCATTTACACACATGTGTGCACACACTGGACAGGGCACCCTTCTTTTTCCTCCTAAGGGCATAACTTGAGGCTTGCTCTGTGCCTACTGATGTTACTTCAGCTCACACGTTCAAACAGCTGTGTAGGTTCCAGCGTGTGGACACGGCAGATTTCATTTCCTGTCTCGGGGGGACTGGGGACATCCGTGCTACAGGTGGCACTGGGCCAGAAGGGCCTTGTGTCCAGGCCCACGCGGGAGCCGCGTGGCCCTACTGAGGTGGATGATGAACCTCTCTAGCAGACATGTCCATGGAGGCCTTCTGAGGGGCTTGTTTGGGTCTCTGTCTGGCTTCTGTCACACCTCATCTCTGGAGCAGCCAGTCCCTAATCTTTTGGCCCTGAACGTTCTTGGAAAAAATGTTCCCTAAGGCAGAGGGAGCACAGGACTCCCAGCTGTAGGCTCTGGGCTTCGCCCAGCGGAATGTGATTTTGTTCTTGGGCTCTCCTTAGGGACCCCAATGGGCCCCCCAAGTCATCAGGGTGATTATGACGTCCGCTGGATGTCTCAAAAATATGCATTTTTTTACCTGGCTCCCATTCAACTCCATAACGTAGTGCTTTGCTCAATGACTGTAGAGTATGGTCTCATCTGAGGAGAAGCAGGACATTTTAAGACCGCAGAGCCCAAAATTAACAGCCTGGAATTTTGGCCCATGCTCTCTGTTGACTGACTTAAGCCATTACACGGAAAGACACTTTGGCAAATCCTGAACTACTTGTACAAGAGAAGCCACAGACATGATCAGACCATTGAACAAGAGGCATCTGGCCAACCGACCATTTTAGGAAATGGTCTCTACCATTAGTAGGATTGCAAACCCTTCCACACAACCCAAACACAGTGACTGAGAACAGTTCCACCTCGACACAGAACCAAACCCTTAAAACCCACTACGAACATCACAGAAGCTGGCAACCACTGCATCAAATTACGGTTTTCTGGGTTAACACGCTGAGGCCTTGTCACCAACCTCCAAACCTCTTCTCGCTTTGCCTTTTCATGGTGCTGTGGGGCTTGGTGCCTGAGGTAAGAACCAGGGTGAACAGAGCCTGGGCAGAATCACCTCAGATGCTCAGGAGGTGGAGGCCAAGGGGTCAAGGGTCAGCTCAGGCCCTCTGGCTTCTCTCTCCTACAGGCAGACGTCCCGTAAGGTGCACTGGCGGGGCTGACAGGGGACGCCCCGGCCTGCTGGTCGGGGTCAGAGCTGCGGCTGTGAGCAGGAGGGCCAACAAGCTGGAAGGTGAGTGGGCAGGAAGGCTCTGGCTCGGAGTGCTCATGGGCATGAGTCAACACCAAATACTCTGGCAGGGTGCACGTAGCAATGCTGACCTCCAGAGCTGGGCCCCCAACAGGCTGTGGCCATTTAGAATCAGTTTATGATTTTCAATGAGTTTTTTCCTTTTTTTTTTTTTCCCCCCAAATACCTCAATTTACAAAAAGCACACATTGGGCTTCCATCCATAGCTGACAGCAAATAAGCGACTGCCTTGGTTGGAGAATCTTTTCTGCAACGACCCACCGTTTGTCTTATCCATAAGCCCTGTGCCACCATCTTTCTGCTGAGCCCAGGCAGCAGTGTGGGTGCTACTCCCCGGCCTGAGGGCTCTAACCCGGGCTGGGCTCCTGAAGCCTCTGCAGCCGCACAAGCTGGACCCTTTTGGGATACCACACTGCCATCCCTCAGAGCTCAGTCCCTAGAGCGAGGAGGGTCACCCCCCTGCCCTCAGGTGCAAGAAGCAGGGTTCTCCGCCGCATGGAGGTTTAGGGTCTCAGGCTAACCTATGCAAATGGAACTCATGCACAGAACCACCGGAGCTTGCCCCGTTCGCAGGAACAGTTTGGGAAACTGACAAAAAAACAGGCGATCTCTCAGAAGGCAAGCAGAGATGCTTCCAGCTTGCCCGTCTGCAGCTGGAGACTCACGCTGCCAGGAGGCAGCAGCCACACCACCCCCGGGGCCTAGGCTGGGCACTTGTGGCCTGGCAAGCTGCCATGTAGTGTGTGGCCTTGAGGAGAGATGATGCCGCAGAGGCGGTGAGGGCGCAGGTGTGCAGGGAAAGGCAGCCAATGCGTGAACGACCCCTCTGCATAATCTTGGCCAGGGGACGCAGCTCTGCTCAGAGGCGCTTTTGCAAGGGTTGCGCCAGAGGCTCAAGCCCCCAAGAGGGGCTCAGGTCCCCATTATCCTGTGGATGGGGTACCAGTGAAGGAGAAGAGGACCCAGAGCCCCAGGTTCCTTCAGTGGAATCCTAACTGGTAGAGACGTAGGGCCCCACCGTTCCTGTGCCCACTGATGTTCACTCTGGGCCTTCTGAGGCTGGGCGCTGTAGGACTCAGGGTGCAGGAATCCCCCAGTGTGTTGTGTTCCTCTCCTGCCCCTTCCCTGACCCCAGTGCTGTCCTCAAGGAGTAAGGAGCTGCATTCAGGACTCCGAGGCTGGGACTCTCACCCATGCTGCTTTTCCAGCCTGGGGCAGTTCACCTGGCTGGTGAGCCGAGTCTCATTGCCAGGCAGCGGGCATGAACATGGCGCTCTGCGCGCTGACCACATTGTGCAGGTGTGGCCTTGCCTCCCTATGTGCCACTACCTTGTACCTGTACCGGGCTTGCCCGCCCACGGCCTGCTGCTTCCACAAGTTGTAGTACGTAGGGTGAGGAGTAGTGGCGCCTGGAGCTTAGCAGCCTCGACGACAAGCACCTCCATGGGCACACTAGCCGGGCTCTCACCAGTGATGTCGTACGCCATCCGGATGAGCTCATAGTGCCGCTATTTCTTCCCACCTACAGGTGGAAGGAAACAGGGGTCAGCTGGCCCAGGACCACCTCCCTCTCTTGGAACCACACCGAGGGGCTGCGGGGCAGGCCGTGGGTGTCACCAGAGGGTCGCTGGAACGTTCTCCTCCTCCTTCCCTGACCCCAACGTAACAGCCACCCTGCGCTGCAGTGCACCCCTCCCACTCTCCGCTCACGGGAAAGGTGGCAGCAGGCCACCTGTAAGGCCACCTTAACCAACACTTCAATAAAAATCTGAAAAGAAATAACAAAGAAAAACCTTACGGACAATACATTTACAGCAACGTCTCTTTACTGAAAAAACCCACGTAATAAGCAGACTGCCCAGTTCAGACCCACGTTGGCCAAGCGTCCACTGCAATACTGGAAATCCTAGCCAGAGCAATTACACAAGAAAACTAAATCAACAAAAGGCATCCAAACTGGAAACCAAGAAGTGAAGGTCACTCTTTTCAGATGACATGATATTATATGTAGAAAACCCTAAACACAACCACAAAAACAACTATTGAACAAATTCAGTAAAGTGGCAGGGTACAAAATGCATAAAAATCTGTGCTCCCTCGTTTCAAACTCTATTACAAAGCTCTACTGATTGCTGGCATATTGGCATCAAAGCAGACACACAGATCAACAGAACAGAAGACAGAGCCCAGAAGGAAACCCACACTTCTACGGTCCGGTACTTTATGACCAAGGAGCCAAGAATATGCAAGGGGGAAAGGACAGTCCCTTTACTAAGCGGTGCTGGAAAAACCGAACAGACCCATGCAAAAGAATGAATCCGTACCACTATCTTACACTCGACACAAACATTAACTCAAAATGAATTCAAGACCTGAAACCTTACAACTCTTAGCAGGAAACATAGGGACAAAGCTGCCCTACGTACTACTCAGGCGTGAATTTTTTTTTTTTTTGGATCATGTTCCAAAAGCCAAGGCAGTAAAAGCAAAAGTAAATAAGCGAAGCTACAAGAAACTAAAAAGCTCCTGCCCAACCATGAAAATCACCAACTAAATAAAGAGGCAACCTACCGCCTGGGAGAAAAGACTTGCTACTCATAAATCTCATAAAAGGTGACTTTCCAATATATAGAATGAATTCCTACAACTCAATCACAACAACAACAAAAAACAAAGTGGAAGGATTTTCCAAACGGACATTATGCAGAGAAGACACAGAGACGTCAACAGTTCCGTGAAAAGATGCTCCACATCAATAATCATCAGGGAAATGCAAATCGAAACAACACTGAGGTATCGCCTCACACTGCTTAGAAGGTTCAGTATCAAAAAGACAGAAATAACAAACGTTAGCTAAGATGTGAAGGAAAGGGATCCCTGGTGCACTGTTGGTGGGTACAGAAGTAGGTGCACACGCTGTGGAAAACCGTATGCAGCCTCCGCAAACAAAAGAAAAATTAAAAAGAGAACTATCCTACAATCCAGTAACTTCTCTTCTTAGCTTTTAACGGAACAAAATGAAAACACCTATTTGAAAACATATTTATACCTGCATCTTCATTGCAGCATTAACCATATGTAACTAATTTAACATATAAAGCATCATATTCAAGTATACAATATATAAAACATCTATAAAATAAATTATAATACAAAACTGTATATACATAACTTAGAGGACCCAAGAGAGAAAGAATAACCTACAAGACCATGTCCGTGGAGAAACAGATCCAGAAAGAGCCCCTTCCAACCCAACCCATCTCCCCACCACCCAAGCAACAGCCTTTCCTGCTGTGGCCACCGCTGAACATACCGCCCACGCCCTCTCCCATCTCTGCCTAGGACCATACGGCTGCTGCCCTCGCCACGCATGACAACTCACAATCCTCGCCCTCACCGCCGCCTGGGACTCAGAGCCCTAACCAACCATGCCATCCTCTTCCCCGCCAGGGAACCCACGACTCCACGGCCCTTGACGTCACTGCACACCTACAATGCAGGTGCCGCTGCCACCAGGGCCCCTGACCTCACTGACGCGCAACCACCGTCGCCACGGAAATCAACACCCGCGCCACAGCACGACCACGGAACTCCCCGCCGCTGCCCTCACCACCCTCACCGCCCCTTGCGTCGCAGCCCATGCCACTTGGGAACTCACCGTCGCCCTCGTTGCCGCTGCCTCCACAGCCGCCGCAGCCACCTCCAGCGCCGAGGCCGAATCTGTGGATGCCGCCTCCAGCGATGCCTCTAGCGACGCCACCTTCAATGCCGGAGGCGGCGCACCACCGACGTCAAAGGGAGGCGCCGCCGCCAGCGCCGCCGAGGCTGGGGCTGCCTCCAACACCGAGACCTCTTCAGTCGACGCCCCTCCAATAAAGCAGCCTCTGCTGCCTCCAGGGACGCCGCCGCTCTCGCTGACTCCCTCGAAGCCCAGGACACCTCCAATGCTGCCGCCGATGACACGATCAACGCTGCCGAAGACTCCACCGCTGCCAACACGTCCGCACTGGAGTCCGCGCAGCACCGAAGTGAGAAGCGACCAGTGTGCGGGGCTCCGCCCCCAGCGTGCGGGGCTCCGCCCCCAGCGTGCGGGGCTCCACCCCAGCCTGCGGGGCTCCACCCCAGCCTGCGGGGCTTCCATAGTCGCCCCTGCTGCTTCCTGTGCCATGGGCACTGCCTCCAGAAACAGCGGTGCCCCGGGAGCTTCCAGCAGGGGTGCTGCAGCGGGCACCTCTGGCAGGCACGCTGCATCTTGTGGTCGCCCCTGCTGCCTCCAGCGAGAAGGGCGCCTCCTCCACTGCGGCGGGCGCCGGTCCCAGGAAGGATGCTGATGCACGAGCCGCCTCCAGTAAGAGCAAAGCCTCCTGCAGCTCCTGCAAGGGAGCCGCCTCCATTCTTGTCTCAGTGGTCGCTGTAGGCCTCCAGCCCAGTGGGCACTGCCGCTGGTGCCTGCAGCAGGGGCGCTGCATCCGTGGACGACCCTGCTGTCTCCAGTGGGGGGGGGTGGGACTCGGACCCACCTCCAGCGGGGGGGCACTCCCTGCATGTCCCTGCTCCCTTCACTACTGCGGAGGCCGACTCCAGCCTGCAGGTGCTGCCTCTTGCATGTGGGCTCCGCCTCCAGCAAGTCGCCGCCACCACTTTTAACTCTCATTTTAAGTTGCAAACAGTCTCAACTCAGCAGACAATGAACAGTATGAAAATGCTTTTTTTCTTTCCTAACCAAGCTGTGGTTAAATATGTGAAGAGATTGTTGATTTTCTTTTTCCATGCTTATTTCCCCTTCACTACAAAATGCCATTTTCACATTCCTGGTAAAAGCCTGGAGAGGGACCGGAGGTAGGGATACAAGAAAGTTCTTTATTGACTGCTATTTTTCATTCTGATTTGTGATCTCAGGGCCTGACCAAAATGTAAATCTGTCTCCCCTAAGGTCTTCAGAGAACTTAACAATACCGTTGGTCTTTTCACTGTTACTCCCCTAGAACAGGATGTATGCGGTTTTTAGATCTATTTGTTGGTGATTGTCCCTCAGGATCAGATGATCACCAGTCAAGCTCGACCTAAGTGATTCCCACGTAGTGCCTTCCTCTCTCCCGGAGGTTGTCTTTGGACCGTAGGAACCTCTAAGGCAAACTTTACCTTACATTCCGCGGAAGTTCAGTTACTTCACAACAAAGTCTTGTGCCCCTCCCCCCTTCTATCTGTGTATCTTTCCTGCTGCCTGAGGAAACAGGCTCTTGCCTTCAGGCTCCTCAGCCATATGTCAGCTGCGAGTATGCCCCCCCAAATCCAAAGGATATATATTCAGCTCTTCTATTGATCCCGCGGAAACCCAACCTCTTATCTTGGAGACAAGAGCATCCTACCCATTCCCCTTGCTTTTGTTGGAAGGTTGGATAGGCAAGTATTAATGAACATAAAGAGGATTCAGACAATCCTCTTTACAAATTCTATTTCCCCTTAGTTTCAGGGTGAAGGATCCCCCTCCTCTGGGCTCTCTGACGAGCTTACGTCCTAAGTGTGTTAGTTTAACAAGTATTGCATGGACTTTCATTCCCCCCATCCCTGGAGATAAACCAGACCATCAATGATTTCATTTAATTTCAAATCCCCGTATCGACTTTCAATAAAGTTCTACAATTCTGACACCAGTTGCAATGTGTTTCTTCCACGTGACAAGCAAGTCTTTGACACCACCCGCATGTCCTTTTCTGACACGACCTATCTGGAGATAGTGTCAGCTTGCACAGCTCAGTCCCACCACACTGGACCCCCAGCACCCTTCAGATGCCCATCACAAGTCCAGTTTGCCACCTGTGCTTGACTAGCCACAGATGGAAGGTTCCAACCACTGCCTCCTTAGGCTCAATTAATTTGTTACAGTGGCTCACAAAATTCAGAGAAACATTTCACTTACAAACCTACCGGTTTATTATAAAAGGATACAACTCAGGAAGAGTAAGAGAGAAGATCTGCGTAGGGCCAAGTACGGGGAAAGGGGTATGGATCGAGTTTCCATGCCCCGTTCCAGAGCGCCACTCTCCCAGCACCTCCAATGTTCACCAACCCAGAAGCTCTCAGAACCCGTCCTTCAGGGTATTTGTGGAGGCTTCATCACATGGGCATGATTTTATGATTTCATGACAATCATTGTTCTCCAGCCCCTCTCCCCTCCCAGGAGGTGGAGGGCGGGCCTGAAAGTTCCCACCCAATAATCAAGTGGTTGGTTCCACTGGCAGGCAACCAGCCCCCTCCTCAGTCCCAAAGTCTCTCATTAACACAGCAAACAAAAGATACCCCATCACCCTCCACACTTAGGAATTCCAAGGGCTTTAAGGAGCTTTGCTGCAGAAACGGGGTAAGATCACATCTATATTCTAAATCACAACACCGCAAGTTCATAACTCAGTGCTGGACAGTAATACAGCATGGATATTTAAATGATAGGTTCATTTTTATGTTGATAACCGAAAAGGAGCTTCTCAAAGAGCAAATGTTTAGAATTCATCAAATGAAATGACTTTCTGAAAACCAAAATCTTTTACTAAAGTTTTTTCCATTTACAGAACAGTTTCTGCAGCTCTGAACCTAATTCTTACCAAAAAGGGGATTAATAAATGTCGGGATCTGGGGGGAAAAGTGACCTCCTAATGTTAGAGCTCAGGGATAGCACTGGAAGGAAGATGAGTCAATGCTCAGATGTATTCCTTGGCCTAGACTTCAGGAAGGCAGAATATACAAGGAGAAAAGAAAACAGACAGGTAGAAGAGTCTCTCAGAGCCTGCATTTCCAAACGGGAAGGCCCTTTCCTACATGGATTCCTTGGTTTCATCAGCAAGTATTTATCAAGTGTCCAACTAATCACCAGCGAGGATATTTATAAACAATTACACGATGGAGTCCCTCTTGTCGGACGTTCCTAGTCTAGTGGGGAAGACAGACATTCCAAGAGCCCTTTGGAGAAAATGGGGAGGCTCTATTAACCAGCAGAGCTTCTTTTTCCCTCGGGAATTCTGGGCCCTTGGCTGAAATCCTCACCTGGATCCTCTGTGTGGTTGGCCCATCCTCACTTAATACTGCTCCTCCATCCCTAGCCTCAATCCCACTTCCCTCTTGTACATTCCTCACAGCACCTGCTATTACATGAAAGCGTGTGCTTCTGTCTAAAGCTTACAGTAGAAGCCATGAGAAAGGGATCTTGTTTATTTTGTTCAAGGCCGCTTGCCCTGAGACTAGAAGAACGCCTGGCAAATTCATATATTCATTCACCGTATGTTTAAAGCATCTACTAGTGCCAGGCACTGACCCGGGCAGAGATCGGGAAGCGGAAATTCCCTCTCCTCGTGGAGCTTCCATTCAAGTACCATAAAGACAATGACTATGATGGAGCGCTTTCTTTGGAGAAACTCCACAACACTGAATCCCAACAGCAACTCTGAGACAGGTAGGATTATAATCCTTGCATTACAGGCAAGGAAACCTGGACCCAAGAGGTCAAGTGACTTGCCTAAGGAGAAGGGGCAGGGTTAAGATGCGCACCCAGGGAGTCTGGCCCTAGAGCTCAGTGTCTTACTAATCTGCTAGAACGCCTCTTGCTTACATACCCACAGTATGTGTGCAATAAGTATTGTTGGAAAATGGCTGGAAGCCTACGGAGAACCAAAGGAAGACAAGGACATCATTATGGAGGTACAGGGTAGATGATGTGGGCTGAGGGGGAGGTTAAGGAGCTTCATAGAGAAAGGGACATGGCCGATTCTTGAAGGCCTGGAGTGCAAAGGGTGGGAATACAGGGAGGGTGTGAATGCAAACAACAGACACAGCAACACTTAGTGTGACTGGACCATAAGGGGGTTGGAGAGAGGGCACCAAATTCATATAGTGATGGTAAAGAGCCTCGTACGCCCTGTTAGATAGTTTGAACTTGGTCCCGAAAGTACTCAACACAGAGACCTGAGGTGGCTGAAATGGAATCGCCGAGGAGCTCAGATTTAAAAGACCACGGACAAACCAGGAGCAAAAGGTGTTAAGCCAGAACCAGAATAAAGGAGCGCCATATTCTCTTCCAACTGTGTGATTTCTTTACAGATCTCAGCACCTCTGTAACTGTGGATTAAACGAAGTTCTCAAATCCCCTCTTCCACTTACGCATGACCTCAGGGACCTCAATAAGATCTAACGGCACTGAATTCATGATGACGTTCCAAGGTTTGAGATGATTACCTCATTAAGCTTTTGGACACGTTTTCGAGAAGATGGCTTTTCTTCTTATCACAGAGACAGAAAACAAGCAGATCAAGATCCTTCCCCAGATGGTAGGTAAGTGGTGATCTCACAAAAGAAGGGGAGGATTGGGAGTGTCTCCAGGGCTCCAAGGAAAGCACTTAGGGAGGTGAGACTGCAACTTGTATGGAAACTTTCTTCATCAGCAAGACCGGATCTGTCTGTGCTAGGACCAGGGCCTTGGCTATAGAACACCCAGCACCGTGCTGACAGCTGCTACATGCTCACTAAATGGGGGGTACCTCGATTTATGCGGTAAACCTGCACTAACGCACGATTCTGCCAACAGAAGCAACCTCTGGTTCAGAGTTTTTGTGTGGGGCGAGGACTTGCAGAACTTTCTACATCTGTCCTACTAAGGCCTTTTCCCCAAAGAACCAACTGTGTATTTCCTTTTTAAGGACCTGTCTCCAATGTCACAGCCAAGAAGAAGGTATCTTTTCCCCTCAGATGTAAAGACAGAAACCACCAAAAGAGGACATCCAAATAAAGGCCTGAACCTCAACCCTGGCGGGAGGTTCAGAACCAAGACAACTTACCACTGTGATGCAAAACCACCGGGGAGATGACAGGGTGGACCATTCTTGTGCCTATCTCACTGGAACCGGCGGCGAAGACGCAGAGGTCAGACGCGTTGCATCCTACCCGCCAGGCCAAGGAATGTGAGCCAAGAAGAACCGTCTGTAAAACAAGTACAGCTTTGAGTTCAGGTCTTAGGGATTGCACTCTGGGAGACACAGAGTCACCCCCAAACGGAAAGTGTGCTCCACACTGCCAGCAGGGAGTGCAGGCTCAAAGAGGTCAAAATCACAGGGTCGCACAAGCTGGGAAAGAATTAGGATTGCTGCGAGCAGACCTTAAACTAATGCATGGTTGGCGGTTTGGCTACCAGGTGTTCCATGATGTCTATTTCAGACCAAAGCAGGAGGATGGGGTCCTGGAGGTGGCCCAGAGGTCAGTGATCATTTGCAACTACTGACAAAAGTCCAACGTTCATGCTGCTCCCAGAACCTAAACAGAAGATGTGCATCAACCCTATTTCAACTACATTTTGCAGGACTATCTTAGCAATGCTTACTCCTCCTGGAATCTTCTTTCACATTGGAAGTGTGTTCTCATTCATCAACCCCTGGATCTTCCATTACATGGAACTGAAACAGGAGATGCGCATAAACCCTACCTCCTCCAGGTCTTTTCAACTCTATGTGAGTGACTCTCTCAGTCTTTCTTCCTTCTTTCACAACTCTATTTTTAATAGCATCTTAGCAGTATTTCATTCTTAAAGAGAAATCGGTGAGGTTCAACAGGCAAATTGCATTAACACTTGTTGAAAGTAAGCCCTGATCTTTGCCATCTCTAAAGTCTCTATTTGGCTGAAATCGGCCTGGGGTCTTTTCTTGTGAAGATTTGCCTCTCACAGACACCTGAAGTCAAAACACTCATCACCACAAAATGCAAATTTAAACTTCGGAGGAGATTTAAAGGGGTTTAAATCCTAACCAGCATTTATGATACTGACCCAAGGTGCAAGCACTCGAACCACCAGCTTCTAGGGGATTCCAAGATTACTTTGGGTGGCATTCCGATAGGATTTGCCCAATCAGAAAACACTGTCAGTGTCAAAAGTGATGTCTCCAACCTAACTTGCAAGATAAATGGTTTCATAGCTGAAGGGGACCCACTTTGAGGCACAGAAATATCAGGCGTGTTTGCAGTGTGTGCTAATCCAGATGGGTGATGCCTTTCAGTTACACGGATCTGTGATTGTTTCTTAGATGAAAGAAGGCCGCAGCGATCATCGCACACTTGCTGGCTTAGCATCTACTCTTTTTTTTTTTCATTTATTTTTATTACGATGATAGATGAGTCACCATACAGTACATCATTAGCTTCTGATGTAGTGTCCCATGATTCACTGATTGTGTAGAACACCCAGTGCTCCACACAACACGTGCCCTCCTGAATACCCTTCACCCGGCTAGCCCATCCCCCCACCCCCTTCCTCTCTAAAACCCTCAGTTTGTTTCCCTGGGTCCAGAGTCTCTCATGGTTCCTCTCTCCCTCTGTTATCCGTCCCCCTTCCTCTTTCCCTTCCTTCTCCTAATGATCTCCCTGCTACTCCTTATGTTCCACAAATAAGGGAAACCATGTAATTGTCTTTCTCTGCTTGACTGACTTCACATAGCATCTATTCTAACTAAGCTCAGCAAGAACAGTAATGGACCGTATACATTTGTAAACCTTGCTTTGCCAGAACTTTTCGTAAGGAATCTTCTAGATTGAACTGGCAATCGTGTCTTGAGGCCAGAGGCCAAGCCAAATACTCACCACAGACTTGCCTGCAGTACCTGTAGATTCGGGTCAATTCTTCTTTTTGAGATCCCCAAACTATCCTGAGGTTCCGATACCTGCCGGGAAGTAACCCTCTTTACTCATCTGGCAAGGCTCCTGAGAACTCTGTAAGCAAGGTTATCAGGCCAATATGTCCAAGGGGCTCCATCAAGTCAACCTGATATCCTTCAACTTGTCTGGTCATATCAGGGTCTATATGCATGTCTCTCTCTCTCCAACAGGACACTTCATTCAACGCCTTGGTAAAATAACTAAAGTTTCCAGGAGTGACCTGTTGCAAGGAAAACAGACTTGTGTTGAACTTTGGCAAATAATCAAACTTACCTTGAAAGAAGGAATACTCACTGAGAGCTGCTGAATTCTGGAGGATTCGGGTAGGGAGAAAAGTGAAATGTTTCCACTTGTTCACAAAAGCATATTTTACCCGATCTCCCTATATCATGGATATTTTAACATAAAGTTTCCTTAAATCTGGAAGAACACATATTAAAGAACCAGCAATGTTTCAAACAAGAGTCACAAAACTATCATCATCGTCCTCAACTCTTTCTGCCCCATAGTATTAATTCTTGTTCTGTTTGAATGCAACAAAACCGGCTCCATTAGTTCTGGAAATTCTTACCCAGTTGAGTTTTAGGATTTTAAAGAGCACAACTTATATTTGTCAAAAATTCCTTTCATGAATCTCCTTGAGGATGAAACACATTCGACAAGGGCATAAATGACACAAGAATCACAAATGTACATGGTTCAAGATCTGATGAGAGCTCATTACAACGCTCTTGACAAGGAAATCCCGTTACTTCTGTGACACAGAACATTTCCATAATTAGCGTATCGAGTGAGGACCTTATACTGAGACATATTAAAGCTTGAGGAATTCACATAATTCCTACAACAATTATAACATTTACCCATACAACAGAACCCATGGTTTCCCAATCATTTATTTCACAATGCTTCCCAAGTGACTTAACATACCAAAGAAGCCTAAGTAGTAAAATGAAAAGAACAGAAAAGCAAAGTCTCCACTTACAATTTAAATCCCAGGCAATTTGTTTAAAAATTCAGAATGGTTTAAAGCATAGGCCTAAATAGATATATGGATCATGACAAAACTCACTACTTAAACTGAACCAAGGAGGCCAAAAGACATTTTAGGGAAGATTGTGCAGTCTTTAGCAAAACTTAGCTTCTTTCAAACTGAGACATTTCAGTCCTCTTAAGTCATCAAAAACCTGATAAAGACAAAACATAGAAACTTTGCTTTTCTGCAAAGGTAAAGAAAACACATAATAATAATAGTAATAACATCTTTGTTTACAACTCCCTCTTTTTAATCTTTCATCTTTTTTTTTTTTTTTTTTTACGATATGGTAGTCACCATACCGTACATCATTCACTTTTGATGTACTGTCCCATGATTCATTGTTTGCATATAACAACCAGTGCTCCATGCAATACCTGCCCTTCTTAACACCCTTCACCGGTCTAACCCATTTCCCCACCGCCCTCCCCTCTACAACCCTCCTTTGCTTCCCTGGGTCCATGGTCTTTCACTTATTTGTGGAACATAAGGAATAGCAGGGAGATCCTTAGGAGAAGGAAGGGAAAAATGAAGGGGGTGGCACCAGAGGGGGAGATGGAACCATGAGAGACTATGGACTCCGGGATACAACTCTTTCACATCAAGAGCAGACCAACAATCCAGGAAAATTTTGTCCTTTTAACAGAGAGAAAAAAAGCAGAATTTCAGACTTATACCATTGTACCTATAAAATCCATTCATTTCAATCTTAGTCCTGACCATAAATAAAAGTTTTTTCCGAAGTTGCGCTTCACAAACTTCCTACACCTTTCTTTTTCATTCAGATTTTGTCCTGAGACTTTTCTCTCTGAATAAACAGTCTTTATTTAGTACAAAATAACAAAATTGCTTTTTTTCTTTCCTGAACAAAAATGTATTCTCATTCCTTATAGTGCCCTTATAAAAATACAGCTTAACCTTTCTTGCATACACAGTTGCTTCACCTATCATTTCCAGCAATCTCAATGTACACTTAGCAGAATTTTAACTTTTACAAACCTTTGCCTCCACTGAAAACTAAGCAGTAACCAATCCCGAACTGTTATACCAGAATTCTTTAGATTGGCATTGTATTATTAAAATAACATATTAAAGGGGAACAATGAAGCAAAGAGAGAGTCCAGAAGGACAAAGATCAGAAAGGAACGGAGCCAATATACAGAAACAGGGACTTTACAAGCAATACAATGGCAGTAAATTCACAGCTCTCAGTAGTTACTCTGAATGTAAATAGGCGCAATGGCCCAATCCAAAGACAGGAGCCTATCAGATTAGATGAAAGGCAAGACCCATCAACATGCCTTCTTTTTTTTTAAATAATGATATTTTTTTATTATATTATGTTAGTCACCATACAGTACACCCCTAGCTTTTGATGTAATGTTCCAGGATTCATTACTTGCCTCTAACACCCAGTGCACCATGCAATACAGGCTCCTGCTGTGGACTGGGCTGTGGTTTGCCAAGCCCTGATCTCCATCAGAGACCTCACCGGCCCCACCTTGCAGGTGTTCCCAGGCCTGCTCGCTCACTGCAAGACCCAGTGACCTGCCTGGGATGTTCCTGGAAACCTCTGCCCCTTAAATTCTCAGATTGTGATCGTAGCGTAAACCAAATCGGACAATGTGCTGTGCTCCGGATTTCAAAATGTTTTCTCAGAAGAGCCATTTTTATCATTCTCTGTCCCCATCAACCCCATATTTTGTAAGATCTTATCCACTTAGATTCAGAGTCACTCAAAGGCAACAGCAAATTCACAAACCACATTTAGTGGTGCTTGTTCTGGGCATCATGAGAGACAGTCATCAGCAGAGACTACTCAGGAGGCCAGGACAAGTACACATGATGGGGGGTTGGGAGGGAGAAGACGAACAGGGCAGGGGGAGAACGGGCTTCGGTCCCTGTGTTTTCATGTCACAGGTTAGATACGCAAATATTTCCAAAACCTCATTACTAATTGAAAACAAAAACAAAGACAAAAAATGTAGGACGCTTTCCAGCACTACGGGAACTCTAAACAGATGATGGGACTGACCCAAGGTACAATTTCTTAGCTACAAGGGCCTAGGTTGTTCCAGAACAAAATGTTGACCACAGTTCTCTTTCAGGGTGAGGGCTCTGAACCAGCGTAGTGGATTTTGATTTGGACGGTGGTACATTTACCTAAAAGCCTACGAGCAGGAAGCGGTTGGCAGTGAAGTCTTGGCATGGTTGGTGTGCGGCAGTCTGGACTTCTTTGTCTAAGCAGGTGCCGGGGCCCTCCACCTCTGGTTTTTCTGTGGACGTCTGGGTGGACAGGCCCCCACTGGAGGGACCAGTTCTGGCTTGAGGTGTCCTGAGCTGATTGTGCTGGGGACAACAGGAGTCTGCAGACGGCTTCCCCACCCACTTCTCACTTACACCTCAAAACAGCTTAGTGTGGTATTATAAAAAATTAACAAATTGGAGAGCAGCAGCAATCCTCCCAAGACGACACGGCTAGGTCACAGCCCACCCGCTTCAATTCACGTCTGTGACCAGCGCCCAGGATGCCCGGAGAGGATAGGCACTGGGGAGGGGGGCAGTCAGCCTGGATGCCCTGGCATCATTTTCCTCTTCTGTTTGAGAAGATATACTGTGTGCGTGGTGACAAATTCAGACCGTGCCAAGGCTGGAGGTAACCAATGTTACCGAGTTCTTGTCCATCGTTCCAGAGGTGGTCTTTACACATCCTGAGTGTGTGTGTGTATGTGTGCATTTACACACATGTGTGCACACACTGGACAGGGCACCCTTCTTTTTCCTCCTAAGGGCATAACTTGAGGCTTGCTCTGTGCCTACTGATGTTACTTCAGCTCACACGTTCAAACAGCTGTGTAGGTTCCAGCGTGTGGACACGGCAGATTTCATTTCCTGTCTCGGGGGGACTGGGGACATCCGTGCTACAGGTGGCACTGGGCCAGAAGGGCCTTGTGTCCAGGCCCACGCGGGAGCCGCGTGGCCCTACTGAGGTGGATGATGAACCTCTCTAGCAGACATGTCCATGGAGGCCTTCTGAGGGGCTTGTTTGGGTCTCTGTCTGGCTTCTGTCACACCTCATCTCTGGAGCAGCCAGTCCCTAATCTTTTGGCCCTGAACGTTCTTGGAAAAAATGTTCCCTAAGGCAGAGGGAGCACAGGACTCCCAGCTGTAGGCTCTGGGCTTCGCCCAGCGGAATGTGATTTTGTTCTTGGGCTCTCCTTAGGGACCCCAATGGGCCCCCCAAGTCATCAGGGTGATTATGACGTCCGCTGGATGTCTCAAAAATATGCATTTTTTTACCTGGCTCCCATTCAACTCCATAACGTAGTGCTTTGCTCAATGACTGTAGAGTATGGTCTCATCTGAGGAGAAGCAGGACATTTTAAGACCGCAGAGCCCAAAATTAACAGCCTGGAATTTTGGCCCATGCTCTCTGTTGACTGACTTAAGCCATTACACGGAAAGACACTTTGGCAAATCCTGAACTACTTGTACAAGAGAAGCCACAGACATGATCAGACCATTGAACAAGAGGCATCTGGCCAACCGACCATTTTAGGAAATGGTCTCTACCATTAGTAGGATTGCAAACCCTTCCACACAACCCAAACACAGTGACTGAGAACAGTTCCACCTCGACACAGAACCAAACCCTTAAAACCCACTACGAACATCACAGAAGCTGGCAACCACTGCATCAAATTACGGTTTTCTGGGTTAACACGCTGAGGCCTTGTCACCAACCTCCAAACCTCTTCTCGCTTTGCCTTTTCATGGTGCTGTGGGGCTTGGTGCCTGAGGTAAGAACCAGGGTGAACAGAGCCTGGGCAGAATCACCTCAGATGCTCAGGAGGTGGAGGCCAAGGGGTCAAGGGTCAGCTCAGGCCCTCTGGCTTCTCTCTCCTACAGGCAGACGTCCCGTAAGGTGCACTGGCGGGGCTGACAGGGGACGCCCCGGCCTGCTGGTCGGGGTCAGAGCTGCGGCTGTGAGCAGGAGGGCCAACAAGCTGGAAGGTGAGTGGGCAGGAAGGCTCTGGCTCGGAGTGCTCATGGGCATGAGTCAACACCAAATACTCTGGCAGGGTGCTGACCTCCAGAGCTGGGCCCCCAACAGGCTGTGGCCATTTAGAATCAGTTTATGATTTTCAATGAGTTTTTTCCTTTTTTTTTTTCCCCCCCAAATACCTCAATTTACAAAAAGCACACATTGGGCTTCCATCCATAGCTGACAGCAAATAAGCGACTGCCTTGGTTGGAGAATCTTTTCTGGAACGACCCACCGTTTGTCTTATCCATAAGCCCTGTGCCACCATCTTTCTGCTGAGCCCAGGCAGCAGTGTGGGTGCTACTCCCCGGCCTGAGGGCTCTAACCCGGGCTGGGCTCCTGAAGCCTCTGCAGCCCCACAAGCTGGACCCTTTTGGGATGCCACACTGCCATCCCTCAGAGCTCAGTCCCTAGAGCGAGGAGGGTCACCCCCCTGCCCTCAGGTGCAAGAAGCAGGGTTCTCCGCCGCATGGAGGTTTAGGGTCTCAGGCTAACCTATGCAAATGGAACTCATGCACAGAACCACCGGAGCTTGCCCCGTTCGCAGGAACAGTTTGGGAAACTGACAAAAAAACAGGCGATCTCTCAGAAGGCAAGCAGAGATGCTTCCAGCTTGCCCGTCTGCAGCTGGAGACTCACGCTGCCAGGAGGCAGCAGCCACACCACCCCCGGGGCCTAGGCTGGGCACTTGTGGCCTGGCAAGCTGCCATGTAGTGTGTGGCCTTGAGGAGAGATGATGCCGCAGAGGCGGTGAGGGCGCAGGTGTGCAGGGAAAGGCAGCCAATGCGTGAACGACCCCTCTGCATAATCTTGGCCAGGGGACGCAGCTCTGCTCAGAGGCGCTTTTGCAAGGGTTGCGCCAGAGGCTCAAGCCCCCAAGAGGGGCTCAGGTCCCCATTATCCTGTGGATGGGGTACCAGTGAAGGAGAAGAGGACCCAGAGCCCCAGGTTCCTTCAGTGGAATCCTAACTGGTAGAGACGTAGGGCCCCACCGTTCCTGTGCCCACTGATGTTCACTCTGGGCCTTCTGAGGCTGGGCGCTGTAGGACTCAGGGTGCAGGAATCCCCCAGTGTGTTGTGTTCCTCTCCTGCCCCTTCCCTGACCCCAGTGCTGTCCTCAAGGAGTAAGGAGCTGCATTCAGGACTCCGAGGCTGGGACTCTCACCCATGCTGCTTTTCCAGCCTGGGGCAGTTCACCTGGCTGGTGAGCCGAGTCTCATTGCCAGGCAGCGGGCATGAACATGGCGCTCTGCGCGCTGACCACATTGTGCAGGTGTGGCCTTGCCTCCCTATGTGCCACTACCTTGTACCTGTACCGGGCTTGCCCGCCCACGGCCTGCTGCTTCCACAAGTTGTAGTACGTAGGGTGAGGAGTAGTGGCGCCTGGAGCTTAGCAGCCTCGACGACAAGCACCTCCATGGGCACACTAGCCGGGCTCTCACCAGTGATGTCGTACGCCATCCGGATGAGCTCATAGTGCCGCTATTTCTTCCCACCTACAGGTGGAAGGAAACAGGGGTCAGCTGGCCCAGGACCACCTCCCTCTCTTGGAACCACACCGAGGGGCTGCGGGGCAGGCCGTGGGTGTCACCAGAGGGTCGCTGGAACGTTCTCCTCCTCCTTCCCTGACCCCAACGTAACAGCCACCCTGCGCTGCAGTGCACCCCTCCCACTCTCCGCTCACGGGAAAGGTGGCAGCAGGCCACCTATAAGGCCACCTTAACCAACACTTCAATAAAAATCTGAAAAGAAATAACAAAGAAAAACCTTACGGACAATACATTTACAGCAACGTCTCTTTACTGAAAAAACCCACGTAATAAGCAGACTGCCCAGTTCAGACCCACGTTGGCCAAGCGTCCACTGCAATACTGGAAATCCTAGCCAGAGCAATTACACAAGAAAACTAAATCAACAAAAGGCATCCAAACTGGAAACCAAGAAGTGAAGGTCACTCTTTTCAGATGACATGATATTATATGTAGAAAACCCTAAACACAACCACAAAAACAACTATTGAACAAATTCAGTAAAGTGGCAGGGTACAAAATGCATAAAAATCTGTGCTCCCTCGTTTCAAACTCTATTACAAAGCTCTACTGATTGCTGGCATATTGGCATCAAAGCAGACACACAGATCAACAGAACAGAAGACAGAGCCCAGAAGGAAACCCACACTTCTACGGTCCGGTACTTTATGACCAAGGAGCCAAGAATATGCAAGGGGGAAAGGACAGTCCCTTTACTAAGCGGTGCTGGAAAAACCGAACAGACCCATGCAAAAGAATGAATCCGTACCACTACCTTACACTCGACACAAACATTAACTCAAAATGAATTCAAGACCTGAAACCTTACAACTCTTAGCAGGAAACATAGGGACAAAGCTGCCCTACGTACTACTCAGGCGTGAATTTTTTTTTTTTTTTTTTTGGATCATGTTCCAAAAGCCAAGGCAGTAAAAGCAAAAGTAAATAAGCGAAGCTACAAGAAACTAAAAAGCTCCTGCCCAACCATGAAAATCACCAACTAAATAAAGAGGCAACCTACCGCCTGGGAGAAAAGACTTGCTACTCATAAATCTCATAAAAGGTGACTTTCCAATATATAGAATGAATTCCTACAACTCAATCACAACAACAACAAAAAACAAAGTGGAAGGATTTTCCAAGCGGACATTATGCAGAGAAGACACAGAGACGTCAACAGTTCCGTGAAAAGATGCTCCACATCAATAATCATCAGGGAAATGCAAATCGAAACAACACTGAGGTATCGCCTCACACTGCTTAGAAGGTTCAGTATCAAAAAGACAGAAATAACAAACGTTAGCTAAGATGTGAAGGAAAGGGATCCCTGGTGCACTGTTGGTGGGTACAGAAGTAGGTGCACACGCTGTGGAAAACCGTATGCAGCCTCCGCAAACAAAAGAAAAATTAAAAAGAGAACTATCCTACAATCCAGTAACTTCTCTTCTTAGCTTTTAACGGAACAAAATGAAAACACCTATTTGAAAACATATTTATACCTGCATCTTCATTGCAGCATTAACCATATGTAACTAATTTAACATATAAAGCATCATATTCAAGTATACAATATATAAAACATCTATAAAATAAATTATAATACAAAACTGTATATACATAACTTAGAGGACCCAAGAGAGAAGAATAACCTACAAGACCATGTCCGTGGAGAAACAGAACCAGAAAGAGCCCCTTCCAACCCAACCCATCTCCCCACCACCCAAGCAACAGCCTTTCCTGCTGTGGCCACCGCTGAACATACCGCCCACGCCCTCTCCCATCTCTGCCTAGGACCATACGGCTGCTGCCCTCGCCACCCATGACAACTCACAATCCTCGCCCTCACCGCCGCCTGGGACTCAGAGCCCTAACCAACCATGCCATCCTCTTCCCCGCCAGGGAACCCACGACTCCACGGCCCTTGACGTCACTGCACACCTACAATGCAGGTGCCGCTGCCACCAGGGCCCCTGACCTCACTGACGCGCAACCACCGTCGCCACGGAAATCAACACCCGCGCCACAGCACGACCACGGAACTCCCCGCCGCTGCCCTCACCACCCTCACCGCCCCTTGCGTCGCAGCCCATGCCACTTGGGAACTCACCGTCGCCCTCGTTGCCGCTGCCTCCACAGCCGCCGCAGCCACCTCCAGCGCCGAGGCCGAATCTGTGGATGCCGCCTCCAGCGATGCCTCTAGCGACGCCACCTTCAATGCCGGAGGCGGCGCACCACCGACGTCAAAGGGAGGCGCCGCCGCCAGCGCCGCCGAGGCTGGGGCTGCCTCCAACACCGAGACCTCTTCAGTCGACGCCCCTCCAATAAAGCAGCCTCTGCTGCCTCCAGGGACGCCGCCGCTCTCGCTGACTCCCTCGAAGCCCAGGACACCTCCAATGCTGCCGCTGATGACACGATCAACGCTGCCGAAGACTCCACCGCTGCCAACACGTCCGCACTGGAGTCCGCGCAGCACCGAAGTGAGAAGCGACCAGTGTGCGGGGCTCCGCCCCCAGCCTGCGGGGCTCCGCCCCCAGCCTGCGGGGCTCCGCCCCCAGCCTGCGGGGCTCCGCCCCCAGCCTGCGGGGCTTCCATAGTCACCCCTGCTGCTTCCTGTGCCAGGGGCACTGCCTCCAGAAACAGCAGTGCCCCCGGAGCTTCCAGCAGGGGCGCTGCAGCGGGCACCTCTGGCAGGCACGCTGCATCTTGTGGTCGCCCCTGCTGCCTCCAGCGAGAAGGGCGCCTCCTCCACTGCGGCGGGTGCCGGTCCCAGGAAGGATGCTGATGCACGAGCCGCCTCCAGTAAGAGCAAAGCCTCCTGCAGCTCCTGCAAGGGAGCCGCCTCCATTGTTGCCTCAGTGGTCGCTGTAGGCCTCCAGCCCAGTGGGCACTGCCGCTGGTGCCTGCAGCAGGGGCGCTGCATCCGTGGACGACCCTGCTGTCTCCAGTGGGGGGGGGTGGGACTCGGACCCACCTCCAGCGGGGGGGCACTCCCTGCATGTCCCTGCTCCCTTCACTACTGCGGAGGCCGACTCCAGCCTGCAGGTGCTGCCTCTTGCATGTGGGCTCCGCCTCCAGCAAGTCGCCACCACCACTTTTAACTCTCATTTTAAGTTGCAAACAGTCTCAACTCAGCAGACAATGAACAGTATGAAAATGCTTTTTTTCTTTCCTAACCAAGCTGTGGTTAAATATGTGAAGAGATTGTTGATTTTCTTTTTCCATGCTTATTTCCCCTTCACTACAAAATGCCATTTTCACATTCCTGGTAAAAGCCTGGAGAGGGACCGGAGGTAGGGATACAAGAAAGTTCTTTATTGACTGCTATTTTTCATTCTGATTTGTGATCTCAGGGCCTGACCAAAATGTAAATCTGTCTCCCCTAAGGTCTTCAGAGAACTTAACAATACCGTTGGTCTTTTCACTGTTACTCCCCTAGAACAGGATGTATGCGGTTTTTATATCTATTTGTTGGTGATTGTCCCTCAGGATCAGATGATCACCAGTCAAGCTCAACCTAAGTGATTCCCACGTAGTGCCTTCCTCTCTCCCGGAGGTTGTCTTTGGACCGTAGGAACCTCTAAGGCAAACTTTACCTTACATTCCGCGGAAGTTCAGTTACTTCACAACAAAGTCTTGTGCCCCTCCCCCCTTCTATCTGTGTATCTTTCCTGCTGCCTGAGGAAACAGGCTCTTGCCTTCAGGCTCCTCAGCCATATGTCAGCTGCGAGTATGCCCCCCCAAATCCAAAGGATATATATTCAGCTCTTCTATTGATCCCGCGGAAACCCAACCTCTTATCTTGGAGACAAGAGCATCCTACCCATTCCCCTTGCTTTTGTTGGAAGGTTGGATAGGCAAGTATTAATGAACATAAAGAGGATTCAGACAATCCTCTTTACAAATTCTATTTCCCCTTAGTTTCAGGGTGAAGGATCCCCCTCCTCTGGGCTCTCTGACGAGCTTACGTCCTAAGTGTGTTAGTTTAACAAGTATTGCATGGACTTTCATTCCCCCCATCCCTGGAGATAAACCAGACCATCAATGATTTCATTTAATTTCAAATCCCCGTATCGACTTTCAATAAAGTTCTACAATTCTGACACCAGTTGCAATGTGTTTCTTCCACGTGACAAGCAAGTCTTTGACACCACCCGCATGTCCTTTTCTGACACGACCTATCTGGAGATAGTGTCAGCTTGCACAGCTCAGTCCCACCACACTGGACCCCCAGCACCCTTCAGATGCCCATCACAAGTCCAGTTTGCCACCTGTGCTTGACTAGCCACAGATGGAAGGTTCCAACCACTGCCTCCTTAGGCTCAATTAATTTGTTACAGTGGCTCACAAAATTCAGAGAAACATTTCACTTACAAACCTACCGGATTATTATAAAAGGATACAACTCAGGAAGAGTAAGAGAGAAGATCTGCGTAGGGCCAAGTACGGGGAAAGGGGTATGGATCGAGTTTCCATGCCCCGTTCCAGAGCGCCACTCTCCCAGCACCTCCAATGTTCACCAACCCAGAAGCTCTCAGAACCCGTCCTTCAGGGTATTTGTGGAGGCTTCATCACATGGACATGATTTTATGATTTCATGACAATCATTGTTCTCCAGCCCCTCTCCCCTCCCAGGAGGTGGAGGGCGGGCCTGAAAGTTCCCACCCAATAATCAAGTGGTTGGTTCCACTGGCAGGCAACCAGCCCCCTCCTCAGTCCCAAAGTCTCTCATTAACACAGCAAACAAAAGATACCCCATCACCCTCCACACTTAGGAATTCCAAGGGCTTTAAGGAGCTTTGCTGCAGAAACGGGGTAAGATCACATCTATATTCTAAATCACAACACCGCAAGTTCATAACTCAGTGCTGGACAGTAATACAGCATGGATATTTAAATGATAGGTTCATTTTTATGTTGATAACCGAAAAGGAGCTTCTCAAAGAGCAAATGTTTAGAATTCATCAAATGAAATGACTTTCTGAAAACCAAAATCTTTTACTAAAGTTTTTTCCATTTACAGAACAGTTTCTGCAGCTCTGAACCTAATTCTTACCAAAAAGGGGATTAATAAATGTTGGGATCTGGGGGGGAAAGTGACCTCCTAATGTTAGAGCTCAGGGATAGCACTGGAAGGAAGATGAGTCAATGCTCAGATGTATTCCTTGGCCTAGACTTCAGGAAGGCAGAATATACAAGGAGAAAAGAAAACAGACAGGTAGAAGAGTCTCTCAGAGCCTGCATTTCCAAACGGGAAGGCCCTTTCCTACATGGATTCCTTGGTTTCATCAGCAAGTATTTATCAAGTGTCCAACTAATCACCAGCGAGGATATTTATAAACAATTACACGATGGAGTCCCTCTTGTCGGACGTTCCTAGTCTAGTGGGGAAGACAGACATTCCAAGAGCCCTTTGGAGAAAATGGGGAGGCTCTATTAACCAGCAGAGCTTCTTTTTCCCTCGGGAATTCTGGGCCCTTGGCTGAAATCCTCACCTGGATCCTCTGTGTGGTTGGCCCATCCTCACTTAATACTGCTCCTCCATCCCTAGCCTCAATCCCACTTCCCTCTTGTACATTCCTCACAGCACCTGCTATTACATGAAAGCGTGTGCTTCTGTCTAAAGCTTACAGTAGAAGCCATGAGAAAGGGATCTTGTTTATTTTGTTCAAGGCCGCTTGCCCTGAGACTAGAAGAACGCCTGGCAAATTCATATATTCATTCACCGTATGTTTAAAGCATCTACTAGTGCCAGGCACTGACCCGGGCAGAGATCGGGAAGCAGAAATTCCCTCTCCTCGTGGAGCTTCCATTCAAGTACCATAAAGACAATGACTGTGATGGAGCACTTTCTTTGGAGAAACTCCACAACACTGAATCCTAACAGCAACTCTGAGACAGGTAGGATTATAATCCTTGCATTACAGGCAAGGAAACCTGGACCCAAGAGGTCAAGTGACTTGCCTAAGGAGAAGGGGCAGGGTTAAGATGCGCACCCAGGGAGTCTGGCCCTAGAGCTCAGTGTCTTACTAATCTGCTAGAACGCCTCTTGCTTACATACCCACAGTATGTGTGCAATAAGTATTGTTGGAAAATGGCTGGAAGCCTACGGAGAACCAAAGGAAGACAAGGACATCATTATGGAGGTACAGGGTAGATGATGTGGGCTGAGGGGGAGGTTAAGGAGCTTCATAGAGAAAGGGACATGGCCGATTCTTGAAGGCCTGGAGTGCAAAGGGTGGGAATACAGGGAGGGTGTGAATGCAAACAACAGACACAGCAACACTTAGTGTGACTGGACCATAAAGGGGGTTGGAGAGAGGGCACCAAATTCATATAGTGATGGTAAAGAGCCTCGTACGCCCTGTTAGATAGTTTGAACTTGGTCCCGAAAGTACTCAACACAGAGACCTGAGGTGGCTGAAATGGAATCGCCGAGGAGCTCAGATTTAAAAGACCACGGACAAACCAGGAGCAAAAGGTGTTAAGCCAGAACCAGAATAAAGGAGCGCCATATTCTCTTCCAACTGTGTGATTTCTTTACAGATCTCAGCACCTCTATAACTGTGGATTAAACGAAGTTCTCAAATCCCCTCTTCCACTTACGCATGACCTCAGGGACCTCAATAAGATCTAACGGCACTGAATTCATGATGACGTTCCAAGGTTTGAGATGATTACCTCATTAAGCTTTTGGACACGTTTTCGAGAAGATGGCTTTTCTTCTTATCACAGAGACAGAAAACAAGCAGATCAAGATCCTTCCCCAGATGGTAGGTAAGTGGTGATCTCACAAAAGAAGGGGAGGATTGGGAGTGTCTCCAGGGCTCCAAGGAAAGCACTTAGGGAGGTGAGACTGCAACTTGTATGGAAACTTTCTTCATCAGCAAGACCGGATCTGTCTGTGCTAGGACCAGGGCCTTGGCTATAGAACACCCAGCACCGTGCTGACAGCTGCTACATGCTCACTAAATGGGGGGTACCTCGATTTATGCGGTAAACCTGCACTAACGCACGATTCTGCCAACAGAAGCAACCTCTGGTTCAGAGTTTTTGTGTGGGGCGAGGACTTGCAGAACTTTCTACATCTGTCCTACTAAGGCCTTTTCCCCAAAGAACCAACTGTGTATTTCCTTTTTAAGGACCTGTCTCCAATGTCACAGCCAAGAAGAAGGTATCTTTTCCCCTCAGATGTAAAGACAGAAACCACCAAAAGAGGACATCCAAATAAAGGCCTGAACCTCAACCCTGGCGGGAGGTTCAGAACCAAGACAACTTACCACTGTGATGCAAAACCACCGGGGAGATGACAGGGTGGACCATTCTTGTGCCTATCTCACTGGAACCGGCGGCGAAGACGCAGAGGTCAGACGCGTTGCATCCTACCCGCCAGGCCAAGGAATGTGAGCCAAGAAGAACCGTCTGTAAAACAAGTACAGCTTTGAGTTCAGGTCTTAGGGATTGCACTCTGGGAGACACAGAGTCACCCCCAAACGGAAAGTGTGCTCCACACTGCCAGCAGGGAGTGCAGGCTCAAAGAGGTCAAAATCACAGGGTCGCACAAGCTGGGAAAGAATTAGGATTGCTGCGAGCAGACCTTAAACTAATGCATGGTTGGCGGTTTGGCTACCAGGTGTTCCATGATGTCTATTTCAGACCAAAGCAGGAGGATGGGGTCCTGGAGGTGGCCCAGAGGTCAGTGATCATTTGCAACTACTGACAAAAGTCCAACGTTCATGCTGCTCCCAGAACCTAAACAGAAGATGTGCATCAACCCTATTTCAACTACATTTTGCAGGACTATCTTAGCAATGCTTACTCCTCCTGGAATCTTCTTTCACATTGGAAGTGTGTTCTCATTCATCAACCCCTGGATCTTCCATTATATGGAACTGAAACAGGAGATGTGCATAAACCCTACCTCCTCCAGGTCTTTTCAACTCTATGTGAGTGACTCTCTCAGTCTTTCTTCCTTCTTTCACAACTCTATTTTTAATAGCATCTTAGCAGTATTTCATTCTTAAAGAGAAATCGGTGAGGTTCAACAGGCAAATTGCATTAACACTTGTTGAAAGTAAGCCCTGATCTTTGCCATCTCTAAAGTCTCTATTTGGCTGAAATCGGCCTGGGGTCTTTTCTTGTGAAGATTTGCCTCTCACAGACACCTGAAGTCAAAACACTCATCACCACAAAATGCAAATTTAAACTTCGGAGGAGATTTAAAGGGGTTTAAATCCTAACCAGCATTTATGATACTGACCCAAGGTGCAAGCACTCGAACCACCAGCTTCTAGGGGATTCCAAGATTACTTTGGGTGGCATTCCGATAGGATTTGCCCAATCAGAAAACACTGTCAGTGTCAAAAGTGATGTCTCCAACCTAACTTGCAAGATAAATGGTTTCATAGCTGAAGGGGACCCATTTTGAGGCACAGAAATATCAGGCGTGTTTGCAGTGTGTGCTAATCCAGATGGGTGATGCCTTTCAGTTACACGGATCTGTGATTGTTTCTTAGATGAAAGAAGGCCGCAGCGATCATCGCACACTTGCTGGCTTAGTATCTACTCTTTTTTTTTTTTCATTTATTTTTATTACGATGATATATGAGTCACCATACAGTACATCATTAGCTTCTGATGTAGTGTCCCATGATCAAAATCCAAAAGACTCAACCAAAAACGTGCTAGGAAAAAAATCAACAAATTCAGAAATATTGGAGGATACAAAATCAACACACCTAAATCAGTGGCATTTCTATACACTACAGCCAAACATCTAAAAAAGAAATAAAGGAAACAATCCCATTCACAATAGCATAAAAACCAACAGATCACTTAAGAATAAATTTGATCAAAGGAGGTAAAAGACCTGTTCACTGAAAGCCATGAGACTCTGATGATGGAAACTGAAAAAGACACAAATGGCATGACATCTTGTGTTCACAGAATGGAAGAATTAATATTGTTAAAATGCCCATACTATCCAAAGACTTCTATATACTTGATGTAATTCCTATCAATATCACAAGAGTAATTTTTCAAGGAATTGAAAAAACAATCACAAAATTTTATGAAACCACAGAAAACTGAATACCCAAAGAAATTCTGAAAAAGAAAAACAACACTGGAGGAATTGTACTTTCTGACTCAAAGCTATAGTAATCAAAATGGGATGGTTATTGTCATAAAAACAGATATATAGACCAATGGGATAGAACTGAAAGCTAAGAAATAGTCTCTCCTGGTTCTGGGAAACAAACTGAGGGCTTTAGAGGGGAGGGGGGTGGGGGATCGGGATAGGCTGGTGATGGGTATTAAGGAGGGCACGTATTGCATAATGCACTGGGTGTTATATGCAAGTAATGAATCATGGAACTTTACATCAAAAACTTGGGATGTACTGTATGGTGACTAACATAACCTAATAAAATTTTTTTATTTAAAAAAAAGAAAGCTAAGAAATAAACCCTCACATATACAGGTAACTAGTATTTGACAAGAGAGCGAACACAATACTCAATGGGGAAGGAATAGTCCCTTCAATAAATGGTGGTGGAAAACTGGATAACCACACACAGAAGAATGAAATTAGACGCCTGTTTTATAACACTCACAAAAAATTAACTTGAAATGGGTTAAAGACTTAAACATAATACCCGAATTCATAAAATTCCTAGAAGAAAGCACAGGGAAAAATCCCTTGACAGTGATCTTAGCAACAAGTTTTGGATATGATACCAAAAGCATAAGCTACAACAGTAAAAATCAAAATGTGGGACATTGTCAAACAGCTTCTACACAACAAAAGAAACAACAAAATGAAAAGGCAACCTATAGGATAGGACAAAATATGTGCAAATCATATATCTGTTAAGAAGTTAATATCCAAGGGGCACCTGGGTGGCTTGGTTGGTTAAGCATCTGCCATGTGCTCAGGTCATGATCTCTGGGTCCTGGGTTGGAGCCCTACATCGGGCTCCCTGCGCAGTGGGGAGTTTGCTTCTCCCTCTCCCTCTGCCCTTCCCCCTGCTCATGTGCAAGCTCGCTCACTCTCTCTCTCTGCCTCTCAAATAAAGTCTTTAAAAAAAAGTTAATATCCAAACCATATACGGAACTCATACAACTCAATAGCAATCAATCAATTAATCCATAAACAATCTAACTTAGAAATAGGCAGAGAAACTGAATAGAATTTTTCCAGAGAGGACATTCAACTGGCCAGCAGGTACATGAAACGGTACCTCATATCACTAATCATCAGGGAAGTGTAAATTAAAATCACAATGAGCTATCGCCTCACACAGGTTAGAATGATGAAGGTCATCAAAAAGACAAGAGGTAAGTATTGATGAGGATGTGGAGAAAAGGGAATCCTTGAGTCCTTGCGCGCAGTTGGTGGGAATATGAACTGGTGCAGCCACTAAGGAAAAGACTACAAAAAAAAAAATTAAAAATGGAACTACCATAGGATCAAGCAATCCCACTTCTTCATATATATAAAAAGAAAGAAAGAAAGAAAGAAAGAAAGAAAGAAAGAAAGAAAGAAAGAAAGGAGGAAAGAAAGAAGAAAAGAAAGATGTCAGAGATACCTGCACTCCCAATGGGTTCAATGGAGCATTGTTCACAATCACCAAGATACGGAAACAGCCTAAATATCTGTCAACAGGTAACTCAATAATGAAAATGTCAGATACAGATATAGACACACACACACACACACACACACACACACACACACACACTGGAATACTCCATTCAGCCATGAGAATACAGGAAATCTTGCCATTTGTGACAATACGGATGGACCTTGAGGGCACTACACTAAGTGAAATAAGTCACAGAAAGACAAATACTGTATGATATCACTTATATGTGGCACCTAAAAATGTAACCTTACAGCAGGTAAAAACAGAATGTTATTTACCAGGGGCTTGGGTTTGGGAGAACTCAGAAAAATTAGTCAAAGGGTATAACTTTCAGTTATAAGACAAGTTAGTTTAGGGGACCTAATGTACAGCCTGAGATTATATTTAATAATAATGTATTATATATTTTAAGATTGCTGAGAGTGTAGATATTAAGCATTCTAACCACAAAAAAATGTTAATTCTGTGATGGGATGAAGGTGTTAACTAACAAACTAACACTAGAGTGGTAATCATTTGGGAAAATATCTCCATGAAATCAATGCATTTTATACCTAAAACTTACACAACACCGTATGTCAATTATATCTCAATAAAGCTGGAAAAAAAGATACATTGATGACTCTACAGAGAGAGCAAAATAAAATTCTAAATATTCAAGTAGGCCCCAGACAGCAGGAAAAAGAAGAGAGAGAAAGGAAAAATGATGAAACAAGCATACAATAAAAAATATACGGGAAGACTCAGACTTAACATATCAACATTTCATTAAAGAATTTAAATTCACCAATTTAAGGAGACAAGTTGGTAAGGAAAAATGGCCCTGTAATGCCATCGATAAGAAACTTAATTCAAACATAATGATACAAGTTGAAAATTAATTAGATATACCATGCAAACAACTGAAGAAGCTAGAATAATAATATATATAATAATAACATTAATATCAGAGCAAAGAAAATTACCAGATACAGAGAAGGACATTACACAGTGAAAAGGGGGACAGTCCAATAAGAATAGCAATCCTATGTGTAGATACACCAAACAAGAGAACTGCAAAATATGTGAAGAAAACACTGATAGGGCTGAGAGATAAAATAGACAAATTCACAATTATATTTAGACACTTCAACACCCCTTTTCTCAACAACTGATAGAACAAATAGACAGAAATTCAGTATATAGCATATACAAGAATCTGACTATACCACCAACTGACAGAACCTAATTGACATTTATTAGAATATACCACCCAACTCCAGGAGAATACACAGTCTTTTCAAATACAAAACAATTACCAAAACGGACTGTATCTGGGGCCATAAAATAACCTCAAAAAATTTAAAACAATTAAAATTGTACAAAGGTTGTTCTCTAACTACGGTTCACTCAAACTGGAAAGAAAGAATAGAAAGATAACTGGGTATTTCCAAATAGCTGGAAACGAGACAAGACACTTTTAAATAATCCATGAGTCACCACAGGAATTTCAAGTACAATAAAAAATATATTGGAGTGAAAAAATGTAAAATGGACTGAATGAAGATGAAAACACAACATATCAAAATTCAAGAGACAAAGTAAATGAACACTGAAAGGGAAATTTATACCATGAAGGGCTTATATTAGAAAAAAAGAAAAGTCTCAAATCAATTATATAAGTTCCCACATGGAGAACCTGGAAAGATAAGAGCAAAATAAATCCAAAGCAAGCAAAAGTACATAATAAAGAGAAGAGGAGGAATCAAGATTGAAAGCAGGAAAACAGAGAAAATCACAATCTAAAAAGTTGGCTCTTTTTTAGATCAAAAAATACATAAATCCCTAGCAAGACTGAGGGGAAAAAGAAAGAGATAGGACATAAATCACCAATGTCAGGAATAAAATGAATATCACGACATAACTTGCAGATATCAATAAAATAAGGGAATACTGCCAATAACTCTACACATACAAATTTGACAGCTTAGACAAAATGGTCCTTGTTCCCAAAAAGCACAAACTAGCCTAACTCACCCAATCTGAAACAGATAATTTAAATAGCCCGGTATTCTCAAAGAAATTCCAAGCCACATATCTGAAAAATTACCTATCTCTGGAATAGGTAAAGAATTCTCGCAGCTCCACAAGGGTGAATAAATCTAGTTAGAAACGGAATAGAGGGGCGCCTGGGTGGCTCAGTCATTAAGCGTCTGCCTTCGGCTCAGGGCATGATCCTGGCGTTCTGGGATCGAGCCCCACATCAGGCTCCTCCTCTGGGAGCCTGCTTCTTCCTCTCCCACTCCCCCTGCTTGTGTTCCCTCTCTCGCTGGCTGTCTCTCTCTTTCAAATAAATAAATAAAAGCTTGAGAAAAAAAAAAAAAAGAAGCGGAATAGAAATACCTCACTGAGGTATATACATGATCGCACATACTTGAAAAGATGTTCAGCATCACTGGTCTTCAGGGAAATTCACACTAAGACCATGATGGGCTACTACTACATGCCTGGTAAAACAGCTGAAATTTAAAAAACAGTGAGACTACTAAATACTGGTGAAGATGTGGATGAGCTGGATCTCTCATACATTTCAATGGAAATGTAAAATGGCCCAGGCCCTCCGGAAAATAATTTGACAGTTACTTAACGGACTGTGTACACAGTTGCCATATATCCTAGCAACAGCACTCCCGGACATTTCTCTCAGAGGAGAGAATTTATATCAACAAACTGGACACAAATGTTTGGCACCTTTATTTGTATTGATCAAAACCTTGAAACAACCAAAATGTCCCTCAGTCAGTGTGTGATTAAACAAACTGTACAATAGCCAAACCATGGAATATTACTCAGATGGACCACTGACACTGCAACAACTTGAGTGCATCACAAGAGCATTATCCTAAATGAGAAAAACTCAATCTCAAAAGACACCATGTTGCTTGATCTCATTTACATAACATTTTACAAATGACAAAATTATACAGATGGAAAACAGATTAGTTGTTGTCAGGGGTTAAAGATGATGGGGAGAATCGGCACAGGGGAGAGAATTGTGGTGATGGAATAATACTGTATCTTAACTGCATTGGTGGTTACATGAAGCTAACAAGTGACAAAATGACATAGAAACAAGCATATATATTGTTCCAATGTCAGTTTCCTAGATTTGATCCTGTATGACAGGCATGTACAACATAAGCCTTCAGAGAAATTAGATAGAAACCACAAAGGACCTTTCTGCACCATATTTACAATATCTGCAAATCCATGTTTAAAAATACAACGTTTTAAAAGTCTGTTGTATTTTTATACACCGGCAATACAAAAATTGAAAATGTTATTAAAAGCAAAGCATGAAAACTATGATGCATGGAATAGCACCAAAAACAAAAGAAGAAGTAAAAGATAAAAACAGTTGTTTATTTAATTCAACGAATTTAGAAAATTGGATGAAATTCACCACCCACTTATGATGAAACTCCCTAGGAGAATTAAAATAGCAGGAAATAATAACCTTAATCTTAGAGGGGATATCAACAAAGACCTACTGGAAACACCCTACTTCATGTGAATTTTTATTTTTTTTTCATTATTTTTTAAAGACTTATGAGAGAGAACGGGGGGGGGGGTTGGAAGGGACAGAAGGAGAGGGTGAGGGAGAATCTCAAGCCAACTCCCTGCTGAGTGTGAAGCCTGATGCAGGACTTGATCCCAGATACCCTGAGATCATGACCTGAACAACAATCAAGAGTCAGCTGTTTAACCAACTGAGCCATCCATGTGCCCCTTCATGTGCATTTTTTAATAATATTTTTTATTATATTATGTTGGTCAATATACAGTACATCCCTAGTTTTTGATGTAAAGTTCCATGATTCATTACTTGCGTATAACACCCAGTGCACCATGCAATACGTGCCCTCCTTAATACCCATCACCAGCCTATCCCATTCCCCCACCCCCCTCCCCTCTGAAGCCCTCAGTTTGTTTCCCAGAGTCCATAGTCTCTCACGGTTCATTCCCCCTTCGTGTGAATTTTTTAAAAGCGTTTTCCATGATATGGGAAATGAGCCCAGGATTCCAAATATAATGATCAGTGAGGGTCTGACTCTTGATTTTGGCTCAGGTCATAATCTCAGGGTCATGAGATCTAGCCCCATGTTGGGCTCCAAGCTCAGAGAGGAGTCAGCTTGTGATTCTCTTTCCCCCTGTCTGCCCCACCCTTCCCCCTCCAAAGCTTGTAGGCTCCTGTGCATGCATACACCCAGACTCTCTCTAAAAAGAAATAAATAACTCTTAACAAAAATGTGTTACAAATCACCATGAGGAAGACACTCCAGAAAATTATAAACTTTATCTTATGCTTTTCATATGTGCAAGGCCTTGGTGGTATGGGATCAGAACTTAGGGAGATTTTTATTCTGACCTTTAGTTTGAAGTGTTTCTTTTAGTTTATCTGCTAATGAAGCAGATGTACAATGTACGCTGGGGCAGAAACTGAGTCTATGCTCTGAAGTCTGTTAAGCCATTTTGATCTTGGTAAATGTTAAAGTACAGCTTCCCTGGGAGCCCAGGAGCAGGGCTCAGGAACTTTGAAGGTAGATTTTCTTTATCAAATATTCAAACCTGAGGAGGAAGTGTTTCTTAAACAGAAGCAGAGAATCCCAAGTGTCACTTCCTTAGTCAAGATCCTCTGGGCCCTCCTAATGGAGGAAGGAGGCAAAACCAGGAAGCCCAATGGATGGACATATATTTCCTTCTATGAAAGTCTCCCCAAACTTTTCTTCTTCAAACTGCATCTGAGATCAGTTTGGAGGAAGATCAAGGAGGAAGAGATTAAAAAAAAAAAGTTTCCCCATGGATAGGAATGGAATTTTACATCAAACGGAAATCCTTAAATTTGGGGGCTCCCCTTTGAGAATTCAGCATTTAGAAGTTACATTAAAAGATTCTTTACACAAAATAATTTCATTTAGAAGATATTTAGATATTGATGTTAAAAAAATATATTGATACCTCACAGAGAATTAAAAGAGGAAGCAGCTGATCTCTTAATGACTGCAGGTAAAGAAGAATATTTAAGAGGCCTTCAACTTCACAGCAACATCCCAGTGACTGACTCTCTGTCCATAAACAACACATTTTATGAGGTCACAGTTTTTGATTTAATATATCCTCACGATATATTTCTCAGAATGCATCCTGGATAATTAAGACAGACTTCTCACCTAAGCAAATCCTTGTAACCAAGCCTTAAGAGCAACTATTCCTGCAGATGGATAATGTCAACAATTATCCAGGGGTTCTCAGTCATGACTGTGAATTAGAATTACCTGAAGCAGCTTACTGTAAAAGCACATTTCTGGGATGCATTCCCAGAATTCTAGTTCAGCAAAGCAAGGATGGATTCAGGATCTTTGCAGTCTGAAAAGCATCCCAGGTGATTTTCATGTAGGCAGTCTTCAAATTATACTTTGAAAAACACTGTATGCTCTATTTTGTTTACCTTATTTCAAAATAGGAAGGTGAGTTTCATAAACACTTCCTCAAAATTCAAAGAAGATTCTCTATTAAAAACCTATGGTGCAAGGGAAGCCTGGGTGGCTCAGTTGGTTAACTGTCAGACTCCTGATTTCAGCTCGGGTCTCAATTTCAGAGTCTTAGGTTCGAGCCCTGCATTGGGCTATATGCTGAGCGTGAAGCCTACTTTAAAAAAAAAAATCTACGGTGGAATTTAAGAAACAAAACAAAAGAGCAAAGGGAATTTAAAAACAGAAAGTGGGGGGACAGACTGAGAAGCAGACTCTTCGCTATAGAGAAGAGACTTACCAGAGGGGAGGTGGTTGGGGAGGATGGGTTAAATAGATGATGGAAATTAAGGAGTGCACTTGTGATGAGCACTGGTTGTTGCATGGAAGTGTCAAATCACTATATTGTACACCTGAAACTAATATTACACGGTATGTTAACTAACTGGAATTTTTAAATTTTTAAATTTATTTATTTAAGGGGGGGGAGAGAGAGAGGGCAAGCACACAAGCTGAGGGACTGGCAGAAGGAGAGGAAGAAGCAGGCTCCCCGCTGAGCTGGGGCTCCATCCCAGGACCCTGTGATCATGACCTTAGCTGAAGGCAGATGATTAACGCACCGAGCCATCCAGGCACCCAACTAACTGGAATTTAAATAAAAACCTCAAATACAATCTATAGCCCCCTGGGCACTGACAATGACAAATTCCCTACAAAAGCCCATGGCTGGGGAAAACCGGTGACTTTGCTCACTCAAGTTTCACTAACAACTCAAACAGGCATGTTTATCCACTCCAGACAATTAAAATCCAGGGATTTCTGCATCTAAAGTGATGGTGCAAGAGGTCCACATCCATTTCATGGAGCTGGCCAAAGCAAGACAGAGAGCTGAGCAGAGACTGGGGATGAGACAAGAGCCATGGATACTTCTAAAAAGCCAGAAACACTTATGGGATCTAGCATCTATTTCAGCATTTACTACAGGACTGGTTCTGAGCTAAAGATGCTGTGTGTGTGTGTGTGTGTGTGTGTGTGTGTGTGTGTGTGTGTGTGTAATAACAGGACAAATATAGAATCCTCAGAAATGAGAGAAAACTTGAAGTAATAAGGTAAGCCTTCCCTAACCATGAGGACTGGATTAAGTTTCCCTCTCCTACGCTCTCAGATACCATGTTTATCTCTATCATCGCTCTCATCTGACAGCATATTTTATAACCCTTTCCTTGCTTTTATTCCACTACACAGACAATGGGTGTTCTTAAACATTCTGTCCACTACTAGCTCTGTTCATGTAATCTGAAATACGGCAGGTGCTTGACATTTATGAATTGAATAAACAAATGTATAAAGGGTATTAGACATATCTTGATTAAAATGGCTATGTCTAAAGTCTACAAAGTCAAAAATCAGTATTACACCAATAAAAACTAAAGAAATTAATCCTAAGGCACATAGATTTCCTTTTCGATTCTCTCTTTTCTATATCCCCCCCGCCATGTTATAGGCACTATGGAAGCACTGCAGAATCTGAAATGACGACAATAGGATGCTCCTACCAAAAGAATGCAGTCTCAATTGAAATAGAAGACACTAAAAGACTGGCCCCTTCTCTGAATCTTGTTCTCAGGAACTCTCTGGAAGCCCTGAATTTTGGCTTTTTAATTAGGACGACCTATAAACAGTACTAGTCACCCCCGCACTGAATAACCACAACTTATTTCCCCAGTCATTTTTTGGACCAGACTGACCACAACTGCCGTCTGGCCCCCACACAACTCCAAAATCACTGCCATGTCACTGACACACGGTTGCCCAAGGTTAGGACAAAGTTCGGGAATACAAAGTACTCATTCCCTACACATATCTACTGTGAAAAGATCCCCACAATACAGGCCCCAACTACATGGCCGGTTGAAGGGGGGGCTATACCAGAACCCTATCCAGAGAACACTCAAGACCAGCCATTATGGGGGGCCGTCAAGGGCATGCCTTGCAGGAACAGCACACAAAGAGGGGACACCGCAAGAGGAGAACCCGGGGACCACGATCTTCCACAAACAGACCCCGAACTAAGACACGATCCCGATCTTCTCCATGACCCGGCGCTGCCTCTACCCCCGCCACTGACGGCCCACCTACCTGATGTTGATCCAGTGTCCCCAATGAGTGGCTGGTGACATCTCCGGAGTCCTCAACAGGAAGCAGGCCATGCCTTGCGGGAGTCCCCGCCGGCAAGCACACCCACGTTCCTCGGGAAGGCCTCACCGCCCTTCAAGGAGTCCACGCCCACCCGAGGTCTCACACAGGCAGCAGGCTTGCTCGGCGTGTGCTCCACCAGTGGCACACCTTGCCTGAGGCCCTCTGGACACCACCAGCTGCCCCAGCCCAGTGGAGCAGGAAACGGCAAGCACAGAGGCCTGCAGGAAATCAAGCCAGCGCCGCACCACGTAGTTTGTTGGCGGCCCTCCCGGCAGCCCCTGCGGCACCTGCCCGAACTCCCTGCTGCACCTGCGCTTCTCCTGCCCAGGATCCACCACAGCCTGGAGCCCTCGCATGTTCAGCTCGCCTGGGGCGGTGCACAGTGATGCTCAGCAGACAGGTTTCTGGGACACACTCCCTGCCTTAGCTCAACATTGACTCTTGATGCTGTTCCTTCTGAGGTTTATTTCAAGATTTCAGAGGCAGCAGAAATGGCCTCCCAGCTGGGCCTTATTGGGCTGGAGGGCGGGGGAGAGGGATCAGGATACCCAACACTTTTTTCCCATTTGTTCAGAGGGAAACTCAAAAGTCCCCGCAAAATTTTAAAATAAAGGCATTAAGAGGAAAACATGAAATAGACTCCCATAGAAATGATGCTCATTTATAACAGGATTTAACCTGTTATAAAGGCAATATATTTTCCCCCTTTTTTATTTCAATGTATTCTAGCATGCTTATAAATACAACTTTTAACCTTCATATTTTAAGCCTTCTTTTGCTCTCTTCAACAATTTAAGAGAAGAGTAAGATATCTTCGTCCTAAAAGCTATTTTGGTATCCACTCTTTTTTTTTTAATTGAAGTATAATTGACACACAATATTCTATTAGTTTCAGGTATCACATTAGAGTGATTCAATGTTTTTATGCTTTATGAAATGATCCCCTCAGGAAGTCTAGATACTGTCAACTTACAAAGTTATTACTATATTATTGACTATATCCCCTATGCTGTGCATCACATCCCTGAGAATTATTTATTTTATACTGGAAGTTTGTATCTCTTAATACCCTTCACCTACTTTGCCCATCTCCACCCTGCTCCCATCTGACAAACACCAGTTTGTTCTCTATATCTGTATGTCTGTTTCTCTTTAGTTTGTTTCTTTTGTTTTTTTAGACTCCACATAGAAGTAAAATCATATGGGATTTGTCTTTCTCTGACTTACTTCACTTATGATACCCTCTAAGTCCAGTCATTTTATATATCCATTCATCTCCACTTGGACACAGGTTACATCCATATATTGGCTATTGTAAATAATGCTGCAGTGAAAATAGAGTGGACCTTTTAAGCTCTTTAATGTTCACATATATGGGTGCAATTGGTCATAAAATTTGACAAGTCCAACGTCTATAAAATCAAACACAGTATTATTGCAGTAGCAAGTAAGAGGACTCCTGAGAAATTTATCCCAAGGCAGTTTTGAATCTGTGTTCTTTTAGTGTTTATTAAAATATATGAGATTACAGTCATAAGTGAAGCCAGAAGTACCCAGGAACATGCTTCTCCTTATTGAAAACATTGTCCAAAATTATTGGAAGTTTCATCCAGCTACTGAAGTAATCCAATCATTGCCCAGTTCTCTCCTTTTGTTTGATGTTTCAGAATCAACGTACAAGAAAATTGAATTCTTTGACCATTCGTTTAGTTGATACAAAACTTAACTCGTGTTTATGATTGTGTTTTTAGGATTCAAAGACATTTAATAAGATAAGATCTCGGGATAAGATCTGATTCTGTAGTACTCAAATACACTTCCTAATCGATGACTCCCCAAGGGACAGAATCAACTTAGTAAGATACAACGTAGATGTAGTGTTTATTTTAAGTCTGTGGGTTAAAATTTATTAATTTCCTACTCCAGTGTATTTTAAATAGTAACACAGTAGCTTATTTACACCATGAAATATTGAGCCATAAAATACTTATTTTCCCCATGTGGAAATTAACTTCTATAATTGAATTTAACTGGCATACATTCATTTTTTCAATAAAAAGTTTAAGCATAATACACATTCCCAAGAAAAAGTACACTTTTTAAAATCAATAGTATCTTGAAATAGTGTCTTTTTTCTCCTCTCAGATTTTCAAAACCAGGAGAAAGATTCATAGGGCATTTTATGCTCACACTAGCTTCCTTCCGCTGAATGTCTCATATCTTGAATGCTTAGGAACTGACAGCTCTTGCTGTATTGAACTATGATTAGGAAATTAAAATTCATTTTCTATAAATATTGTAGGCAAAATAAATGAGGAAGAGAAATCTGGTTTAACAAAGACATTTAGAAAATTGCCATGTCCCATCACAATGCCGGATTTCGAGCTGTACTACAGTGATCACAAAGATCAGCATGGTACTGGCACAAAAACAGACACATAGACCAATGGAACAGAATAGAGAGCCCAGAAATGGACCGTCAGCTCCTTGACCAACTAATCTTTGATAAAGCAGGAAAAAAACATCCGGTGGAAAAAAGACAGTCTCTTCAATAAATGGTGCTGGGAAAATTGGACAGCTACATGCAAAAGAATGAAACTTGATCACTCTCTCACACCATACACAAAAATAAACTCCAAACGGATGAAAGACCTTGATGTGAGACAGGAATCCATCAAAATCCTAGAGGAGAACATAGGCAGCAACCTCTACGACATCGGCCAAAGCAGCCTTTTTCATGACACATCCCCAAAGGCAAGAGAAACAAAAGATAAAATGAATTTATGGGACTTCATCAAGATTAAAAGTTTCTGCACGGCCAAGGAAACAGTCAGAAAAACTAAGAGGCAGCCCATGGAATGGGAGAATATATTTGCAAATGACACTACAGATAAAGGACTGGTATCCAAGATCTACAAAGAACTTCTCAAATTCAATACATGAGAAACAAATAAACAAATCAAAGATTTTTATTTTTAGGTAATCTCTACATTCAGCCTGGGGCTCGAACTTAACAACCCTGAGATCAAGAGTTGCATGCTTGGGGCTCCTGGGTGGCTCAATCGTTAAGTGTCTGCCTTTGGCCCAGGGGGTGATCCCAGGGTCCTGAGATCAAGCCCTGCATTGGGCTCCCTGCTCCACTGGAAGCCTGCTTCTTCCTCTCCCACTCCCCCTGCTTGTGTTCCCTCTCTTGCTGGCTGTCTCTCTCTCTGTCAAATAAATAAATAAAATCTTTTTTTAAAAAAAAAGCTGCATGCTCAAAAAAAAATAGCATACTCTACCAGTTGCACTGAATTTTTAATTTTATTTAATTTTAACTAAGTTTAAATAGCCACGTAAAGCTGGGGGCTTCAGTGTTAGCACAGCTCTGGACAGATCCATTAAACTACCAGGTTATCGCTTCCTCATCTATAAAATGAGAGCATCAGACCAGTTGATCTGCAGAGCTCCTGCTGTCTTTAGAAACACATGATTTGTGCCTTCTGAAATTGTGATTCAGTTAGAGCTTGGCACCTCGAATTTCTGCAGAATGGTCTTGATTCACATTTTCTCTAATTTCATTGTTAATTGGGTGACCAGGAAGGATATCCAGGATGAAATGGATTGGAAGGAAAATCAGTATTTGAGTGTGTCTGCTCAGTCCTGGTGTCTGGATAGAGACATTGCCGGAGAAGAATACAGATTCCAAATAGAAGTGACCCTGTCTGGCTTTATCTTTTGTATCTATACAGAGAATAATGATTTTTAACCTTGTGTTGTGCCTGGCTTGCTTTTAAGATGAGTAGGACAGACTGATCAGATGGCGTGGTCTTTTCTGCGTGGGTGAAATAGACTGAAGAAGTCATGTGAACGTTCTCAGCAGGCGTCTTCCATTTTGCGTGTCTCGAGCTCATGGGAAGCAGTTTTATTAGTTTCCCGAAACCTTTATTCCCTGGTTAGCAGTTGAAGCATTCTTCTGAGCTGTTGCATAGTCCAATTTTGTTGAGTTAACATTTCAAAAAATCCTAAATCCTCTGCTTTTAGAATACTGTCTGGTAAATGTAGTTTTGTCTTAAAAGAAGGGAGCACATCTTTGTTAAGTAGAATTTTCTGAAAACCACTATCAAAGAGACTTAATCTCATGCGTCATTTTTGCCTTCTAAATGGACCAGCCCCAGTGTCTTAGATTTGTTTAACTGTTTTAATACCAGAGAAGCTCAAAACTTGACTTTTGTACTAACCTAGGATTTCTTTTATTATTCTGCGTCAAGGCTTCTCCCTGAAATGGCCCTATGCTCTAGTCTGCTCTCACCGTGGCCATTTGAACTGATGCATTAATAGTTCATAGTCTGTAGCCAGAGAGTTTGCTTTAAGAAATTGGATGGAGTGAACAGGTGAGTTTTAATAGGTCTGTTCTTAGTTGGCACTGTGAATGCTTTTTGTTCCCTGTTTTTTGTTCGTTCTTTTTCTCACTATTCGGATGTAGGAATGTTCTATAGTTCTGTTATCATTTCTCTTAGTACCATTGTTAGTGAAATAAAAGCACTCTGGCTAGGAGTCCGATAAGATCTTTCCTTTAAGCTCTGATGCTAGAATCTCCGGGTCATCAGAACCAGTACGCAAAATAAGGTGGTGCCCTCGTACCTGCCAGGGCAGCCCAGCTCTTCTGCAAGGTAGTGTTTTCCAGTCTTTTTCAAGTCATGACACCCAGAGAAGATTGCAGTTCTTTCAGGGCGCACTGCAAGAAAATTGGCTGCAGATGGCTGGAAATACTGGCGCCGCCAAGGCTCAGGGTCACTTTCTGGCCGCACCCATGTTGCAGGCACTAGGCAGCTCTCCCGGAGGGACGAGAAAGGAAGCCTGGGTTTGCTGGGCAGGCCTCCGTCTCACAGCCTACAGCAGTCTCCAGTGGCCTGCAGTGATGTGGCTGCTTCTCTCGGAGTTATCCTCCACCTTCTTGCCAAAAATAACCTTATCTTTCAATGAAAATGAAAATTTTGGTCTTCTATTTTGGTCCTTTGTTAAATCCAAGATTGGGAATTTTTCTCTCTTGAATTCTTCCTTTTACCCACTAGTCTCCAACTGAAATTTAGCGCTTTGTATGCTTTCTCCGTCCAGAAAAGCCCTTTAGGCTAAGTTGCAGCCCGCCCCACCTCCAAGAGTTCGTGAGCCGAGAGGTCAGTGACTTGTATAAAGTCACGCACCCTTTTAATCGCAGAGCTGGAGTTAGAACCCACGCCTGCAACTCCTGGTCCGCTTTGCCTTGGTGTGCTTGGGATTCAGATGGGAACATTCATTTTTATGGATACCTTTATAAAATGTTCTAGTCTGGCTTCAATACTGTCTGGAATTTGGGAACCGCATAATTGTCTTTGTCTTCGTGGGTTCAGAATTTAGATTGAAGGATTTGGGGCCCTGTCTTATAGTATTGTAAGACATTTTTAAAAACCTTGAATGTCTCTCTTACCTTTCTGCTTCTTTCTTTCAGGTTCACTTTTTGATTTCCCCTGGATGAGAGCTTTAGAGATGGCAACTCGGACACGTGGATTTTCTTCGGATTTATACTTCCCTCCCGACTCTGATTTGGGATGGAGGTGGAGAGCCCAGAGAAGCCCCCGTGCTTCCATGTTAGAGCGGCTCTGTCGTGAGCATTTGTCAGCATGACCTCTGCTTCCCATTAAGTGTAGCCTTTTTGCCTTCCAAATTAAAAAACCCCATGCCACTCCTTCCTGTGCCTCTGGCTCGCTCTCTCTCTCTTTTTTTAATTCTTTATTGGTATTAAAATCCTTCTTTCCCTTCAGTCCTCTGCAGAGCTCTTTAGGAGTTGATAACTTGCAACTATGAATCTACTTCCATGTTTTCATTACGTGTATCTGAAGTTAACGACAAAAGGCAGTGCTGACAACCCTGGGAAATGACAGTCCTTTGTCTTTTCCCTGAGGCTGGTAATCCTTTACTAATCCTTCACTCGTTACAGGTGGTTCTGTGCTTATGACACAGTGCATTCCAGGAACTGCATCATTAAGCACTTTGTTAGAAATTGCACCGAGCGGGTGCTGCCATTTTCATCTGTTTCAGCTTGCTTTAGTGGTGAAAAGTGAAATATGTAATATGCAGTGTCAGCCGAGTGCAAAAAGTGAGGGTCGTGTATATGTCTGTTGATAGAAAATGGTCCTCTCCAAACCACTTGCACAAATATTCTCTGATTTGTTCTTGCAACTGTCTTGGGGGTTCTAATACTCATTAGATATGTGAAGACACTGAAGATCGGATTTGTCACTTGCTTAAGATCACAAGTCCCGACGCAGCTTGTGTAGAGCAGTGGATCTGCTGGCCGAAGTCTAGGCGTATTTATATGTATCATGCTAGCAGCCCTGTTTCCATCTTTGGTGCTATATATAGGACCTAAGTTACGCGGAGAATCCCACTATTTAAATTCAGCTGACTACCGAGATGATGAGTCGTGCTCTAGACGTTCTCCCAACCTGGCTGCACATTCAAATCGCTCGGGGAACTTAAAAGTGAAAGCTCAATGCCCAGGTCACATCCCAGACCAATTAAATAAAATTCTTCGAGGGAGGCATCTGTACTTTGTAAAGCCAGCCAGCTGATCTCATGTGCCGCCAGGCCGAGGAGCCCTGCTCCGGGTTCTTGGTCCTCAGAATGGAGTTCACGGATGAGCAGAATCACCTAGGGACTTAGCTGAAAAGCAGACTCTCAAGCCCTCACCCCAGCCCCTCCTGAAGCAGTCTTTCGTGGTCCCGTGTGATTCATGTGCGTGTTCAAGTTTGAGAAGCACCGAGCTGGAGCGATGGTTCTCGTATTTTGGTGTATCTCACAGTTCTAGGGATTCAAGTTCACGAAAATTATGATTGAGCAATGTCATTTGCTCTAAATCATATGCAGGTATAGCTTTGTCAGGAGGCTTCTAGATTATTTTTAGTTACGATTGATAAACAGGTATTTTGAATAAAAAAAGTGAACTTTGAGGCAAATCGGTTGTAAACTGGGAACAAGAATTTTGTCAAGGAAGGGGCACCTGGGTGGCTCAGTTAACATTTAAGCATCTGAGTCTGGGTTTCCGCTCAGGTCGTGATCTCAGCGTTGTGGGATCAGTCCCTGCATTCGGGCTCCGTGCTGGGGGGGAGGGGTGGGAGGGTCTACTTGGCATTCTCTCTCCCTGTCCCTCGCCCTCTGCCCCTCCCCCTGCTCTCACTCAAATCAATCAATCAATCTAAAAAAAGAATTTTATCAAGGAAAACATTACAATTTTCAGAGCCTTTAATATACAGGTTTTGTTCATGTATTTCAATGATCTTGAGATAACGTGGGGCAGATAGCAAGTTCCCATTTATCAGATTATCTATTGTCTCAGAGATAATTTACTCAAGCCAGTGAAGATCAACGGGAAACATTCATCTTTGCAGTGTCTTTTCACCATTTGCCACAGGACAAAAAGCCTCTAGAATGCTTTTGGAGTTTTGACTTTAAATTTAGTTAAAAGCTCATTTTACAAGTGACTCATTTGTTTCTAGGCTGCTGTTGACTTGCTCAGTGGTTCTCAACTCTGTATATACAGAAGAATTAGCTGTGGAACTATTCCTTGAAGCTTAAAAGAATGTTATTACCCCCATTCCACTCCCATAATTGAGTTTCTGGTTCTTTGGTGTTTTTTGTTTTTGTTTTGTTTTTTGTTTTTTTAGCTGAAGTAGCTGAAGACATGGTAGATGAGAGGCACTGAACCAGAATAGGTAATCTGCTCATTAGATGCCTCTTCCTATTTCTGGACCTTTCTTAATACCGACCAGCTGTGTGGTGGTGATGCCTCTCACGGGCCTTCCCCATGGGTGCTCCATACAGCATGTCGAACGAGTGGATTTTGAGTACCACGGTACATACACAGAGTAGCAGCATTTCCTGCTGCCTCTGGCTCAACACCTTTTATGAGCTGGGTGTATTTTTATTTTCTGTGCTCTTTCGTGGGGCCGGAAGCCTTTGGCCACCACCACTGTACATAGTCTGTGCCCTGCCATTCTCTGCAGCGGTGGGAAGCCCGGCCCGAGCGCCTCCTGCCCACACGTTTCCTGTCCCCTATCACGTGGAAACCATCTCTTGTGTTTTCTTCTCTTAGCAGCCGATACCTTTGGCCTCTTTGATCATACCCTTTCATCTCGGGCTTCAAAATACTTTTGTTATGATAGTTGGAAAATCCGCGGTGGAGGGTCATGGAGGCCCATTCCCTGGTTGTGGAGGCCCAGAGAGCTAGCACGGCCGGTTACCAGAGGCTCGGAGTGGCGAGACTGACGTTTGAGTGCTGTATGACCTTGGAACTACATTTAATTTTTACACATTTACCAAATATCAAAAGTGGGTGTCTCCTGTGGGGGCAGGCAGCACTTCCCAGAACAAGGGCTCTTAGATGAGGAAATGAGAAAAGAGTGGGAGGAAGCTTCTGAAGAGCAAAATTAAAACACATTTTATTTGCTTACATTGAATTAATAAGAGGGCCCCAGCTTATTGCAAAACTTCTGTCAGTGGGATGAAAAAGAGGTATATTTTCCAGCCCCCCCCCCCAGGCAGCCTGGTGTTGCAGAAAGCATTTTGCAAAGCATTTTGCTTGATGGAAAGTGTTGGTTTAAGAATCTGTTCTGCCATTTATTGTTTGTATTGACCTTTTGTGCTGCCTCTAAAATTTAGCAAATAGGGGCACCTGAGTGGCTCAGTGGGTTAAGCGTCTGTCTTTGAGCCTGGGGTCCTGGGATCAAGCCCTGCCTGGGGCTCCCTGCTCAGTGGGGAGTCTGCTTCACCTTTTCCCTCTGCCCCTCCCCACCGCATATGCGTGTTCTCTCTCAAATAAATAAATAAGTCTTTAAAAAAATTTCAAATAATTAGGCACCAAGGTACTGCAGTCCATAGTGCATGGGGTTATAAAAGATACGGCACGGCCCTGGCTGTCCAGGAGTGCGTGAGCTAGCATTGAGTGTCTACCATGTGTCCAGAATGGCAGGAAGTGCCCGCCTGCTATTTCTGTTTCCCTATAAATCCCCTGTGGTCGGAAAGTGGTATTCCTTTCCAGAGGAGGAAATGGAAATTCAGTTGCAAGTGTTAGGGTCTGAATCTTATTTCTGTCTTATTCCAAAGCATTTGGATTAGGCGTTGAATGCGACAAACAGTAAACTAATAAGCATGGGGATAATAATACTTCACACGTTGTCCCAACAAAATGTGAGAGTACCTTGTTGATGTAATCGCTCCACAGATTATCAGTACTCTCACGGCAGTGATCAGAAATGCTGAGAACCATCTCGCACATACTGATTTTCTCCCTCAGCAGCACGTCCAGCTTTGGGCTACAGGACTATGGCGGCCAGTGGTGGGCCTTTCTCTTTCCCCAGGGGAGAGAGACGTTGCTAGGAGTCCTCTTTCGGGTCAGCTGTTCAGGCTTGCTCTGCTTTTTTAAATAACAGGGGTGAACAACTTTGGTTTTAACTTTTTATTATTGGAATTTTCTCTCTCTCTCTCTCTCTCACACACACACACACACACACACACACACACACACACACACACACACATGCCAGACTAGTCAAATAAACTCCCAGATGCCCAACACTCAGCTTCAACAATTAGCAACATTTCCCCGCAATCTAGTTTCAGGCTATTACTTAGTAAGACCCATCCGGAGGGAGAACACCTTCTTTCTAGGACTCCATTACTTAGTGGGAAAATATCTGAGTGCCTACTCTGTGCCAGGTACTAGAGATGTGGAGGTGATCAGAACAGCCCAGGCGCCTCTGCCTGAGTCTTACATCCCAGCTGGGAAGAGAGCCAGGTTAGCACGGACAGAGAACGGTGGTGTTCTATGGGGACTGGAGGAAATCCACAGTCTGACGGGGTTGTTAAGTGGAGCTGGGGAGGGAGCTTCTCAGAAGCTGTGGTCAGGAAAGCCCTTTCTGAGACCGTGGCCTTTAGGCTGAGATCGGACCACTGAGAGAGCCGAGGCCCGCTGGCCTAGTCACCACTTTGCTAACGAGTTGCCACGTGAGTGAGGAATGGAGTCTGCACGTGCGGAGAAGTATTGCCTCAGGGGACTGACAACAGCTAAAGGGGCAGGCCTCTGCCTTGCCTTCTAGTCTGATCCTCAAGGGGGACCAAGGAGGTGCAAACAGTCACAGAAGAGGGGAAGAGGGAAGGGACAGCCAGGCAGAATATGAGACTCTGGTCTTGGCTGAGTCCAGAGACCGCAGGCCTTTCCCGCTCTTTCCTCTCTGATGGCAGCATCTGGAACTGGGTGGTACTGGGTGTCCACTGCGCTTCGTGCAAAACCGGGGGCTTTGAATTTAGTGCTGTTGCGGCCCTAGTGCCCCGTGATCCCAAGCAAGCCACTTCACTTGCTTCCTCCTGTGTGAGAGGGGGAGATCCTACTCGGCCTCCTGCTTAGGTTTTCCATGGAGATAATGCTTGCTTTGGTGAACAGGCCGTTGTTCGGAACAGATTCTAGATAGGGATGCTGGCCACCCTGTTGCTTGGTAAATCACCGGAGTAACGGGTGAGCAAGGAGAAGTGAGGACACCCTAGAGTTTGCTAAAAATAGTGTCTTGAGGTCTCCGCTGGAGAGACGTCCTTTTTAAGGTTAACCCAGTTTCCCCTGATCAAGGCTGGAAGCATGAAATGGAGACCAGTTGCTCACCACTTTCTAAACCACATTCCTTTATCTACTTAAACTCTCTTAAGTCCTGCCAGCCTTGTCTTACATTTATAGGCTCTTCCCCTAATATTTTCTTTTCTCCTCCTTGTCCGAATTGTGTTTGGGTGGTTCAGGGAAAGGGAAGACAGGCACTCTGCTCTCCCTCAGTGGGATTTTTGAAAGGGGGGGGGGATCTCTGCCTACTGTCTCTGGGATGGAAACATGCTCCCATTTCCAGAGCAAACAGGAAGACTGGGCTCTTTCCTGAGGTGGTGAAAGCCCCCTGGAGCCACTTAGGTGTTCTGGCTTGTGAGAAGATGGCCACCCGAGAAGGTGGCCCACTGGGGGGTGCTGCAGAGGTCTGCCTTACGCTTTCAGACCTTGTGTTCTGCGGGGTCTCCTGGGAACCTTTCTGAGGACAGAGAGGCCCCAGAGGCTGAGAGGGGAGATAAGAACCAAAAGTGCTCGGGGTGGGGGTGCTCTGGGGCTGGGAGTGGTGGCTACTGTCAGAAATTGGGCCGTAGCCTTGCCATTGTCTCTGGCAGGCTCTCCGTCGAGCTCTCCTGGAAGCTGGGGGCCACGGAGGGAGGAAGCAAGCGTGCCTGCTGGTGCGGTGAGAAGCTCCTGGGGCCATGCTGAAGGGAAAGGGGTCACCTGCTGTGGGAAACAGCACACACTAGTGGGGCCTGGGAGCCTGGAGCTGGCCAGGGGCTGGCCTCCGGCAGCGTGGTGGGCCAGCCTGACGGTCAGCGTGTGGGCTCACGGTCCCTTTTCCCAGGTGTTTCCTTGAACATGTGTGCTTACTGAGCTTGGACACCCTTATCCCTTCGATGGCATCGAGAAGCTGGCGGGCTACGTTGTATTGTATCCACATCACGGATGAAAAATTAGGACTCCAATGTTGAACACTAGTGGGGGGCGGTTCTCCTGACTCCTCCTGAGGACTCGTCCCCCAAATCTGGTAACGGAAACGCCATCATGCAAATACAGTAATTGACACGTCTCTTTCATGCCTACATACTCACTGGACTGTTAGCTCCTTGAGGACAGAAACTGTATTTAATAGGAACAGTACTTTATTGAGATCAAATTTACATACGCTAAAATGCACACGTCTTAGGTGTCCATTTTAACACATTTTGACCTGAGTATACGCCCACGTAACCATCACTCAGAACAAGATACAGATAATTTCCACCACCCTGAAACTCCCCTCATGCCCTTTTCCAGTTGATCCTTTTACCCCAGAGGCATCCACTGTTGTCATTTCTATCACTGGTGATTAGTTTTGCCTCATCTTGAACTTCATCGATGTGGAGACATACAGTTGGACAGAGACAGTCCCGAGAGCCTGGCACGGGTCTGGCACGTGGCAGGAATGCAACGTGAAAGAAAGTCCTGGTTCTTAAACTACCCTACGAGAGACAGCATTGATCTCATTGGGAAACTGAGGCTGTGGGCAGTTAGTGACCTGCCCAGGGCAACAAGGCCAGGGCAGGGGTAGACCCAGGCTCCCCATTCTGAATGCACATCTCTCTCTCAGCCTCCCCCTAGCTACCCCCCCCCCCACCCCAGCGCTCTATGAGCGAGCCTGATGACGCAGGGCAGGTAGTGACCCCTGCTGCTTGCGGGGCCTGACCCGGGGACCCACTTCCCTGTATGGGAGGTGCTAGGATCACCAAGCTCTGGCAAAGGGCAGGGGCTCCGTTCGCAGAAGGAAAGTCACCTGCCCTTTTATTTTCCTCTGAAGGAGATTTTTCCAATTTTGGGGGGCTTTCCTTCCCCCAGAATAAACAGACTAAGGGGAAGAGGCCTTTTTGGTAGAGCGCAGCTGCCCCCAGCTGGGCGGCAGGGGACACTTCCACCGAGCGGGACGCGCCAACACGGCGCGTTTTGCGCGTTTCGGGTTCTGGTCTCGGTTCTGTGGCTCCTTCCTTGGCACTTGGCCTCCTGCCTCCCGGGCTACTGGTCTCCGAGCAGCAGAGGTCTCTCAGGGCCGTCTCCCGGCGCTTCGGCCTCCGCCTGGAGTGAGGGTCTTCCTCGGAGAACCAGCCGGTCCCAGCTGTGTGTGTGTGTGTGTGTGTGTGTGTGTGTGTGTGTGTGTTGGGGGGCAGTTGGGGCCCCACACCTGGAGGAGGCTGGGCTGGACGGAAGCTTTGAGGGCCAGTATTAAGCGAATATTTAAACAGGTGTGGTCAAGGTTTGATCCGAGGGCTCCGTTCAGAGGCGGGGCGGAGGCGGGGTGGCGGAGGCTTCTCTGCAGGGGGTTCGCAGCACCTTCCCCGCCTGCTGCTGGGTGCCTGCCAGCGCCCCCCCCCCAGCTCCCCGTCTTCCTGTCGCACCTGTGGTCAGTAGCGGTATAATGGCCAGCCAGCCTGGCCCAGGCACGTGGCCTGGGGCGATGCTATCTCTAACTCAGTATTTTTAACTCCCCTTTGCAGAGGATGTGGCTTCTGCGGGAGAGCTTCAAAGGGTGCCCCACTTGCCCCTCGGGGCAACCATGACGTCATGGAAATGGGGAGGGGAGGCCCTAAGCCCCCAAACACCTGGCGAGAAGTGGGAGCCTTTTTCCACTTCCTGTCCTACTTCTGGCTACTGACTCAATGTCTGACCTGTTTATTAATTTCAAAATACAGCTCTCCATGTGATACTCAGAGGAAAGCTTACGCATGTGTGTGTCTGGGTGAAATGAGGTCTGGAAACCAGGTGGCCTTCCACAAAGTCCTCAGGGGTCAGGGTGCTTAACAGAGTGACCACACCCGGCCCCACCTGGCTGCTCCCCAGGCCCGCCCTCCATCCAGGAAGTAGGCTGGGTCTTAATGTGGGGAAAGTGAGGCGGTCAGTAATGTGACCTTTGGCCCCTGACCTTGGAATGGTGGTGCAGTGACCCGAGTTCTGACTCCCTGGCGCCTGGAGTACCATCCTCCAGACTCTCTTGGATGATTGCCCACCTGGGGGCTTCACTGGCCAATGGGCCATCACTCAGGTTTTGCTTTTCCTGATAGTTCTTGACAGGTCACTCTTAGCTCTTGGCAAAACAGTGAAATAGTGGCTCACCCAGCCGACTCCTCTCTTCATCTCCATTTTCCTTTCTCTTAGGCTCGCCCCACGGCCCCCACCAACTTGGCTTCCTTCCCAGTGCCTAATGGCACTGAGTACTTATTTGTTCCTTTGCTAGTTAAGTGTATATTAAGCATCTGTGGTGTGCCAGCCACGCGCTGGGTGTTGCAGACCCATGGATGAACAAGATACGCCGCCCATCCCGAGGAGTGCAGAGTTGAGTGGAATTTCCTGCCAAGATATTACCTGGTAACTAAGGTGATATCTGTTAAGGCTTTCCATGTGACCCAGGGGAACGGGATTTTAATGGGCAAACCGAGAAGACAAATAGTCCTTCAAGACTCAGATGGTTGCCTCTCCAATGGTGGCTCATAGCAGAGGGGGGGGTCACTCGGTTGGAGATAAAGACCCCACCCCACTTCAGGGTGTTCCTGAAGCGCATACTGGCTTAGCCCCCTTCTCTTGAGGGGACAGTGATTCCAGTTACATTAAGCGGGCAGGTCTCTGGGTGAAGTGTCAGAGAATCCTCTAGAATCTTAGAACCGGGGTCTTGAGAAGTCATTCGGTTCATTCTTTTGCCTCCAGGGCTGGCCTGTGCTTAAGCTCTTTGGGACAGGAGGGTATCTGTCCAGACAAATCCATTCTCCAACTGGCCTTGATGACACATTCCTTAGTGGGACAGAGGCCTTGTCTCCTTGAGGCTGTCTCTGTTCTTGGGGCCTGGGGCTCTCCAGGGCTGGGCCTTTGTGTGGATGTGATGGCTGTGTCTCCGGGTTTCCTCAGCAGCCTCTTCCTTCCAGGCTGAGAAGTGCCTGGGCCCTTACTGCCCTGAGGGGCTCTGCTGTAGTGACCCCAGGCCCAGTGCTGACCTCCAAGGGGGTACAGGAACCCTTTGTCTGGGCCTCCTCGTAAGCGTATTTTAATCCCCTCTGACACCCTAGGTGGGGCCTGGGGCCAGACGTGAGAACAGAGTGGATGAAGATGAGTGGGGTCTCTGTATCACCCTCTCTCTCAGCACACCCACTTGCTCTTGGTCTGCCCTCTGACTCGGCTCTAATTGGCTTTAGGCTTAACCGCCTTAGACTTGACGGAATGTTCTTGCTGGGATCGAGGAGCCCTGCTTTGAGGTGGAAATGTCTCAGGGGGTGTGCCGACCCTGCTTTCCAGATGGCCCCTACGTGCCTGAAGCCTTGTCACCCTTGGCTCAGGCCGGGCCAGGAAGGAGGAACCCTTGCTCCCTCCGTGGGTCTGGGTGGATCCCCAGCCACTGCCCATCACCTCATAGGCCCTTGGGTGGCCTTAGGGGTCCATGACTTCAGGGCCCTGACAACTGAGGACCCTGGGCTGGTGTGACTCCATAGGCTGCCCTGGCCTTCTCCCAGGTTCTTGGAGGGGTCTGTCTTTAGCCCCTTCACTGCCTCCCAGGGTTCTTGCTCCTGTCCCCTGCTGTAAGCCCCCACGTCCCCCTCAGCCTCAGCACCTTTGCCACCAACTCTCAGGAGCAGGGCTGCCTCCCCGCCACCCACACACCCCTTGCTTGGATCTTTTGTATACAGACCGAAGTGAATGACTATTTTAGGAGGAAAAAAAGATAAACTAATTTGCCTTAGGTTTTTAGCGGTTGATAAAGGCTTGCTCTATTAACCCTCCCAGGGGCATTTTCGTTTAAAGGGGGAGGAGAATGCTTTAATTAAAAGGAATTCCCAGTGGTGGGCTCTCTGGCGCTGTGTCAGATCCATGAGGAGGCGGTTTTCGGTTCTCCACAGGTGGCAGAACCTCACCTTTGGGAAGGTGGTACCTGTCCTGTGTGTGTGAGAGGGACCCGCTCTGACAGGGTGTCCTCTGTGGCTGTCCCCTCTAGTGATCTTTAAAAGGACTTGCATATAGGTTACGGATGAGGGGGCTCAGTGAGAACCGAGGATTCCGTGGCTGCCCTCCTCCATAGAGGCCACAGAATCAGAGGTGCGTGGAGCTGGAGGCAGCCCCCTAGTCTTAGATGACATTTTACAGGCAGTGACCCTGGAGCTCATGGAAGGGAGGGATATGCTCAGATCCCTTGTTGAGCTGGTGGCTCTATCCCCGTGAAAAGAACAGGCCTGAATTGTAGCTGGAGGGATTTGCATGTTTCTGGCTGATGCGGTCAGAGGCACACGCATGAACCATAGAGGTGTCTGGGGATAGGACCCTCTCCTCCCACTGGGACTCGTAAGCCCTGGGCTTGATAGCAATAATTGTGAGGAGCATGGCTGCATGTCCAAAGGGTGTTCCCATCAGTGTCCATGACCCCAGGAAAGGCACTCAAGCTCAGAAGAATACCAGGGATCCCAGGGAGCCCCACCTCCTGTCCTCTAGGTAAGAGCATAAGACATCCACTGTCCTTGGCAGAGTCCCTGAGCTTGAGGGGAGAGGATTCGTTTCTTACATCCAGGCGGGGGTGGGGAGAGTAGAAAGTCTGGCTAATCTTCACCCCCTTCCCCTGCTCTTAGACTGGGCACCCCAACCAGGCAGTGGAGTGGTGGGTGGTCCCCAGCCATGAATCTGTGAGGGCAATGCACGGTTTCAGTGGGAATCCAGCCTGAAAGGAAAGGCAAGGGAAATGGTCCCGGAGGGCAGGAGACAGTGGGTGGCATTTTGGGGATACTTGCTGTGTGGTCCCTGTCTGCCAGATTTCAACTGCCAGTCCTGATCGGTCATGGACATGGGCCTCCCGCTATGGGTGGCCCAGTGGTGTGGCGGGAACATGGAAGAGCAGGGACCTCAACTTTTAAGTGGGTTTGCCTGGCCCCCAGCACAGCCTTCTAAGTGGAATTTTCTTTAGAGGTTGTTCCAGGAAGAGGTTGACTTCAGCAGCTTGCTGAGTTAGGCTCCCCAGACAACATCGGGACAAACGCCTTGGTTTCTGCCCGGGCAGGGATCAACAGCAAGCTGAACGTGACCCTGACCAAATCCAGTCAAACAGGAGCACCGTCCCGGCTCTTCCAAATTGCCTCTAATGAAGCCACGGGTAGCAGAATACACAACAGGGCTCAGATACACAGCATAGCGGGGCCTCCGTAATCATTTGCCCACATCTTGGGGGGAAGGGTGGTACATATGCCTGTATGAACACTACTTAAAAAATACAAACTCTTCACAACGTTCTCCAGGAGCCAGAGCCCAAGAAGACCCACTGGGGATCCCTCGTGGGGGTGGGGAGCGCAAGAGGCAATCTCAGGGGAGGGGCAGGGCGTCCAGCAGCCCCCTGCCTTTGCTGGGAGTGCCTGACAGGCCGCAGTGAGGGACCGAGGCGGTGGAGGCAGTGCTCGGGGGCTCTTCAGATCTTGATCACGAATATCTGGTGGCATCCGGTTGGTGTCTGTTGCCAGTGGGGCCCGAGAGGCCGAGAGGCCCAGGGAGCCTTCTCCTCCATGGGGGCTGAGAGTCTGCCTCTGCTTGAAGGGGGGAGGAGGCACGGTGGGGCGGCAGGAGCGAGGGAGTGCCAGGCCCGCTCACGGTCCTGGTGACCTGGGATGAGGAAGAACAGTGGTTAGGCCGGCTACCGAGGAGACAGACTCAGGACAGTTAGGGGTGTGGGTGGAGATGCCTCTATCTGTAGAGTTTTAGGAGCACAAGGACACTGGAGTTCTTGCTGATGGTGATGGAACAGGGTGCCCTTGTCAGTAGGGTGACCAGGGACACCGGGACAGAAGGATATGTCGATGCGGGCTGGGATTAGGGGATAATAGGAGACTAATATCTTCGCATCGTACTGGGCGCAGAGGACATGAGGAAAGGACCTGGGGGCCCCTCTAGGTTTTGCAGTGAAAGGAGTACAATAGAAGGCGTGGGCATAAATGACTCTGGGTCCTGAGGTTTTCTTCTTTTTCCACTCGTTAGTGGGGGGCCCTTGCTGGGACTTGGCCTCAACGTCTTTCTTTCCAAAAGGAGGAGAATAACAGCTGTTCTTCATATTTTGTAGGGGAGACATGGCTCAACGAGGTGCCTCTTGTCACCTGAGGAGTCCTACCAATGTTCTAGGCCACTGTTATTAGCAATAGGAACCCCTCACTGGAAAAAGGGGAGGAGTTTGGTGGGCCCCACTTAAGGACCTAAAAGCAAGACCTTGGCGGGGGAGGTTTGCTTTCTGAGCCTGGGGACCTGCCTTGAGACCGTCACAGCCGCACTCCCCCCGAGATGCCCGCTCACCTCAGCGGGACCACAGGCGCAGTGTCATGAACAGGTCAAACCCGGCCACTTTCAGGAGGAGGACGCGCAGCCCGATCACCAGCAGGTTGCGGGTGTTTAGGTTCATATCTGCAAAGCCGAGAGGTTACTGGCATGTACCCTGGAGGTCCGCACAGCCCCCGTGACCCGCCCGTGGTTTCCCCAAAAGGGGACTGGGGGGGGGTTAGCTCCTGGCCCACCTCTCCCTTTGAGCTTGGGTGCACATCCCTTCGTAAGCATATTTATATATTCCTCCAGGGCCACCAGTATTCCGTGTCAAAGGAAAACACCAACTGCACTCGGTCCTTATTTTATGTCTGCATCCCTCAGGAGCGGGGATGGGCTGGGGCTCAGAACTCATTGTAATCCCTTGGGTGTGGGCCCCTGAGTGAGAAGGTGGTGCCTGGACCCCAAGGGGACCATTCAATGAAAACGGCTCCGATGGAAATGGACGGGCCCAGGGCAGGCGCCCGGGAGTGGTGGGGATCCTGAGAGCCAAGACCCCTGCCTATGTGAATTCTGCTGCTTTTCTTGAAAGAAGGCAGAAGCCCAGCTACCGCTACAGAGGGAACAGGCCCTTGGGAGGAGCTGGGGAGCTCGGGGCTCCACATAAGCCAGTCGGAAATATCGCAGCTGGGCCACTGAGAAACTCTCTTTGGTTCTCCAGAGCCCTAGGAGTGAGTCATGGGGTCTAGGGAAACTAGAGACTCAGCCTGAAAGTCCTTGGAGGGGGAAAGAACATTAGAGATGGTGAGAGGAGCCTGGGAATTCGAGAATGTTCCCGTTCTTCCTAACTTCATTCCAGATCCACATATCCCTTCCCACCTCTCCTATCTAGTCAGGGTGATTGTGGATATATCTCGAAACTGGGATAGACCCCTCTCTTACCTGTTTCAAATTTTTTCTTTATCAAAGTGGCATTACAGGAAAAGTCTAAAAGGAGAAACAAAGACATGTTCTTAGAGTTGCATGTGCTGACTCTCCCACATCAGACCTCCAAGGATTTGGGCGGATGAACCTCTGTCTACAGGCTTTCTGCGCTCTCTCCTGGAGAGATCTGGAGGCGACTTGTCGCCTGTGGACACCTGCTGGGGGAGCCACTGGCCCTGGCTTCTGGGTACCACTCCCTTCACTTCACAAACACTGGTCGTGCCAAGTACCTGTCACCCGACACAAGGCCACAAGGAACCATCAGACACAGACCCTGTGCTTGGGTCCAGAGGCTGAAAGAGGCGGTAAGACACCACACAGTGACAAGTGCCATAAGGGGTATAGATGCTTTCCTTTGTCCCACAGAGTCTCCATCCCTGCACTCCAAATTTGTTCCTTTGCTGTCACCAACCCAGGCAATGGTGCTGTTGTTGACTCAGCGGCTTGGGCAGAAAATCCAGCCGCCTTCCTTGATCTCCTTTTTCCTTCGCACCCCTGCATAGTTCTTCCTTTGAATCTGAAATCGTGTTGGCCACTCAATTCCCCTGCCCCCTGTCCAGGCCTCCATCATCTGTCTACGGCAACAGCTTCCTTTCTGCTTCTACTCTTGGCTCCTACAGTCCATTTTCCACGCAGCACTTGGAGTGCTCTTTTACAGAAGTAAATTGGATGTCATTCTCCTACTTAAACCAATCGATAGCTTCTCATTGTACTTAGGAGAGTGGCTGCGCTCTCCTGACCTAGGGGGCCTGTGACGTGGCCCTTCCCCACTTGGTCCATCTCCCGTGCTGCTGCTGTTCCCCTTCCTCGCCGTGCCCCCGTGTCAGGCCTCCACAGCCTCCCCACTCTACCCTCGGCACGGCCGCTCCCTTCTTAGCCTTTAACGCTCATCTCACCTAGAATTTCCCTGGAGAGCCCTTCCCGGACTCTCTGTCCCCAAGTTGGCTGTTTCCTCCACCCCCACGTTACAGCACGTGTTCCAATCTGAAGTTCTCTAGATTCCCGCTTGCTGATGGATGGCTTCCTCAGGGCAGACCCCTCACCGGACTTATTTACTCCTGCAGTCCAGCACCTGGCACCTTGTAGATGCACAGTCCGTGTTTGTTGAGTGAATGAACGACTGGGTGAAGTTGGATCTTTGGCAGAGAGACAGAACCAAGGGGAGGTATCTCGGAGAAAGGCATCAGACGGGGGCCTTGCAGAGCAGTGAGGGGCAAAGAGCCTGAGCAGAGGCAGGGAGGCAGACCTCGGGCCAGCTGAGAAGCCAGTGGCCTTCCCGCCACCTTCTCCCCATCCTCTCTTTGCCTAGGACGTGCTGCGACCCTCCAGGATGGAGCTCAAGGGTGCTCAGTAACAAGAGCGGAGGGGCTTTGCTGACAATGGATGAGGCGGAGACAACCCATCAGAACAGCTTTTAGGTGCCATCCCCCCGAGCTCCGGGAAGAACCAGGTGTCCCAGGGTGGGGAGACTCAGCTGGCACAGGCACCGAGGCTGCACTCACCTGAGCTGGAGTAGAATTCCTCGTTGAAGGTACTGTTGCATTTAAACTCCGTGCTGTTGCTCCAGGCCAGGACCCCGTTGCTCTTGGAATCCATCACCCTCATGTCCAGCACAGTTGTGTTCGGCCTGATCACTGTGCCCTCCTGGGATTGTGGCACGTCAAAGTGAGAATCAAAATCGGTGAACAGGCAGACAGACGGCTTACTGGATTTAGGGCTTTTCAGCTGGTACACGGCGGGATCAGGGTCCGTGATATCTGTGGGCCCAAAGAACGCAGGTTAGGGGATGCTCATTTCCCTCCTTGCCCCAACCCAGGTCTGAGTCCAGATGCCAGTGATGGGCAAGAGCAGGGCTCTGTGGGGCTGGCAAGTCACATTCGCAGGCTTCAGGTGGGAAAGAACATTCTAGAAACCTGTTGCTCTAAGTGGACTGGAAGTCAGGGCCAGGCATAAGCCACGAGTCCTGGCCAAGAGGCCAGCTCTCAGTGAAGGCTCTCTGCCTGACCCTGCCTGCCATTCAAGGAAACCAGAAACTCAGGGCTCCTTAATGATCCTGTTCATTCTTTTACTTTATAACAACTTCTTCAAAAGCACAGCGGGACTGCTGTGCAATAACATCGCTCTGGCAGGACAAGGCAAGCCTAGAATAGAAGCCCAGCAAAGCAGACCATCCGTCTTGGAATCAGGGGTGCCCCCCCCCGCCAATTAGGCTGGGTATTGACAGGAATTGGAGGTTTCTTATTGGCTGGCACTAAGTTGGAAGACCAGTCATATCACCAGGAGATTTCTCATTGATAAAAGTTCTAGATGATAAGTCAGAACACCTGCATCCCGGTCCTGGTTTTACCACTCATTAGATACAAGGCCTTGAGCAAGTCACCTCAGCCCCCGAAGGGTCGGGAGTTTCATCTGTAAGATGGAGATATTGCCGCCTCCGCCTTCGTAACCAGGCTATTCTGAAAATCAAAGGGGGAGTTTCTCTCTATAAAATGATGTGTAACAAACTATAAAGTACGGAATAAGTGAGAGCTCTTGAGGATACCAGGATATTGCCATGATAATGTGCTACCGAGTGTTACACAGTCCGTTTCTACTCTTCAGCCCCAGGAAGCAGGGGCTGCTGGAGGCTTCTCCTTAGTGGTGAGAATCATTCTTCAGTATTTCTGTAGGATTTTGCGTTTTTAATGTAACTCTCATTGTTTATTCTTTCAGACCTCCTGCCTTTAGAAGAGGAATCAGAGGTTTGCTGGGAGGGTTAACACATTGGGGCCACCCGGAGAGTTTACAGCAGGGTTGGGACTAGAGTTTCCTGCCCCTGTGGTTCTCTGCTCCCACAGCTCCCCACCCTGCATGCAAGGTTTTTCAGACCAGGGGTACACCCCACTTGTGAGGCCAGCCAGGGTGGCCTCGGCAATGCGGACTTCCAGCTGGACCTGAAACTAGGGACATCCGCCTTTGGCATGGCCTTGGGTTGCTGAGTCAAGGCATGCCAAGGGTGTCAAGTCAAGGGTGTGGGGCTGTCCCTGGAGCAGCAGAACAGGGATGGGTCCATGGTCCCATGTGAGGGACATCCAAAGCTCTGGCCCTGCGGGATTCTGCCTGTTCCTCTCCAATGTCCCCGTTTCTGGGGGAGGGGAGGGTCTGACATCACTGTGGGTTAAGACCCTAGGGCATAAATCTTTTATAGGGAGGGGAGAGGCGGGAAGCCATTATGTGCCATCAACATACCCCAATGGGTTTGTTAGTCCTCAGTGGGAGTCACCAGTGGGACTGGGAAGGGGGATGTGGAAGGGTATGGAGGTGCTGAGAGAATGCGGCCTTGAGGAGAAGGCAGAGGGTAAGGTGCCACCAGCACAGTTTGGGCTTGGGGGGGAGAAGGGGTTGCGGTGGGGGCCCGATGGCCAACTCTGAGTCCTGGTTAAACACTCACTCAAGTCCTCGAGCCAGTTAGTGTCAGGCTGGAGAAGGTCTAGACCACACTGTCCAACGTGATAGACTTCAGCTACATGTGGCTATTTAAGTTAAAACAAACCCTAAGGAAAGCAAATTAAAATTCAATTAAAAATTAAAACTTCATTTTAAGAGTGTCGTACCTGCCATATTGGACAGTGCAGGTCCAATGGAGATATTGGTATCTCCATTGGAGATGACACACTTGATAACACACTTCCATTGTCCCGGAAAGTTCTCTTGGACAGCGTTGGTCTGGAGAGAGCTATGCCACAGAACATGAGATTTTTGAGGAAATGTACCGAGGGCTGATTGTGGGCCTTAAAAACCATCTTTAAGTCTGTGTGTGGGGAGGGCGACCCCATCGGGGACAGGCCAATTTTTGCTTCAACTTCACTAGCGAGAGATCAACATGAAATAGCGATCAATGAAGTCAGAAGACTTGAGGTGATTCTCGCTGCTCTCAAGTCTTGTTTTTATCAAGACTTCATTCGTTTGGGGCTTCCCTAGCTGCATATTTGCTGTTGTTTCTCCTGTCCAGCTTCCTTACCTCTGATTTCCTCTCTTGCTCCCCTGCTCTCCCCGCCCCCTCCATCCCCCATTCTCTTTTTCGAGCTTATCTTCCAAAGTACTTGTCTAAAACCTAGAGCTGATTGCATCATTTTTCGTTCAGAATAATTCGGGGACTCCCTTAGTGCCCATAGAATAATGCTCAAATTTCCTGGCATGACATTCAGGGGCTGCCATGATCTGGAGAGCTTGAATTTTTTCTCTCAAGTCCTTTATGTGCCCTAGACGAGGAGAACTGGCCCTGAGAAGTCTTCGTGTTGGCATGCTGGAATGTAAGTTCCATGACAGCAGAGGCCCTCTCTGGTTTACTGCCGTATCTCTAGTGTCTGCATATAGGAGGCACTCAAGAAACAACTGTTGGATAAACAAATGGCCTAATAACCATCAGATTTGCAAAATTCCTGCTTATCAGAACTTCTTGGTAAAAAAAGCTGGGTACTTATCCTTAAACTTGATTTTTTTTTTGTAGCCCCTTTTACTTCCACTCCCATGTACCTCTAGTGTAACCTTCTCTTTTTGTCTGACGACAAGAAATGAGTCACTTTTAATTCGGAGGCCTTGAGGGGTCCGTCTGCCAGACCCTGGGAGGAGAGGCATTCTATTCCACGTTAGCAGCACACATCCCACCATGGATGACATCTCAGAAGTTGGCCTCAGCAAGACTGGATCAAGTTTTCAATGCGGAAGTTCAGCTGTGCTAGATCCTAACCCTTCATTTTAATTCAAAACTGACCACGGAGGCACATGTCCGAATGCTCTAGTGCTCCGCGTGCATCGGGGCACAACGGTGATTGAAGGCTTCCTTCCCATGAAATCTGTGCTTTGTAGTTAGGTACTAAACCCAGAAGTGCTCCCACTTAGCAACTGTGACTCTGGGTCCCACTGAGCCTCTGGTGAACATCGGAAGCAGTGAGCCTGGGCGGACTTACCAGGAGTTACGGAAACTCTGGTTCCCTTGCCAAATTTCAACTGAGAGGCAACACCTTCATGCCACCCCTGAAATCTCCACTACAGAAACCCTTAGTTTTCTCCCCCTCTGAGAGATGGGGCAACCTACCTTGTAGAGCCCACCGAAGAAGGAGAGGGGAGGTCCCTAGGACATGGGGCGTCCACGGAAGGAGCTGGCCCCCTCTCACGTTCACATCGGGTCTACATTTCTAAATTGGATCCCTGGTTTCCCAGTGGCTGGCCTTGGCCCTAATTGTATTCTCTTGAAGGCTCTAGAATTCCTTTTCTCTATTGTCTAAAAAAACATTTTATTTGCTTTTCCCTGCATCCAATTTATTATCAGATGTGTTTACTTAGGCCAAAATGCACATGCCTTGTTCACACCCAAGGTCATGCCTTCTTTCTTATTGTTCCTTATGCCTGAAAGTCCCCTTCTCTCCAATCTTTGCCCATAGAGATCTTACCTATCCTTCAGGCCCAATGTACCCTTTCTACTGCATAAAACCGTATCTGTCTAGGCCGCAAACTTATTCCTCTGAATCTCTATTGTGCCTATTGATGTCATCAATTTATTAATACTAAAATAGTTTTCAGCTTGCTAAATTTGCAATAGTTATGTCCCTTTAGCTAGTTTTTATCCAATTTGGGAATAGGTCAGTCATCTATCTTAGACTTCTTTGCAGTCAGTCTAACATTTTTTAGAGTGATGGCCACATAGAAGGCATTAGAAAATATCCATTGAACGATTAAAGTCAAATTTTAATGTGTTTGACCTAGAGAAACACAGATTTTCAAAATTGATAGTGATGCCTTTTCCTTCCACACAGGCCTCTGTAAGACAGTTCATTGTAACACCCGCAGTTAGCCTCACCATAGTGAGACTGATATCCCCAAGGTAAGGAATAGAGACACTCCCTGGCCCATGGGATTGCAAATGGTGCCACCTGGGATGACTCACCAGCTATTACAGACACTTGGGTTCCTGTTCCAAATGTGAGTTTGCCCACAGTTCCTCCAGTATTCACACTGCAGGTGACACCATTGCAGAAACTCACTAAACTCACTAAATCTCCCTCCTTCTCCAGTAGGAGAAGTACTGGTCTCCTCCAGGGGACCAGAGAATCACGCTTTCTAGAGTTAGGCCTTCTGCTCTTTTGTGTTGAGAATATGGTTGTTCATCCGTTTCCCTCCTGCCCTAGCCTGCGGTAGTAGCCTGGGTTAGAGGTTGTGATTTCAATAAACCAAGAATTCCGTAGAGCATAACCCCTGTTCAGGGCAACAGTAGCTTGGATCTTCTCATGGAGGTTCCAGGACGACGTGCTTATCCCTTGCTGCATGATTCCTAAAGTCTCAGTCTGAAGATGTTTCCCGAGCACTGAGTGCTGGACGGAGAATTTTCTGGGGATGGGTGGAAAGAACCATTTGGGATCCTACAGAAGAAAATACCTGGGGTCAATTTAGCATCCTGGATGGAGTAGACTTAATTGCCAATGTCGACCCTCGCCCCACTTTACTTACTTGCCTGGACACTCAGTCTGGTCCCTGCTCCAAAGATTAGCATGGTACTCTGCTGTATCCTCACTGCAGCTAAGGCCTTTGTAATATCCTTCTTGACCTTAATCTACCGGAACCCACCAGGCTCTGAAAGCACCATCCTAAAAGTCTCCCGGGGTCTTCGTTTCTTAGATGTTCTATTTCCCAGGGAAGCTCTTCCCCCTCCCCTTTACGATAATGTAAACCTTTTATAGCAAGGCCTTGATGAAGATGGGGAGAATAATAATGATAATGAAATTATTATTAGAAAGGCTACCATTTATTAATGACTTGCCTATCTGCTGGGCATTGTCTTATAGTGTTATGATGTGGTTCTTGGCATTTTGCTATTGAGGAAGTAGAGACTTTCTTAGTTAGAGACAGTAGAGCCAGAATTTTCCCCAGATCTGCCAGCCTCTCAAGTTTGCTATGAACCCCATACCCTCGTGCCTCTGTGCCTTGATATGTCACATCATATAATTGCCATTCAGATAGGGGTCGGGGTCATTTTTACCCTGGGAGAGGTTCAAAACTCTACTAAACTCCAGAAAGGAAGATTCTGGGAGCAGGTGTCCCCATACTGTGTCATTAGCCGAAACAAGGAGTGCCACTGCTACCTGAGGCAATAGGCAATAAGAGAGAATTTGGGTTTGCCATTAAGTCATTCCTTTCCCCCAAGGGCACGTCGCTAATTTCCTGAATGTTCAGATTATCTGGTGCTGATATTATCGGCTTCGCTTGAGAGCACTGAGTATATGGAACTCTTTTTATGTTTCCGTAAATTATTCTGCTCAGGCTTTCATTTGCTCAATTGGCCCTTGGCACTTCTGTCCTTAATATGAGAAATGGGAACATTTTAAGTCACCGAGAGAGCTCGTAGGAAATGGAAAACAAGTGTTTAATATTCCCTCGAGTTTGCCATACATCACCGCCTGTTTTCTCATAGACAAGCCAACAGGTACTTTTGCCCTGGACACGTTCGTGGTCATACTCACGCGGGTGCACAGCCAGCCTGGTCCCGGCTCCAAAGGTCAGCTGACCGTAGCTACGAGACAACACACCACAGCGAGGTGCTTTACAAGAACTCGAACTCGGGCGGGGTGAGCCTTCCGGGGGCAGCAACGTCTCCTGCCCCTGTGCTAGACTCCTCCAAATCACTGTTTCTCTCGCACAGGAGAAATATCTGGCCCACCCAGTCCCAGTTCCTCAGCTTTCAGTGGAATAAGCCCACAGACCTTTCCTTCACAGCCAGCCTTGGGCTGGTCTGGCCTTCCTGGAGAGCGGACACCCTTTCTGGGTTCCACACTGAAAGTGAAGGAGGAAAATTGGAAGAGTCTGAAGAAGAGCCAGGAATTGATTGGGAAATGAATCTCGATGGGGGAATTCAGAGCCCTGGCAACAGATGGCAGGCCTAGGGGAGGACGAAATCCTGGAATGCAGGCCCATACAAGGCTCTTTTAGAAAGTGGTTCTGCTATTCCTTGAGGGCAGAGAAAGAGAGAGGCTAACATTGCCATGAGATAGTCACATAAAAGGCACAGTGAGGACTGCTTAACTCTAATGGTTGTGAGAATCAGGAGTGAGTTATATACAGGGCCCCAGAATCTTTTTCTCCAGAGGTCTCCAAGATTTTAGGGTTGACATCCATACGGGGAAAAAAAAAATCTCCGAAGTTTGAGAGTGGTTTAGACCAGTACTTCTTGGTGAGAGTTTCACAGAACTCTAGTCCTTCTAAATTTTTCTACAAAAAAGAATCTAAGCTCAAATTAGTTTGGAAAGTGCTGTTATACTGTATACTGACAAGGCATATTAGCTAATTTTAAAGGCTCTGAGAAGTCCCGCAGTAAAGAAATCCAGAGCTTCTCAAACTTATTTGATCTAGTAATCTTTTTTTCTTAAAACACTATTAAGATCTGTGGAATGTGTGTGGGTTTATATATAAATGTAAATATATTCCTTAGAAGTCCCTTTTCTAGTTCCAAGAATTTAAAACTCCATCCAAATTTTAGCTTAATTTTAATCCTTCGGTTTTCTGGGTTCCGAATCTGTTCTCTTGCCTACTCCTGTGGACACGATTAGGGATCGCATTGATTCTGATTATTTCTTTCTAATTATCACAAAACAGTTTCATTCTATTCGGGGAATTGCTGAACATGTAGTCAGCTGTAGAGTGAATTCTCCTGCCACTACCAGAAATAGCTCGAGGCTGGGTACAGATGAAATCAACATGCAGGAACCACAACACTTCAACACTTTGCAAGGTTTACTTTCTAGAAACAATGGCAACTTTAAAACCTTTTCCAAATGTGAATTTCTCAGTCTTCCTTCCACCCACCTTCCTCCACTCCTTGGAGCTCTGTACTTCAAAGAAGTTTCTGGTCCTAACGAGAAAAGTTTCCTGGGTGGTCTCTCAAGTGGAGACATAGACTCCCTATATTAATCAGCAGATGTTTTCCTTTTTCCTGTTAAAACCCATTTGTGCTTCTTCCGTATCACAGGCATTATAGTTTTTACATGCGTCTGAAATCTGGTTCTTGAGAAATATGGTGGGTTCCAGGCTTTCCAAATGCAGCCTGAACAGACGCATGGGAGGGAAGAGGCTTTGCTAACGCGCCCAAATGAACAAGTAAAGACGGAGGAAGTTTTCCCCAGAGAGAAGGGCTTTCTCTCACCACGTGCAGTTGGATGGATTCTCTAATCTCCCGTTTCCAAGTCTTTGACAACGCTTTCTATTGGGGAATACTGGCCACTGTCTAAAGGAACATGTTTTGAACAGTTACTTCCCCTGCACTCAGGCCTTCCTGACTCCCCTAGCCAGAAGGCATGTTTTCAACAATCCTGTTTGGTGACACTTCTGTGCCAGGCCTGGGGCTGGGCTGTGGAGGTGTAAGGATGAAGGAGAGAGGGTCCTGGCCTCACCGAGCTTACGGTGCAGTGCAGGATGCTTGGAAGTACCAGGCAGCTAAGACAGGAGGCTGGCCATGCCTTCCTCTCTGTTCGCATTGCAACCTGTATGGATCTCCTCTACGACATGCTGGTGACCCCGTCCGAATTGTCTGTTTACACGCGTGTTTACCGGCTGGGAGATTCTGGACGGCAGAGACTCCGCCATATTTCCTCCTTCTCTCCCATCTAGCATAGTGCTTAGAGTGTAATAGTTGCTTAGTAAATATTTGTTGAATAGAAAAGACTTCTAAATATTTTAATTCATGTTTGATGCAGTCCTGCTCTCTTTGACCAGGACTAGTTCATTTCTCTTTTGAATTCTATATGGTTCTATTTTCTAAAGTTTTTATTGTTTTTATTGCATGATTTAGGCTTTAAGCCCCTCCTCTACCTCACAGTTAGAGACGGAGTTTTGTGAGAGTGTGTCTAATGGCCAGCGTCTTTGGGAAGTTTAATTTCCCACCTTTCATGAAAACTTGATGATAACAAAAATATATTTTTGGCATAATCAGTCATAGTTTCTTTTCTGATAAAGATCTTTTGTCTCAAAAGAATCTAGAAACAGCAAAAGAGTCTGTCTCAGTAATGATGAAAAACCAATCCCCATGGGCAATTTCTAGCATTAGAAAAGAAACCGCTATTGAGCCAGTGGCTGAAAATTAAAATTTCAAAACATTCAAGCCTCATAAAGAAACATGAGAAACGGGCTCAGGAAGTGCAGACTCGTCATCCAAGAAAGCAGAGTAGGGACTTTCCGTCTTGGCTAGAGTCTCGGGGCGGGCACTTACTTGGATGCGCTTGGAGTCTTGTTCCACTCCCCAAAGTGAGCGCTCTGCCACCGGTCCATGCCGTGGTAGGGTCCGGTACAAATACGTGCCCTCTGCCACCGGGTGGCTGTCCGCTCCCCTCACAGGCTTCCAGCATTCCCTCTTGGAATCGGAGCTTTTAAACAGCCTGTTTCAGGGGTGCCTGGGTGGTTCACTCGGCTGAGAGTCCACCTCTTGATTTTAGCTCAGGTCAGGATCTCAGGGTGGTGGGATCAAGCCCCGCTGAGCGTGGAGTCTGCTTGGGGTTCTCTTTCTCCCTCTGCCCCTCCCCCCATGCCCACTCACTCTCTCTCTCCCCTCTCTTTCTCTAAATAAATAAATACATAAAACCTCGAAAAGATTAAACAGTCTGTTCCATGGTTTCGAGGATCAATTTCTCTTTCCGTGTCACTTCATTCCCAAAAAACAGCGCTAGGTTTCTACTTCCCTCCCCGCCATCCCTGCATCCTGCCAACCCAATTCAATGACTTTACTGATCTCTTCAGAAGTGCCGAGCCCTGGCATCAGGGCTGCCATGATCACCACGGCAAGAAGGCTCAGGATGGGCACACTGAAGACCAAATAGTGGCCTCCGAGGTCTGGGGTCTTCCTTCTCAGAGTGGGAGGGGTGGCACTGGCAGAGAGTGGCATGGACAACAAGAAGACAGTAGTCAAATAGAAGAGTCAAGCTCCACTCTAACTCTCTCATTCCTAGCTGTGCGATCTTGGGCGCATTACTTACGGGAAGCCTCTGTTTCCTTCTCTGTAAAGTGGGCCTGATGCCAGCTACCTAACAGCAGGATGGAAGTGAACATTGAATGAGAACTTCACGAAGGCCAGAGAGTAGTCACTGGTACATGTCAGGCCTTCAGTCAATAGTAGCCAGTGACGTAATGATTCAACAATGCTTTACACTAAGAGCAAGACATGAGGCTTCTTGCAGCTCGAGGAGACCCATCCCTGCCCCATACGCCCCTCCAACACCCCTGGGTGCCCCCACCCTGGCTGGGGGCGTAGGTATTTCATGGATCCAGGGGGAGGTGTGAGAGAGAGTCTCAGCCATTGGGGTGAGGGGCGGGGTAGACCCCTTCGCTGCCAAGGAGAAAGTTCAGCTTCCAAAACTGAACCAAGAGTGAACTGTTTTTTTTTTTTCTCAAAACTTGAGGATCTGTCTTCTGAAAGCACCGGGCAAAACCCTTATTCAGCAGAGCCTCAACCATTTCATTAGATCCAACACCCTGATCACTTACTCCCAGACAACCAAGGATTCTTAACGACGGAGCAGACAGCATCACAAGCTCTCATTATTACCGTGTCCTTCCATAATCTATTCCTGTCTACAAAACTTCCCTTATCGGAATGATAATTTCTATAATACTCACAGGGGTGAACAACAAGCCTGGTCCCTCTTCCAAATGTAGGTCTGTAGTTTCCTCCTGATACACACAGTGAGGAAAGCCTTTGATAAGACCTGTCTTATGGGACCACCCTCTACCGACTGCCCCAGTGGTGTTGGGGCAACAGTCCAGGGAAAACCCACTGGTGGAAGCTCTGAGAGTTGCATGAAATCTTCCGTGGGCGCCCTCCCCCAGTGTTGGAGCCAAGGAGGGGGGGGGGACGGGAGACGGTGGTGGGGGCTGGAGAATGCCTCACCCTCCTTTATCCAGGAGAACACCCCCACTCCTGTCAGCAGAGAAGGGGGGAGTGACTTCTCAGGACCACCACCACCCTGGCTGCTTTGCCAGCACGAACGGTCTGACCCCATCCCTCTTTTGTCAGATACAAGGGGCTTCGGAAAGTCTCCGAGGCTGGAGGGCCAGGGGGTTTGATGCTTTGTCGCGCTGAAGCCTGTCTACCTCCTTTTCCTGAAATGCTCCTGTTCTGTCTTCCCCCTTCCTTAGCTCTTCAGAGCTACCCGTTCCTAGGCTTCTTCCTGTGCGATGCCCAGGGGTTTGGTCCCTGCATTTGCCTGGTTCTAGGACAGACTCCAAGCAGGATCCAGGCCCTTCCAGGGACTGGGGCTTTTCTCCTTCCCTCTTCACCACCTGGAAGTAAGCCAAAGCATCCAAGGCTCGATTCCCTTTTCTTTCCTTTCCTTTCCTTTCCTTTCCTTTCCTTTCCTTTCCTTTCCTTTCCTTTCTTTCCTTTCTTTCTTTCTCTATGTGCAATGTGGGGTTTGAACTCATGACCCTCGGAGTAAGAATTGCATGCTCTACAGACTGAGCCAGCCAGGAGCCCCTGATTCCTTTATTTCTAATGACCTTGATTCAGCAGGGCCTGGCTTTTATGAAAACAGAGGACAGAGAAAAAAAAAACACACATAAGAATTTCCATACAATCTTTGAAAGATGGGAGAACCAGGGACCATGCTCCCTACTTCAGAGATGTGAAAACTAAGCTCCCAGAAGGCATGGCTTGGGCCAAGATCCTGAACTGAGGCGGGAGCTCGGCCCTCAGCTCCTGGCTGGTGTGTGCTGCCCGCCCTCGGCTTCCCGCACTCTGGGCTTGAGGACCGTGTTAGCAAAGAGCTGTGCGGCTCTGCTGAGCTCCGGGGTAGGAGTGAGGGGCTGGGGCCTTGCCCCTGCCCTGCACTGCCTGTCCAGCGTGCCCCGGGACAGACGCTTGGACTCTGGGCCTCTGGATTCCCCTACAACAAGGGCAAGATGTCCCCAAGGGCACTTCCAGCTCTCATTGTCAGTGGGTCTTTGTTCAATTTGAAATACAGCCTCAGGCAAGAGCAGGGCAGACTTTCTCTGAGGCTGGGAGCATGGTCAGTGGAGATGCTGAGAGAAGCGGAGGGCCAAAGAAACAAGGGACAGGCAAAGCTTTGGGACAGTGACTGTCTAAGAATCTTAGGTGTGGCATTGATGAATGACATCATGTGTCTTCCCGCCCCCGCCCCCCGCCCGCCAGAAGAAGTTGTCCAGCCCTGGGGTAGGCACAGTGATTGGGGGTGGCTCGAAGAGGGTCATTCGTACAGGAGGGCCCCAGCTCACTTACTTGGTGTGACCATCACTTGGGTCCCCTTCCCAAAAGTGAGTCTGTTGTTCCCATAGTCGCACTCTGGGTAAGTGCATTACAAAAAGGTCCTGGGGTTGTGCACCCTCTCATGGAGGACATACAGCCTTCTCTGGAGCGCTACAGGCTGGGCCCCGGGAAAGGTTTTCCCTGCGATGCCAGCTCTGAGCATACCTAACGGGTTTCGCAGCAGCTGTTGAGAAACACAGCCTCTAGCTATTTCTTCTCTGGGAAAAACAAAGCCTTCACAAAAGTTTGTGAAAAACCTGCCTCCTACCAGGCCGGTGGGTGTACTTCTAAAGATACCAGGCCAGGGCTGGGGGAAGGGGGAGCATTTTCTCACCTCAGCTGCCACGACTGAGAAGAAGGTACCAGTTTTTTGGGGGACATAGGCAAAAATGTACTTTTCACTTTGCCAGAAAGAGTAGGAGCAAGGGCATTTCCAGCACACCGTGCTGGGGCACTGCTGAAACCATGCCTAGGCGGGACTCAGTCACCTCTTCCTCTCCGGGGCTTAGCGAGAGTCCTGGCGACTCATGCCTGACTCATTGCCGTTTCTGTCCTCACCTCACTCAAGGATTCTGCCAAGGGGGGGCCTTCTGTCCTCAAGAAAGTCAAACATCTCAGCAGATAACAGACATAAATCCTTTTCCAGAAACACACAGGTGGAATCATGCTCAGTCTCTATCAGGGAATGTGGATGGACCCTTGTCACCGCTGTCCTGTCCCCAGCCAGCGGGGTCCCTGCCAGGCCCCAGGCTGTGTGTATGACCAGTTGCAGCAGCCATCTTGGCACACTCACGTCTGCATCGTTATTGGACTTTTAATATGTAAGTGTTGTTTCTCTGATGAGACCGGAAGTTCTTGAGAGCAGGGGCCATGCTTATGCTTCTTTTTTTGTTTCTTTCCTTTTTTAAAACCAACTGTGGTCCCTGGCTTATTGATGACACCCAGTAATCATTCAGTGAGTTGAACTGATTTTTACTGGGGATGATTGTTGGGACAAGGAGGCCAATTTTGGGAGAGGTTAAAAGCAAAGTATACTCTGGGTAAATGTGAGCTTCAAAATCTAAGTGCTTAGGCCGGAAAAAATCAAGCAAGCATTTCTAAGATGGATAATAAGGAGGCAGTATAAAACCCCAGACACTGTGAGGTTCGTACTGACTCTCAGCAGACAAGGGACAACTGAATGAACAAGCAAGTTACTTGATTCCCTAGGAAATTCCAACATTTTTCTCTTGATATCTCGACACTGATTCTCCTTAAAGGGTAAAAAAAATAACATGGCCGAAAATATATATTCTGAGCTAGCAGCATTGTTATGACCAATAATAACAAAACAGTAGTAGTGGTAATATTGATATTCCATTACAGACCATGCTAAATGCTACATGTAAAAATGTAAACCCAATACTGGAGGTGGGTTTACACATTTCTGGAGATCTGACTTACTTGGGCTGATCAAAAGTTGGGTTCCAGTTCCAAATATGAGCTTCAGATAGCCTGTGCTCACACTCTGACATAACGCCATACAAAATGGTACCCTGTAACTGAACCCTAGTCTGGGATTCCTATGTCACACAGAGATCAGGTACCAAGCGTGTTCCTGCATCTGTGTGCATGCACCAAAGTGGGAGGAGGCGTATAATTTTACTATTTAACCTTCATTTTCCTAAGACCAGTGGAAGATAACAAGAAATAAGGCAGAACCCAATAGGAGATCCTGCTTCATATGCAGTAGATTATATAAAAATGTCATGAAAAAAAGAGTCATGAAAATTCAGGTAGAAAAAGTCATTCATATAATTACAGACTTCCAGTTCTAGCCAGGACCTACGGTAGTTTTATCCACCCACACTTACTAAGTGTTCAGGACATGCTTCTTGCATTAATGATGCTTATGGATAATAATGCAACGCTATCGTTGCTAACTTATCTTCTTATTTAAATAGACAAAACCACGCCCGCCCCCTCAAATAAAGCAATGAAAGCAGAGGTTCCTCAACTGTAATCCAAATCAAGATATTTCATAGAACTTACTTGCTTTAACAAATAGTCTTGTTCCTGTCCCAATTTTGAAGCCCGCAGTGTTTCCCCACAGTGATTTGTGCTATGACAAAATGGGCCATTTCCTTCTCCTTCCATTTTTATACCACAGCTTGGGGAGCAGGCCCAGGATGCCTATGGGAAGGTGCTAATAATAAGGAACACTGTTTTTTATACTTCCCCAGTAAAACCCATTTTTTTCCCTGTGTTGAACATATCTCACACCTCCTACCGGTTTCACCAAATACTAGTCATTATTCTATGAAATCCAGGGACCAGAATCCCCAGGCTTTAGTCCCAGCCCTATTTTTCACTGACTTTATGATGTTGGACAATTTAACCAACCTCCCTGAGTCTTAATGTCCTTATTAGAAAAATAAAGAGCTCTGAATTAGATGATATCTAAGCTCCCTTTCAGAGCTGAAGTTCTGTGGTTCAGCAACATCCAAAGTGCCCTTAATGTTGCATTTTCTATAACTCACACCTATGTCAGGCACTTGCAGATCAGCCACACAGGTGACTGGTCTACCCGGGGAAAATACAACATATAGCGAGACAAAGGAAGACTCTGGACGAGGGAGTGGTTGCTGCCAGCTCCTCTGTCTTCATGGGGGTAAATGCTCCCAGTAGCCCTTGTACTTTTTGTCTCTTTATGAAAAGGGGAAGAGAATCTTTTGGACATTTAGGGCATTCAAATCAAGATCTCCCAAAGCTCCTTGTCAAAGTCATGGCAATATTTAAGAATAGAAAAGATAAATTCCATGTTTTTCCTTACTGTGATTGGCATTGTCTCTCATTTCTAAGTAAGCCCTGGCGCTGGGTCTATGACAGAGTGTGGTAGAAAGAGCAAGGCTTTGAGATCAGGCAGACGGACCCTGGTGTGAATCTAGACTTTTCTACTCACTAACACTGGGATCTTGGGTGAGTACTTTTCTGGGCCTCAGTTTCCTCTTCTATAAAATAGGGATACTGCCCCCTGCCCCATAGAATTGTCTGAGGATAAACCATACCATATGTCACGTACCTAGCATCGCATCCACACATCCTAGGCACTGAGAAAGTGGTTAACCCTTTCTATGCTGTTAGATGATTGATTAACAAGGTTATTTTCTCAGGATTATAGAATTTGTTTATGAAATAACCATTAGAGTCTGCACACTTGAGTCATATAAACTCTCGGGTGGTATAGGAATGAGGTCCCAGAACCACAGATTTTGAGTGCTTTGTCCTTCTCAACTCACATTGGAGGAGTCTAAGGCACATGGAGGGGCAATGGCTTGCTCAATGTCACGCCACCAGCTGGGGCCAAGTTAAGAACTCTAGACTGAAGCCAGAAGCCCTGGGCTCCTTTCTCTGCACTTCACTGACTCTCCCTGAACAACGTGTGGTGTAAAGGGACACAGTCTCTGGAGTGAATTTGGTATGGCTTCTTTGGAGCATGGATAAAATGACCTTGAATATCCTCCCACCCTACTTTGTCTTTGAATCAATGGCAGTGGAAGTAGAAAGGGTCCATTAGATCACGGCCATGCAATTTTCTGCACTTCTAGCTTTTCCCCTCAATCAGGCTCCAGTTAGCTCCCTTCTGGTGCTAAAAACTCTGATACTAGACGGAGCTTCTGCCAGCCTCCTATCTCGGGAAAAGTCTTAATGGTTGGCTCAATTCCACCCCAGAGAAAATATGCTTGTATAGTCTTGCAATGCTTTCACTAATTTCTCTGGGTGCTACAATTCTTAACACATCAACACTAGATTACAGCTCATTATAAATAAGACACAAATGATGCAAATGACATCTCCTTTTCCCCCGATCACTGTCACCAGAAGACATTTTGTAGTTACCGCTTACTCAGCCCCACCTTCAGCCAGGTGCCTGTCCTAAAGGCAAGTTTGTCATTTCTCCCAGTCAGTCCCACAGTGTCTGATGCCTCATAATGAATTCTGTCACTTCACCTCTTTTCCTGATTTACCCTAATGAGTTAGAAAGCACTCAAGATTTCATATAGCTATTTGACTTATTCGTAGGGAAGGAAAACACCCCTTCTCCCCCATGGAATAAATTCATAGGCCTTGTGCTAGGAGGGCGGAGAGGTCATGCAGACCTGCTTCCCCATTTCCAGGAGAGAAAATGGAGGCCCAGAGGCCAGAGATCTGTGTTAAGTTCCACTGTTAGTTGGTAGCAGAGCCCAAACACTGGTCTACTTGAGTCCCAATCTAGAGTTTTCCCCCCTCCACCACATCCTGGATGTAGCATTTACTTCATTTCTTCTTCCCTTTGGCCTGGAAACTTGAATTCCATTAAACAAGCATTTATGAAGCACTACTTTGTAAAAGGACCATATTAGATGCTTCCTGGGATATAACAAGAGTCTCTGCTCTCAAGGATCTTTCAGTTTTAATGGGAAGATCTTCTCAGTAATGAAAGATTCCCATAGCTGTATGTGTCACAGATTGTCCAAGATTCCACAGCTCAATTTGGGGTATGGGGTCTAAGAGGAATGGGAGGGATGCCTGGGGAGAAACTACAGCCAAGCTTCAAACAGGAAGCCGGGCTATTTCTGAAGATACCAGATTTGTCCTAATCGTCTAGGGTGTTCATCTCTGCTCCATTCTGATTAGTGAATTGGTTCTACTGTTATTTCCAACTCTGTTGCTGCCTATTTCTTTTATTCTTCTTCCTCTTCCTCTTCTTCTTCTTCTTCTTCTTCTTCTTCTTCTTCTTCTTCTTCTTCTTCTTCTTCTTCTTCTTCGGCCCATTTTCATTTTTAAATGTCCCCCACGAAGACTCAATCTTAAATTCATAGGTTGACTGATAAAACAAGGAAGATGCATCCCTAAGATTAAAACACACATAAGTACCCGTAGAAGACTTAAACCAGAGAAGGGGAAAATAAGGGCAGGATGGGGCCAACATTTACCTGGAGAGACTAGAAGCGTGGTCCCCTTTGCAAAGGTCAATCTGCTGAATCCCACCTCCACACCATAGCAAACACCCATACAAAAACGGCCTACCGTGTTGGGCTTTCCAACCTCTGGTCAACTTAGGGAAGGGGAAAGAAAACCATCATTTATGGAGAACCTATTACATGCCAAGCAGGTTAACAACCTACATATATCACATTACCTCATTCAGGCCACAACTCTGTCATGGGCTCAGCTATTATTATTTTTATTTTACAAATAAAGAACAGGTGATCTGAGGCTGAGCAGGTTGAACCCACACTGCTACAGAAGATAGAAGTGGCCCAGATGCACGAGACATTTTAGCACAGGACAGGTACATCTCAGACGAGCTACAGGAGAAGAATCCTCCTCCTTGTCCCTTTTAGAATGAGACGTCAGGACTTTAGTAACAGTGATCCCAAAAAAACACAGCTCACCCTCCATGACACAATCATTTCTTGAGACATGAAGACATTTTGTCCTCAATCTTTCCCCTATCCTTCTGCTACGCTACTCACCAGGCCTGACCAGCAGTCCAGTCCCACTCCCAAAGATCCATCTATAGCCTCCGTCCTTCCCACACTGTTTCTTCGTCAGCCCCAAACACCCACAAGTCCACACACTCTTCTCATATCCCAGACCGAGAGCTAGAGCCCTTCCATCTACAAAGACGGCTTCATCTTCACTTACTTTTGATACTCCACATAACACATAGGCCATTTGACTAAAATTTGGGCATTTATTTTACAACACTTAAAATGAAGTCTCCATCTACCACATCTCTGGGTATATCACTGTCAAACTCATGATTTTCAACTCTATTTATCCAACAGATAAATCTAGTCCTTCTATCGTCTCCATTACAGTTATCAATTTTTAGATTCCTGCCAGAGTGCCTCTCCTCATTTTAACTTCAATCAATCTGAAACTTCACGGACCAGCATCCAGATCATGAGGAGTGACAACTTCCTGTTCCCTCCAGTCAACTTGTTTTGCGGGTTCAATGGCAGCCTTGTTACTCACTCAAGTCCTGTTCTGCCCACAAAGCCGGGTGTCCCTCTGATTAAAGGACACCCTGTCTGCTTCAGCTCTGGTTAAAAACACCACTTGTATTCTCTTTATTTCTTATCCTTTGTGTATCTACTGTTTTCTACTGGCCTCATGAGTAATATCTTGGCTTTCTCTTCTGTTGAGAAAGAACCCAACTCGGACGGAACAATACTATCAGAATGTTAGAGGACAGCCATGGTTATCCTTCTCCCATCTCTGTATTTAACTATTCTGAAAACAGCCAGAAAAGGCCTATTCTAGTCCATGATGTGCTCCGAATGTTACAATTGGAAAGGAAAGGACATAAGGAAAGAGAAATGCTTGGGAATGTAGACTTACTTGGGGTGACTTGGAGTTGTATTCCTGTTCCAAAGGTAAGCTTTTGGTTACTTCCAGAAGTCACTGTAATTCAGGCCTTTATAAAATCACTTCCTTTCTCCTGCCATTTACATTTGGGTAACATGCGAGTCACTGTATTTCAGTAGAAGACAGAGCTGTTTTTACCAATGCCTATTGCTATAGATCACACGAAAACGGCGGTTGTACTAAGAACCTACGTATCTGATTCCTTGAAAGAATTATACTAGCTGATCTAGCCTTTTCTTTTTGTTCTGAAAGCAAATATTATTTTATACGTATATAGCATTTAATAATGTATAGAAAACTTTCAAATACATATCTTATTTTAGTTTTAAAATTACTTACGAGCTAATATTAAATATTTTTATTGTACAGATGGAGACATCGTGGCCCAGAGGCTCTAATCAGACCAGGTCTAGAAGAACTGGCTTGGCCAAACTTTCCGCCTTTTTCTTTAAGATCAGCCCTCTGACTGGGCTGTTTCAGTCTGTTATTTTTGGTTCGTCTACATGACTATTTTTCTGCACAGCTCAATCTTCCTATCGTCTGCCATTACTCCAACATTTCTTTCTACATTAGAATGCACTTACGTCTGCATAAACCATTAATTTCTTGACACTCGGGCCCTACAAATCCTGCAATAAGTTCAATGGGCCTCAGTAGCCACATTAAGCTTCCAACTTTAGTGACATATTGTCTACTTACTGGGTTTTACTGATAACCGTGTCCCACTCCCAAAGATGAATGTGTGCTAAACCACAGCACTACGCTGCCCGATGATGCCTGAGCTACCTTGATAATAGATTAATGTGATTAGCATGCATCTACCCTCCCTCATGAGAGCTCTGGCTGGGATTCCCCCTTTTTTATCACTGGAATAAAGCTATGGAATTAAGTCCGTGAAAGCCTCTTTTTCAGGGCACAATAGTAGTGATGTAGGGGAAAGCCTGAGAAGAGTCCAAGAGATACTCTCTGGCCAATTCTGACACTCATTTCCTTTAAAAATATCTGCAAAATTTCACCAAGTCATCTTGTTTTTCACCAGCCAAACTTCATCAGCTTTGATCCCCATTTTTGCTTCGGACACAATCTCATTTTACCAGTGGTTAACAGGTTACCTATCCCTGTAGATTATCTTTCTTTCTTTTATCATTTTAATGCATTTAAAAAGTTTTGCGAGCACGGAGTGGAACATGGGATGTGGCTGGAGTATTGGAGAAGGGGACAGCATCCATTTTTTCATTTTGTTTTAATGGCTTTCGTCACTAAACACCAACACTCATTGAGTTAAAGAATAAGCAGACATTTAGTTCCCTGTGTGATAGAAGACTGCAGGATAGGGGCGCCTGGATGGCACAGCGGTTAAACGTCTGCCTTTGGCTCAGGGCGTGATCCCGGCGTTCTGGGATGGAACCCCACATCAGGCTCCTCCGCTATGAGCCTGCTTCTTCCTCTCCCACTCCCCCTGCTTGTGTTCCTTCTCTCGCTGGCTGTCTCTATCTCTGTTGAATAAATAAATAAAGTCTTTAAAGAAAAAAAAAAAAGAAGACTGCAGGATAAGCACAGGCGTTATAATCAGTAATAACCGGGTTCTTACTGATATCGTGGTTCCCTTACCAAAAGTCAAAGCACGTCCTGCCTGGTAGGCACAGTGAAATGAGGCCCTGCAAATACCTCAGGTTCCCACTTACCCTACCTTGTTTATCACCATCAACAATGGAATCTTGTATTCTGTCCTTACCCTCTGTGAGGAACTCAGTGGGCTTTCGGGGTTTGGATACGCAATAACAAAGCTCCCTTACTTTGTGAGAAGGAGGCTAGATGGTAGTAGGTCCTCCACTTGCTCAGTAACTAGTCACTGAATACCTCTGTGGGTCAGGCACAGGGGACACAGTGGGAAGGCCACTTGGACACTATTCCCGTCCACCACCTGTAGGTGCTCACAGTCCAGGGAGTGACACACATAAACAAATCCATAGATAATATCACATAAAATGATGGAAGTGTATGAATAAAATCAGGCCGGGCAATGGGAGAGGGGACAACCAGGCAGCAGCTGTGTTTGGTGGCTTGTCAGACTGGCCTGGCAGGAAAGGTCTCTCTGAGGAGGTGACCTCTGAAGTGAGATCCAGGCATGGAGGAATTAATCACCACTTCTGTTGACAGATGAGGAAACCGAGGGCTTGAAATGTCAAAGCCTGGATCCAGATCACACGGCGTCAACCACGCACACGGACGCTTAGAGCACGCCTGCTCCCTGCTGGAACGCTAGACCTAGTTCTACCATGTGAATCCCTGGTTAGAAAAGCTAAAGCAAGACAGGGCTTCTTCCAAAGTGGCTCTGGGATGCTATGTGGGTAACTGGAAGCAAGCACCGGCCATCGAGGGCACCGAGGCTGTGAGAGGGTGCCAACCCGAAGAGAAGGTGTTGGCATTTCAGAGCAGGTTTTTCTGATGGGGTTGGCCACTAACATGAAGAGATTTCCTTCATTTCAACTAAAGAGAGAGAGAGAGGCTCTCTCCATTCTGCATTCCTATTAAATTGGCAAAGACTGGAAACTGTTACCCAGCACAATGAGCTGTTACAGTTAAGATGGAAAGGGTGCAGGGAGCGTTCTGCTCCCTAGTAAACCTGAATAAACTGAGGACATGTGGAAGTCCACTGAGATTTCCAGAGACGTTCATGCCATGTCTCATTAACTAATCAAATTCAGAATACATGGCGATACTCACTAAGATCCACTTTTACCATGGCCACCCTTCCGAACACCAACTTCTGGGCGCTTGAAACACCACCGTGATCTATGTCACCACAAAAACCAAAGGGTACCTCACTTTCAAGCACGGCAATCTTCTCTCACTTGGTTGAAACCCAACTCAATACAAGCCCATATTTAGGCAAACTCAAGAAAGGTCTGAAACTCACATACTTCTTGGAATGCTAGGAAACCTCAGAAACCATCGACTACAAGCTCCCAAACTCACACATTTGTCTCTTCAGTGATCTCAGGTTTTTGATGCTCTCCGGGGACAATCCTGCTTACAAATTCCCAAGTTCTATTTTCTCATAATTGGAAGGGTTCGCCTACTAGGCCAGTTCAACCCTTTCTTTGCCCTAGCTGAAGTCTGTTCAACTGGCTTACCCTCAGATTTACCCTCTGATGGACTTTTTCATAAAATCTGACTTTTAAAAAATTATGAGGCATCCAACCACCCACACTTTTCAAAGGATTTCACATATATTATCTCATTTGAATCTCACAAAATCCTTTGAGCTAGGCAGAGCTGGAATTCTGATCTCCATATTACAGATCGACTAAGGCTTAGAGAGTTTGAAAGGTCTTCCACTGGTGAGTGGCTGAGCTGGGTCCACATTGTCTTTTGGCTCCTAGGTGAATGCCTTCATGATGTATTTTGTTCACATTCATGTATTGATCACATCACCTTGCCTTTCAAATACCCTTTCTTTTCTTATTCCCTTCCCCATTGAAAAAGACAATATCATCAGCAACAAAAATACTTCTCTCCCTACCACCCCTTGTCCCCTGCAAAAAACCCAAGCAGAGCTCCAGCTCAACTCTTTCCCAGAGCAATGTTTTTTCAATCCTCATATGCTTTCTGTGAGCCAGGAGATAAGAGCTACCAATAGTTCAGTTGCATTAATTGGGAAAAATGAGGGCCCAAGGAGATAAATCAGAATGCTGGTTATAGAGGTTGCAGCCTGGTACAGACAGCAATATATTGAACCTCAGAAAACATGGGTCCTTGCCCTGCTATTGTGTCCATGTTCAAATCACTTAACCACTCTGAATAGAGAGAATCACACCTTTCCACTGTCCTCTGCCTCTTGAGATGATCAGATAAGATCTTCAGTGAAGAAAAAAGAAAAGTACCTTAATCGTTTTCCTTCTCTTAAGGAAATGGACTCTAGAAAATATCAGGGTAGCAATATCTTCTATCCACATTGAATTTGTGCATACATATGTGTGTATGCATAAGAGTAAGACTAAACATTTTTAAGGCAAGTTTGAGACACATTCATTTGGGCCAACACAGCACATTAATGGCTAGGCTCTTGCTTCAATGTTAGAAGCAGAAGTGTGGCTCAAGCCCCAGTACTCACTGGGTTTGACTAACACCCTGGATTCTCCTCCAGAAATTAGCTTCTTTCCAGCGGTTTGGTTCACATAGTGACTTGAGGCCATCAAAACCCACAGGGACCAAGGAAACCACACACTATAGATACTTGACAAAGGACATTTCTTAAAGCCTTGACAAAGTGGAGGGGTTGTGGTGTTTAGGGTATTCCTGCCTGCTAGTGCCATACCTGCTTTCTAGAGCCGGAATGCCTGTAAGTGGGCACGTATTTGGGTCTAACCTGCTCATATATTTACTTACTTCTCTGCTGTGGCTGTTTGGACCTAGATCTATGAGTGAAGACAGTAGCTCTCAACCATTGCCTTGTTCAGGGGTCATCTGACCATTTTAACTCACAAAGGAACCTGAGAACAGGAAGCCCTATAAGCCATGGAAACCTCTTGGATCAGGCTGTTCCTGTTTCCAGAGTGGAAATGCTGATAAATACAATCACACACAGGCATGCAGGTCAGGGTCTCTATATTCAATTTAGTGCCCAAAGAAGATTCCAAAGAGAGGAAGGACACATTAGTGGGTCCACCTCAGCTCTGTGAGCTGTTCTGTACTGTGGATCAGCTCTATTTTCCTTGGTCCAAGTTTCAAATCCAGACTCCCTCTAGTTATTCTAGAGCCTCCACTGGTGAGGCTAGTATTAAGGAAGGGGATGAGGAGGCTTCTTGGGGAAAGTTTACAGAGTATGATGGAGAAGTCATTCTTGATAAGAAAAGAGTATAATAGTCTACGGAGCTTCTAACAGGGAGATGACCAAGAATCACAGGACTCAACGAAAATAAACCTTGAAAATCTATCTTCCAATTTGACACGCCGTTCTGGGTCAAGGGCCAAATTCTTCCCCAATCATTGGGTATGAACAGAGTGTGTGTTTCGAGAAGCATCACACACTCTAGTGGGATTGCCCTCTTTTTTGCCTTTGGTGGGGATGAACACAGTCTGCTTTTAGATTCTCAAGTTCCTAAAAGGGACCCTAGGTCATCTTGACCTTCCTTCTGCCTCCCCATCCCAGTCTACCCAGGAAGAAGGGTCCTCCAGGAGGGGCAATACATGTGTTCCCTTAGTTTTAAGACTAAAGGAATTCATTCATTTCGCTTTTCAATTTCTTCACAGTAGTGGTTCCCTGGACTAGAAAACAGCCCACTCACCAGGCCATACAGTTAGCTGAGTTCCTTTTCCAAAGTACAGCTTCCCCAAGGTTGAGCCTCTATCGACACAGTGCTGGCCCCCTTTGCATAAACCTGCTCCTAATATGCCCCAACCACTCTCTGCCCTGCCCTGGGGGTGGGGTTGAAAATCCACCTCTATCCTCTTTAAGTGGCTCTAAGTCTTTTTCTCATGCAGCCGGCAGTCTGAGCTGGACGGTCAGTCCTCAGAGGCTCTCTCTCAGGGGACAAATGGTCTGTGGTAACAATAGCCTTCCCACCCACAGAGGCCCCTCCCATCAGAAAACAATTACCTGTCCTTTTGAGAGTGTTTAAATTGGAAGGAACTTTGCTTCCTTGGCCCTATTTCCTAGTATAAAAGACTGCTCACTTACTCGGATTGATGTGATGTTTGGATCCCTTTCCAAAGCTGAACTCACAAAAACTTCGATAGACTAGATCTGCCCTCTGCAAAATCACCTCATTTCCCTAATTCAACCTCTGGTCCTCCCTCCAGGCATTTCTTTTTTCTCCTCTTTTTTTTTTTTTTCCTTCCTGATATTCCGCTTTTACTTTCCCATTTACTGCACTGGGAAATCATACCCCACCATCTTCTAGGCTTAAAAAATCCCAAATAGCTTTTAGCTCATGAATAATTTGATGACCTATTTCTTTGGCTATCAAAATAATAAAAATAGAAGGAACAGGCCCAGCTCACCTTTTCATCCTCTAGGCTTGAATCCTGGGAATTTAGCACTTAAGAGTTGAAAGGGAGCACAGAGGTGATTTGTTCCAATAGCTAAAATGGTATAGAAATCCCTTCTCTAACATCCAATGCTTAGCCTTAAGGACCCAGCGTGAAGACCTCCAAGGAAGAGGAGCTCTGCACTTCACAAAGCAGCCTTTCCACTGCAGGGAGCTTCTACTTGTTCAAAAAGATTCCGTAAGAGGTTGAGATGCATCTCCTTTCAGCCACTGGTTTTGATTTTGACTTCTGTACTAACCCCTTCCTCGTCTACGTGGCAGTTCTTCAAATATTTGAAGAGTTCTATCTCGTCTTAATATAGTCCAGTGACATCTTCTCTCACTTTTTCTTTAGGGACCTGAGATAGTTTGAGATGGTTAGCTGGACTTTTATCTGACCGTGAAGCCTGTGCCCTCAACAAATTTATTATTGAGAAGGCGCACCTGATGGGGAGAGCCATTCTGGGGTAGAAGAGGAGGTGAGGAAGACAAGTGAAGTAGACAGTTATGAATCTAATGCAAACGGGGAGAGCCTTTTGGAATTTAGTTACTGACCATTGAGTTGCTTAGACGAAATTGCCCATGATCATAGCTACCATTTTATTTTAAAATTATTCTGACTTTTCCCTTCTTCCTTACTTGCTCTTATGGTTTCTGTGGTTCCTGCTCCAAAAGCGTAGTTGTAGCCATCATGGTCACAGTGCTAGGTGTTTCTGCACAAACCTCATCAAAGCTGCCTCGCGGTCTGGCTTTACCCCCCATGCTGTACGCCCTTGGTAACTATCTTAATCTCTTGCTTCGGCTTTCACTTTCCCACAATGTCGTCGTCTGTGAAAAGGGGGATGCTAATATCTATCCTAGGGGATTGTTAGGAAGGTGAAATGGGTTGAGAGGCATTTACACAGCTCTTTGCCTATAGAAAGCATTCAATAAACATTATCTAATTCTTTTTATCTTAAAAAATACATATACTTTTAGTTTGTCACATCTTCTCTCTGAAACCCGGGACATTCATAGGTACTTTAAATTATATCCAAATGCTCTTTTGTCCACTAGTAAAAGTAGCAAGAGTTAAAATTCGGGAATGTTCTTTATACAGGATACCATCCCAAAAGTGGCTACGGTAGGCAGCTTCAGAATGTTTACTGAATCACAGGATCTATTTACTATGTTTTATATCTGTTCAAGAGATGGATGAACAAGGAACGATAAATTGTTATGGGTGGGAACCCAAAACACACAAGAACTCAAAACAAATACAAACTGGTAAGAGGAATTTAGGATAAGATGCTGGCGACTTTCACTTGTAGACAATTATAACTTACTTGGCTTTACCCTGAGTTTGGTCCCAGATCCAAAGTAAAATCTGTTCGAGTTGTACACCATGTTTGCTATCATTACAAAAAGTCTGGGGCTTCCTAAAACGGAGGCATGCTGAACAGAGATAACCAATCAAGGGAGGTCAAGACTAACCCAACCCCACCAGCTTCTTGCTATTTTCGTGGAAAATTCAAGAACCAAAGTGAAGAATGAGCCAAGAAGACACATTCATTATCAGAGACAGGCAAGATAAGGGCAACTGATTTTCTTCAGTGGTTTTATCGATTTCTTTTCTTTAGTTTTCTGCTTGGGTTCATTCTTATGTCTTCTGTGCTCCATACACACACTGTCTGAAACAAGGATACTGCCAGTAAGTGCTTTTTACCTTTTTTCTTTTCCTAATTATAAATGAAAATTCTCCTCAGGTGGACTGGATTGTGAGAAAAATCCTTACTCTGCCTTTAGTTCCAGGGCTATCTGGAAGCTTCTCATCCTGAGTTTGTACCTGGGTCTGCGTTGTGCTTGACAACTTGACCTGAGCTACTTTTAATGGTATCCTGAACCACACCAGCTAGCTAGCTGCAGTCTGTCTGCATGTATCCTCTACCAAGATCCTTGTATCCTATCTGTCAGAGTACCTGCATTATATAACTAAATGTACTTTACCATCCACACTGACGTTCTCCTTCCAGCCCCCACAATGAATCTGTACAATCTGGCTTTTTTTCTCCTTTCTGCCTGCATGTTCCCTTTCACAAGAGGGAAAGAAAAGAGGCCACAGTGCTGGCTGTCATTTGCAAGTCTAGATGAAACATTATTTATGAGCAAAATATTTTGCTGACAATAAGAACAGAAAGGAAACCTCAGTGCCAACAGTTAGACGCCCACACAGTTTGGATTTAAACAAATTTCAGCAAATGAACACAGCTATGAGAAATAAAATAGAGGTGACTTCAGTCTAAGCCAAGTAATTATAATACTTATGCAGTTTTGGAGGGCACAGGGCTTACTTGTTCTTACTTGTAGAAACGATAAGCAGTGTGTTACGGGAACACTTTGCTGGAAGGGCACCAGAGAGCTATAGAAATAGAGCTGCACTGAAATATCTTCAATAGGCACCTTTGTGTTTACCAACTCACGCAGAAGTCCCTAGGAGAGGCCAGAAATACAGCTGGCCAGCTAGACCTGGTTTAAGATAGTTCCTGGTCAAACCGTCCTGCAGCATTTCCTCTGGTTGGAAGGAAAATATTATGAGACACAGAGGCTCCCTTTATGGAGTCTGTTCCTATTATTCAGCAATTCTTCTAGATTAAGATAGCTTCTTCCCTACTCACTTTCATCAACTCCCCTTCCAAACTTAGCTAAAAGGCTTCACTTTCTCTTTGGCCGTTGGTGAATAAATACTTCTCTTCTTATGATACCCTTTTGAGCATGTGTTCTTTTTTTTTTTTTTAAAGATTATACTTATTTATTTGACAGAGACAGAGACAGCCAGTGAGAGAGGGAACACAAGCAAGGGGAGTGGGGGAGGAAGAAGCAGGCTCACAGCGGAGGAGCCTGATGTGGGGCTTGATCCCACAAGACCGGGATCATGCCCTGAGCCGAAGGCAGACGCTCAACCGCTGTGCCACCCAGGTGCCCCTGAGCATGTGTTCTTGGTGTCTCTCCTGGACCCTCAGCCCCAGGCCCATCAAGTTCCATGCACGGACAGTATACATTTATAGATGAATATATCATTGCAAAGAGTATTTGATCGTGGCAGCCTACCAGGCAGGTACAACAGTCAGCTGGGTCCCAGATCTAAAGGTCAGTTGCCAGCCTGAACCAGAAGAAACACTGTGATATGCCCAACAACAAAAACCAGATCAAACAGGCCAGGCTGGCAGAGCACAGAGTAAAGAGTCGGCAATTCCTCTATGGGTTAAGCTTTACATCATTGCCAGCCTGGGTTTGTTGTTGGAGTGACCACACTGCCTATCTACAGACCATGGATAAATCCTTGTCTTTACAATCCCACTGTCTTCGAGGGAACCTTTGCTTTCCACTTTCTGCCACAGAGTTCTACGCATCAAACATAGGCTTGCAATAGATACGTAGAGTAAGTGCTCTCTGATTTTAGATGTTAAACCAGGGTTCACATCTTTTTGCGGGTGCTCAAAAAGGTAAAGTAAGAAGGGAAGTATTTATTCAAAAAAGACTCACGAAGCCCAGCACAGAGACTCTCTCTCCTCTACTCTGGACATCGGTGAGTTGCACAACCAGGGATAAATCCTTGAGTCCTCCTCAGACTGAGTCTATAGGACAGACACGAGGTATAGAGCTGCCATTATCTCGTTAATGTGGCTGCTGGTTTGATACTGATAAAATAATTTTATAATGATTAAAATACTGGGGAAATTTCTAGTTTTCCACTTTACTTTTGGGTCATTTCTTCTCTCCTGACTAAGGTGGTTCCTATGTTGATTTAGCCGCTAACCAAATAAAAAATGCAAGAAAAACGAATTTTAATATTTCCTAGAGTAGTGAGGATGGCATCAAAGGGTCATGCCCGGGAGGGTCAGAATATGGATTGTCATATTCGAGGGAACAAATGAGATCTGCCTCCAGAAGGTCAGGGGATATTGTTCCCTGAGGGCAGAATCACGTTGGGTTTGTTCCCTGGTGGGTCGCTCGCCTGAGCACCAAGCCTCACCTAGAATAGATGGATAAAATACTGTCAGATGAGTTCTGTGGGCTCCTCAAACTTCAGGCCAGGAGACTTAATGGTCGAGACAAGCTCAGCAAACTGCAGATTCAAGATCTAGTTCCAGCTCAGGCATGGACAGGCTGTAGGACCATGATCGGTCTTTTCCACAGGCCTTAGTTCCGTCATGAATGGAGGTGGTCAGAAGGGATGATTTTAAGGGTTCTCTCTGCTCCATGAGGCCATGTTATAAAAATTTTTGGCCCAAAGTTTCAGAAACAGGAGGTGTCCCACAGTACTTAGGAATAAACATTTTTTAAAAAAGTGATTTTCAGGTTCTGGGAGAGGCTATTCCCTGTTGTTTGGGTCAATGATCATTATTTACAAGGTTCATTCTATAATGAATGAACTCTTACCCAAAAAGAATGGCTTGTTGAGGAATTAGAAGTACAGATGACTGTACAAATCTGGGGCTACAGGACCTAGCCAGTACCTCAAGTAATCAGTCACACCTCGTTAGTCCCACCACATCTATTCTGGGAGCAATTCCCAGGCCTCGCCCACGTGCCCATTTTGCACCAAGACGGCAGATCCTAGCCAGGGAGACTTTTGTCCTGTCTGATGCTCACTCACCCTTTCTAAACATTTTTCATATAGTGTATAATTGGGTCTAAATCAGCCCCTAATCCACAGACATTGCTTAATCCAGGGATACACTTCTCTACTTACTGGGCTTCACAGATAATTCGGTTCCTTGTCCGAAGATAAGCTTCCCTCCCTGGTTATAATTCACACTGTGTTACATATCCTGTCAAAAACACATCCAATCTTCCTGAACACATTTCTAATCCTCTACCCAAAAATCCACAGCAGGTCTCTCTCACACCACAGCATGAATTGTAGCTATACTTATTGTAACTTTTTTTCTTATAAGGGGAATAAAGTACTTACACAGGGGACTGATAGAGAATAATGAGAATTCCTATTTATCCAAAAATGTTTCTATCCAAACCGATTTCTCATTTTTGCTTAATGGCTCTGGGTATTGCTGCTTAGGGAAATGGCTTCCTTTCAAATCTCTTTCTCGTGGTCTCGGCTAGAAATATGTGGCACCCGGGGGGTTAAAATTAAGGGCAGGTGAGACCCCAGGGAATCGGGCCTACCTGCAGTGAACCATGGCCTGGGTCCCTGCTCCAAAATTCAATTTCCACCAGCCATCAGTTGTCACTCTGGTGACAAACACTTCTACAAAATGGCTTCCCCAGAGAAGACAGCTGCTAAATGAAGACAAACTGCTCGTGGGGAAACAATCTTGCTACAAAATGAGGTGACTGCATGATATGAGATATAAGCTTTTCCCTCCCTTCTCCTCTAATTTCTCTTCTTTCAAGACGCCCAGGATAATCCTTGCCAAGAGCTGTCCTTCCCGGGCAGTAGGGCCAGAGCGTAGCAACACTGGGGTTAACAAAGCCCGGGCCCTTGCTCTAGACTCTTTAGTGACAGAAACCCACCATGTCTAGGAGTTCACCTCAGGCCAAGCCCAGTCCTCAGCACCGCTGGAGTTCCCATTACAGCTGATTACCACTGCTGCCCTCACCTTTAAATCACCTGGTGCTTTGAATTCATGAGTCTCCGGGAAAAACTGTTCTAGGATCTCTGAGCTCTGAGCCTCTTGGAACTGTATCCATCACAGGCCTCTCCTTGCCTCAGTTTTTAAGTCCACGAAATAGGGAGAACTCTACTGGAAGCTGCTTCTGAGGAAGACTTGCCATCAGATGGTTTTACTTACTGGAAGACTGGCGAGTGGATAGATCCCAGGACTGGGCTATTGGTGGGGTCCTGGGGGGTTCCTTCCCCTCTACCGCTCCCAGAGCTCCTTCGAGGATAAGGAAGATGACCAGGCACTGGGCCTTGGTCTGCTCAACCCCTTTAATGTTCTTCTGACCCAAGGAGGCCCCCATGGGAAAGAGAGCAGGTCTTCCTTTTGGAGATAAGAGTATTCAGTGCACAATTCAAGTTATAGGCCACTTACTTGGCTTGACAAGCAGCCTTGTCCCCTTCCCAAAGATAAAAGAGTAGCCTTGTCCTTGTGCACAGTGATTATCTCAGCTTCAAAAACCTGCTGACTCAGCTCTCCTACACACCAAGGCCTCCTGAGAAGGGAAACCTCTGATGCATTTCCTCTGGTGTGATTCACACAGACCTGTGATTTTCCTCCCTGAATGAGTGATCCCTCCCCTCCTTATTGTCCCTTTCTACCTCCCTCTCCATCCCCACTCCTGAGGCCACTCTAGACCCACTCCTCCGGACCCTCTGGCTCACTCCCACGTCACTGTACTTACAGGGCAGCACAGACAAGCTGGTTCCCCGACCGAAGCTCAAACCCTGGCTGTAGTTAGTCCCACAGTGCCTCTGGGCTCAGCAAAAACCCTCTGGGGCTCCCCTGACTTCATCTCAATGCCACAAGTGACCCAGGACCCTGGACCCAGAACCTGTGTTTTTAGCTTTAGGATGAAAAAGCCAGCCTGCTTGTCCTGTCCAGTCCTGAGAACAAAGGGAGTTTGGGACACACCAAGCAAAGGTTCCAAAACTTAACCCAGTGACCCTGGTGTCCTGAAGGCTGTCGCTCTGCATTAATGAGCCAGAGGTGTGTTTTTTTTTTCTTTTCTTTTCTTTTTTTCCCCAGGGAGAGAGACTCCAGGGTCTGGAAAGAGGCTTAAAGAGGTTCTCTCATTTCTCCTTCTGCCTCGAGGCAGAGCTGCATGTCAATCACCCCTGACAGGAGGGTGTCTATCTCCTTTCAAAACCCTCTAGAGAAAGTGCTCTGGCAACTACTCCTGACAGCTCATTTTCACTGTTCAAAAACCTATTAGGAAGGTTTCCCACTAACCTCACTCCCTTCTTCTTGCAGTATTAGCTGCGTCCTGTGGGCTGAGTCCTGGTGGAGCGGGAGAACACAGCCCCTCTAGCTCCTGTCTGATGCCTCCTGTCCCAGACTGCGTTATGTGACTTGACTCCACTTTCCCCTCCACCTATTTCCATAGTCACTGCCCCGATTTGCCTCTAGGGACTTCACTGATCCCCCATCTCCGGGGCTGAGACTGTCATTGAGGGGCTATTTGCAGATGCCATATTTCATCATGAGCTTCGTTACCCAGAGGAGCAGAAGGACAGTTTGGGGACAGGTTGCTCTTTCCTGTGAAGCTTCCATTCTCTCTCTGTCCCTGTCCCCCCCACATGGGAAGCCCGTGTCTTGGGGCACTCTAGAGGAAGTGACACTCGGGTCAGTGTGGCGGGGGGTGTAAGGTTGCAGCTACTGTGAGTGCACCCCTTCTCCAAGGGCCTGTGAGCAGCCTCAGGAGCTCCGGCCACGCAGCTCTCTGCAGAAACCTCTCCCCTGCCTCTGACACTTGGATGATTTTGTATTTAAATGAGCCAGGATTCTTTCTATTTCCACTTAGATACTTTCAAATCCCAGGTGAAGAATTTTATAGAACAGGCTGACACTTTCCACCCTCCCCCCATGCCAGCTCTTCTCCTGATGCGTGACAGAGTCTTGACAGAAGAGCCCGAGGGGCGAAACAAAAGTTCTACTGTGTGTTGGAGCTGAGGTTTATCATTATTATTAATAGCTAGGGTTTAATGAGCTCTTCTTATGTTTTGGGCACTATGCTAAATACTTTAGCTGTACTATTTTATCTGATCTTTATAATAACCCAACAAGGTAGGTATTTTTTTTATCCTCATCTTATCATGGGGGCAATTGAGGCTCAGAGAGGTTAAGTAATTTGCCCAAGGTCACACAGCTAAGCAAAGTAGTGGAGCCAGGACTTGAATTTCAGTTTTTCTGTCTCTAAAGCTCATGCTATATTGCCTAATCCACTAACACTCGGGTACAAAAGGTCCCCGGGGAACACAGGGCACCTCAGGGATGCTGCAGAAGTAGACTCAGTGCTGAGTCTCACGTTCTCCAGAAGAAATTTTGCTCCCGAACGAGATGCCCAAAGTTCTAATGGTTCTTTTGAGAGATTTAAATTGCAGTGGCAGGTGGTGGTGGTCAAAGTTAGATGTAAAAAATACTTTCTGGCAGCAAGGCTTGCTAAATTTCAGAACTGATTACAGAGAAGCACTGAGGAATTTCCTGCCCTAGAGGATCAGAAGGAGCCAGAGCCTAGCCCAAATGGCCAGGGTGCATGCAGGGAAGTCTAGTTAGGGGTGGTGCAACACTAACTGGGTCCCCCCTCCCCGGAGGTCCTTCTTGACATTGTCCTTGGCTGGATGATTGCTTCTACCTCTATTTCTTCAAAAATGTTGTATACGTGCCTCAGAGCCCCTCACCACGAGCACAGTAAGAGACTGCGCGCATGCGTGCACCTCTCATTTTAAAGCAGATAAAGGAACCAGCTCTCTTTGGCCTGGGGAAAGAACATTAATAAAGAGCCCAAGCAGATGCACAAGATTAAAGTATTTTTCAAATTAATGATTTGATCGATTGCCCCTAAAGGCCCCGCCAAAGAAGAGCACAACTTACTTGGCTTCACCGTGAGCGCGGTCCCATCCCCGAAGGTTAATTTGCCTGCATTGGTGTTACACAGTGCTCAGTGCTATTGCGATAACCTTGACTGGGGCCTCTAGGAAGACAGGTGGAGGTGGAGGAGGCAAGCAGGAAAACAGAACCTGAAATGACTGCCCATGGCCAAAACAATCTCCTTGTAATTAGGTTAGAACGTGGGATGAATACTAATAAGTAGCAACTTCCCAGCCCGATGGTACTTGCCATAATTTTCCTTGAAAGAATGGGCCTCGGCAGGGGCACCTCCTGGGAAATTCACTCAACACGGCTACTGCTGCTCTCCTGGGACCCCATCTTGTTTGTTATTGCTGCAGGCCTTTTGTCTATCTTCACCCGATTCTTGCCTTTTTTCTCCTTACTTTCCCTGAACCTTCCTCCTCGTGGAGGCTCACACATTTTCTCAGGGAGCGACCCCATGGGTAGTAGAAGCCAAGCACAATGCCCTAGGGATCTATGCATTCATAACCTTGTTTTCCAACTGGTACCACGAACCACCCAACACAAACCAAGCAAAGAAAACACCACCTGTGTTTTGACAGCTTCTGTACGATGGAGGACAGGCTTCTTGGGAAGAATAATTAGCCCGAAAGAAGAGAACTTACATGGTGTGACCATGAGTTTGGTGCCCTTCCCGAAAGTGAGTCCGTAACTCCCACCCGCAGAGTACGCAGTTTCCTTACTTTGCAAAAACCCCGTAGATGCTGAGAAAAGTCAAAGCCCTCACAGCACAGGAGCAGTGCTGACAAAAGCTCAGACCGTAACGACAGTCAGATGACGACAGAAGAGCCGTGACAGAGGCTGGCCATGGGGTGGACCATCCCTAGAGACCTGTCAGAGGCCATCTTGTCTATCCTCCTGTCTCCAGCCGAGGTGTTCTCTGACCAAAGACCCATCCACTCTTCGAGAGCTCCTGGGAAGGTGGCTCTCGGTTGCCAACAGCCTTTGCGTTCAAGCAACTGTGCCTTATCTAGTTGAAATCTGCAAGCTGCAGGCAGAGTACTTTGTGACTCTAGCCTCCTTCCCGGAAGACCTGAGACTTCATGTCGACAAACTCCAAATAGAAACTCATCATAATACGCCACACCAGTTTCAGTGGTCGTTTCTGGGGGGAGAAAACTCCTACCGAACGAAGTGGGTCAAGGTGAATATCGGCTTTATCTGTAATTTGAATTGTTTTTACAAGCAGAAATTTTCGCGCATTACTTAGACAAATTAAAATTAATCACAGCATTAAATATTTTAAATGGCTCCTGGATCTCAGACGAGCCTTCCTGTGCGCCTCTGGCCACGGAGTCTCCAGAGTCTCCAACCTGCTGTCCTAAGGTTTTGATCTCCTGGGATCAGAGGAGGGGACTGGGCCAAGCCGTGTGGTCAGAGCAAGCTGAGGGTGCCGAGGCCGGACTGAGATACTGGGGTTTGCCTCTGATTGTCTGGCGGGCTTTTGAATCAAGCCAGGGCAACCTGTTTATCTTCCTGCTCAGAACTCACTTCCCAGCTCTTAACAGACCTTCTTTGGGGGGGCAAAAGCATTCCTAGGAACACTGAAAAATCATTAACGTAAGAAGCCACGCTGATCAGAATTAGGGATGGCCAGGGACACTTACTTGCAATCACAGAAAGTCTTGTGCCCTTTCCAAAGACAAGCGGGCTGTTTCCTGAATTCCCACAGTGATTGCCTCCATAATGAAAACTCTGAATGCCTGGCCCAGGTTTTTCTGGATGTTTCCTCTTGTTAATCTTTTCCCCAGATCAAAATCTTCCCACTTAATAGTTTTTGTTTTCCCTTAGCATGTCTTTGCTTCCTTCTCCCTGACCCTCTACAAAATGTGGTATCATGAAGATGCCTCTGGCTTTGACTGGCTCCTGGGGTTTCCATACATGGGGCTGTGGCCCAAGAATGCATTTCTGAAATCTGCAAACATCCAGCTTATTGTTAGCCCATGCAAAATGTTCCAAAGGAAACCCCTGTCTCTGGCCTCGTGATGAACTCTGCTGTGCTAGAAATAAAAAGGAGTGGCTACTTTTCCTACACGAAGAAAGGGATTTGGAAAATGGCACAGAGAGAGAAGGCTGAACACAGCTGTTGCTTTTGGCTGACACACTGTCTTTGTTGCCTCTGGCATTTAAGTGGGTCTTTAAAAAGCTATCTCCCACCCTTCCCTGGAACAAGGGAAATGAGAAGGCATGAAGCATCAGAGCCAGGAATCTTAGCAGAGGCTAGACAGGAAAAAGTGGGTCTTTTATGAAGAGTAGAAGGAGAGGGTCATAGGTAGGCTGCGGTTACTTCCAAAACCACTTTGATTGGAGCCAGAAATCACACTGAGTTTAACAATGTGTTCAAACAAAGTCCACTGGGGACAAGCCCTGCGGGGGGAGACTTGAAGACAGACTCTGGGCAAAGGTTCACAATTCTGTGCTCTTGATAATATATAAACAATGAAAAAGATAATTGATATGTAAGCACCAGAACCCTGGCAGCAACTTTCCCAGCTCTGGAGGGGAAAGAATTGGTATTTGGCTAAGCTGCAGAAGGGCCAAGGACTCGACCTCCATGAGAGCAGAAGGGCCCAGGACCTAGATGCTGCCCACATGTCTTCGAACCTAAGAAACTGTTCACGCCCGATACCAAAACCCCTTTGAACTCAGTGGGAGTTAATATCAGAAAATCACAAGAACAGCACTTACTGGGGAGAACATGAAGTTGAGTCCCCTTTCCCAAGATGTTTTTTTTCAAATTTTGTTCACACTGTGATTGGGGCCCCGACAAAAACTCTTGGTGACTCTTTTCAGGAAAGTTACACCTCCCTTAATGGATATTTCATCTCTCTGGGACTTAAAAGATCCTCTTGCTGTCTCCTACTATAATAAACAGGCCTCATTATCTCTTCAGCCGTCTTTCTCTGTGTCTCCTGGTTATTTTGCTTGAATTTTATGCTGCTTATTGCAAATGTGCAGAGAGGAAATTAGATGACCTCATTTAACACAGAGGGCAAATTATAAAAGCAACAATTCAGCAAACTCCTTTGTGATATCAAACACAATTCTATTACGGAAGTCAAAAACTGGTTGGCCCACCGCCATTGGGCTAGAAATTCACCCTTCAGAGCCCAAAGAAAGATGGGGGCAGGTAAGGGCCATGTTAGCCACACACCAGTGATAGAGCGGCATTACAGAGCCCTCACCTCACCCTAGGCTCTGTTAGAGTGGCCCTATCACCACACCCTGAAGATACCTCATCCTAAGTTAAGCACACAGGTTGCTACACTCACGATAGCCATGAGCCAGCCGGGGCAGTGGGGATCTTTTGGCCCAGAGGGATCCTAGTCTCTCAGGAAATGTTCTCCTTTCATAGTCCACGGATGCAGTCTCTCACCACTAAGAGATGGACACCTGATGCCCTTACCAGCAGCCCTGATGGATGGGCTCCTTGTCTGACTCCTAAAGAACCAAGCCCTACTGTCTCCTCCTCCTTGTCTACCTGACCCCCAGATGCTGTTTATCGCAGTCATTTAAAAAGATAAACGTGGGCTGGTCACGTTTACTGGATTTCAGCCAACTTATGGAGTGATCTAGCTTGTTTCCTGGTCTTTCGGCGTTTCCCGCAGCTAAGCCATTCAGAAATAGGCTATCCTACTTTAAAGCTCCTTGGGTTGGTCATTTCATAGTCTCAGTTATAACCTGTTGCAGGGTTTAATAACTCAGTCAGCCAACTGGACAACATATGCCTCTTAAAATTCACTTTTTCACTGACATTTGGATGGGCCGCGTTGTCCCCAAAATGGCACTGTGGAGGAAATGACACTGCAGGTGCACCCCCAGGAAGGCCAGCCTCCCGAATTCCTTGTTTCCCTCCTCCCCAGTGGGGCATGTTTTAAAGCTTTTACTCCCTATGGAGGAGCTGATCATTAAACAAAAACCTTGTCATCACACCTGCCATTTGATTTTACTCTGAATTTCCTCTCAGGTGTTTATAAAGCCATCTGGGATCGTCAATTCATCTCTGAATGGTTTTTATCCCCCATTGCATTTGAATAGTAAAGCTATGTTTTTAGCGAAATCTGACATGTATGGGACTAGATGTGGACATTTGTCAAAATGGGAAAATGTGTGGGTTTTGGATCGGAGCTATTAGAATAAATAATATGCAGGCATGAGAGACAAAGAAGGCACCTTATACATATTAGTGGCATTTACAATGAGATGGATTCTCATTTTGAATAGAACGAAAGACAAGTTTGGTGGGCAAAATCACAGTAAACACACAAATCATTGACGAACGTAGTTTAAGAGGTACTGGGGCTGTAAATAACTCATGGCCCCAATATCTCTTCGGAAGAAGGAGAGCTAAGCTACCACATTAAAGGCAATTTGGGGGGGGTCTTGTTTTGCATCTATTTATCATTATTGCTCTATTCCCAACAATCGTGAATGTTTCATGCATTTGCAAAAGTCATTTTTCAAACGGTACACTTGTCTACATATTAAATTAAATCTTCACTAACTTCACAGGATTTATTTGTTTGGTCAAATATAAATAGAACATGGCCACTTACGGGGCTTTACCACCAGCTGGGTTCCCGTTCCAAAGAAGATTCTGGCATTATTATTGCCACAGCATTTCCTGCCTTTACTGAAACCCCTGGTAAAACCCCGCCAAACATGGCACGGTGGTGAAGGGGCAGTTGGACTCTCCGTGCTTTCCTTTTTTCTGTGTCTCTGGAAATTGGTCTTTGAGGATTGGAAGAAAAAAAAAATTGGTTCTGCTACATAAAGCAATACATTTTTATTTTAAAAGACCAAACTTAAGAGATTTTCAGAACTTTTTGCATTTTTAGGCTTAAATCTGCCAAAGCTGAATCAAATAATTTGTTAATTCTTGCTCTCACACGAGTGAGCTCAGCCTTAGACACACAGGTCTGAAGGGATGATGCAGTCTTACTCCATAGGGACGGTTCCCAGCAACAGAGCCGTCTGAAGTCACATCCAGACTCCCCCCAAACTTCAAGGTCCTGTTACTCACTGGCCAAGTTATTTCAAAGCTTTCTTGCCATGCAATAGTGTCTATGTGGTAGCCAAAGAAAATATTTGACCAGGGAAGAGTGACAAAAGGCAAACAGTCCTATCGTTTCCCAAAGAAGTTCCACCATAGACTCATGATGTTTTAGACAAGAGCAGGGAGTTATGACACACCATCTCCCACACTTTTAGAAAGTCCAGTTCTGCAATAAATGGAAGAAGCGAAACCTTTTTGTTATGAAGAAGGTCATATCTTAGAGGCAAGGATAAGAGCACACGGGAGCCCCTTTATCACAACACTGAGTGTTGGCTGGATAGTAATATACATCAGATATTGAAGAAAAGAGAGAAGGTGAGCATTCAAGTCAGCGGTACCAGGTCTTGGTTAAAGGTGAGCTTGAGTGACAGAATTGTAAACTTGGGGAGAGAAGGAGGCTTGATCTCATCTCCAACATGACTGTGACTTGCTAATTCTTCAGATTCAAAGAGAAAGAATTCAAAACTGATGTTTTGACCTCTCAGCCTGGGAGCAGTGGGTGTCCAGAACAAACCCAAAGGACTTATTCTAGAGAAAATGAAAGGGGAGGCAAATGTGGTTTGAAATATGAGGAGGGTGTTACAAGGGTCCCTGTTTTAAAATCGAACGGGCCTACCCTAAGCCTCCTCCTTGGGTCAGTTCTGCCTGACTTCTCAGCAATCTCCCCAGCTGTCACTCTGGAATCTCTTAGAAACGAAAAAGAAAAAAGAAAGTGTCGCCGGTAGAAGAGCTGACACACAATTGTACTCACAGGTTAGCAGAGGCTGTATCTACCCACGTACAGGTATGACCTGAGCTGACATGTGGCCCGGAAATGGGGTTCACAGAGCAGAGAGCCTGTAGCTTCCACATGGGACCAACTTCGCCACAGTAGTTTTCCCTCCTGGGATTTATCTCAACATTCCTTCCATTTCCCTCTCTCTACTGTATCATGATTGGAAAGGGGTGACTGTGGGGGTACTAGGTCAGCCATTCAGCTCTCCTTTTCATCAGAGTGGCTGTTAACTTTGCTTGCCCTGGACACAGAACCCCATTACTCACGTACTTGGCTTCATGGAAAGCACGGTTCCGGCCCCAAAGATAAGCTTGTTTGTAGTACCCCCATAGTTCCCACAGCCTTTCAGAGCCTTACAAGAACCCGCAGGAAGGGGCATGGTGGGATGGGGTGAGGATGGGCTTAGTCTCAGGCTCAGCACACCTCGGTCCCACTACGGCAAAGGCCGACTTGCCAGCCACCCCTTCGGTCTCCATATTCCCTTGACCTGCCCTGATACTGCCTTTTAAGTTATATCCTTGTGGGACTTGCGCTAAGGCCCAGAACCCGAGGTGATGCACCAGAGAGTTACTGGAAGCTTTGAGGGCATTGGCTCCCCACACGAGATAGCAGCCAGAGGCTAGGATTGGCCATGGCTGCAGACACAGTACTTTTCCCTGCTGGTCTCTGACTGTGGACCATTCTCTTTTCTCTGAATTTGCCCTTACAGTGATATCAGGCTGGTTCTATCCTTGGGAAAGCATTCCAACCATATCAGAGCGAATCAGATACTCCCTAGTAACCCAGATCTGCTCTCTTGGAGAGCTAGTTAAATATTATTCATTCTGGAAGCAACTAGACCAAACAAGAGAGTTGGTGGCTGACATCGCCTCTCACTGGGAGTGAAAACCCCATTTGGGTTGAGTGCATTGTCTCCAGTAAGCCGGATTGTTCTTAAAAATACAATTTGCATGCTACGCTTCGTGTATTATTCAACTCGTGTCTCCTCTCTCTTACAGGCGCATCTCTGAGACTTACCTGACTTTATAATTAGCTTGGTCCCAGAACCCCAGATCAACTGATAGTTGCTATCCACACAAACACAAAAACCTTAACAAAAACTTTCACTGCCCTTCCGGGGGGCCTATTAGAGATAAATCCCAGATAAAAAATCCAGAGCAAAGCACATAAAGCAATGTAGGAATATTGACTACTGAAGATTATTTGCTCATTTAATTATATTTGATTCCCCTGCCTATTACAGATTCCACACACAGATGATGAAATTGAATGACTAAACATCCAAAGTCAATCTAGGTCTCTCTGCATATAAGAGGAGCATAATTCATAAAGTTTTCAGATTGGCAAAGTTGAACTTGCTTCCCCTTCCCTGATATTTTAAATAAAAATGCTAAAGAGAGAAACAGATCATTTGCTTGGAGTCATAATGCATCTGATTCTCTCGTGTCTTATTTTCACAGCTGATAAGATTCTAGTCAGAACAGTGGTATTCACATATAGATTAAGCTGATTTGGTTTACAGAGAGCTCTACCTTGAGACAGGAGTCCCCAGACCTGGGGCCCAGGAGGCAGAGGCGTGGATGGCCCTACCAAGTGCCCTGTCCAGTGGCCAGCAGTACCGTGAGGACGTATCAAAGCGAGCTGGCTATGCACAGAAAAGATCTTTTTCAAAATCGCTGCTTGGTTTCCAGCACTTACTTGGAAACACTTGTAATCTGGTTCCAGCCCCAAAGAAGAGTCTGTCGTTGTTGGTGGACACTGTGATAACGAGGTCTACAAAAACCCCCCTGGGGCCCAGTAAGGACCAAATAACCGGAGTCAAGGAACTACCCACCGCAAACATTTGGAGGTACATTAAACATTTGGAGGTACATTTAAGACACCAATGCAGTGAAACCGCCCATTTTCCTTTTGGTTAAATTTCATGCCTGCACATTCCTATGGCCTCTGCTTATTGTTTGCAATTCACAAAGATGACAGCTCAAAATAATTCACCCCAAGAAAACAGGGAATCTCAAACTCTAATCTCAGTTCTGATTTTTTTGGTTTGGCTTAAATTATTGAACTTGTCTGTGCTTCGGCTTTTGTGTCTGTGAAATATGTCTGATGATGTGTGACCTTGTTTATCTTATTAGAGAGTGTCGGGAAGATAGGAGGGCAGGTGGGAGTGCAATGGGTTACACCAGAGAAAAGCAGTTTGAATAATCTGGGGGAAATGAGCTTATTCGAGCCAAGATATTACTAACACGAACAGGAGGGACTATGTTAGCTGAAGTTTATTGTCAAGATCACTAACAAAAAGCTTTCTTAGTGAAAACCGAAGGAGAATATATCTATCTGTCTCATGTGTTTTTCCACAAGAAAGTCAGCAAACACGACCACTTAATCTGCCAGAAGGGAGAGGCATGGAAAAGGTCCACTGAATTCTGAGGCCTCAGTGCCCGGGGTGGGGGTGGAGGGATAAGAAAGAAACGCCAGTCCCTCCCCCGCGGCAGTGAATGAGCATCGATTAGCTTCCCAGGACACGCTAATTTCCCTTTGCGGTCAAAGGCAGCATTCAATGAAATCAAAGTTATTTTTAAAACTACATTTGACCGTCTTCATGGTCAATGGAGTGTAGCTAGATCCAGAAACCACATGTTCAGTAACCCCCTGAGAAATGGGGGAACGAAACAGAACTCCTCGATAGGCTTCCCGGACACACTAGCGCACAGAGATGAAAACAGACACTTACGTGGTGTGACAATCACTTGAATGCCGGACCCAAAATGCAGCACATTCCCCGAGCCTGTCTGTCCACCGCGGCTGACTCTACTACAGAAACCTGCCACCTCTTCAGAGATCCGGTCTCGGATCCTGAGGTGGAAGCTACAGCTTCCAGACCGGGGAGGATTCAGACTCCTGTGTCATGAAAACCATGGTGTTCCTTACTCCGTGTAGACCTTCCTCCAGAGGCACTTCACCAGAGGCACTTCCTCATCCGGGGCCCCCAGCTCCAGCCTTCCTGTAGCCCATGGCGGCCGCCGCAGCCTCTGCTGGGGCCTCTGCTGGGGCCCGCCCTCGGGGAGCATTCCCTCAGGTGCCCGAGCCGTTCGAGGATGGCTCAAGGAGCTGCGAACCTCCTCAGGAATACAGCCGACAGGCTCAAGAGGCGGGCGGCAGCGTGTGCTGGGGATGGCGCTGGGGTGGGCATGGCGGCCAGGAATCAAAGGAGAGAGGAAGGAATTAGAGGTGGAAGGAACAGACCTGGAGTGGAGGGGTCTGAAGAGACAAGTAAGAGGGAGTCAACACACACCAACAGCTGATGTCAAAATCTGTCACACTCTGTTGTGTGGGAACATGCGAGTTCTGGGGGAAAGAAATGCTCCTGGCTCTGTCGGTTGCCCTGACCTAGTTAGTACTGTTCTTACCTCCTGCAACAAGCTCTCCCGTACAGCTGAGAAGGCCCGCACTGCACGCGAAGATCTTCCCCTTTCTTATTCCTGTATCACAGAGCCATCTGACCAAATGTTCTACACGAGGGGGCAGGAATAGCAGCCACAAAAAGATACTCAGAATCTGCTTCTCTCTTTCTAATTAGGCTGTCAATCTGTTTAGCTAATAAGTCGTATGAAGTGTCTTAATCTCTTCCAAGGAAAGGAGTCATCTAAATGCAACATAGCAGCAGCAATAAGTCAGATGGCTAGCTGGGTATCTCTTCTTTGGGCGACTAGAAGGAAACTTTCTGTGTGCAGAGGAGACAGACTGGGGAAAAAACACAACAGCATTTGTTTTTATTAGGCTGAGTCTATACAGCACAAAGTAAAACAGATCTGGCAATTATTTCGGTAATGTGACAGTCAATTCGGGCAATTTTGAGCACAAAGAAGGTTTCTCAAGGAAGTGCCTGAATATCTGGATCGGCTACTGACATTCATCAAATTAACTGGACAATTGTGCTGTGTAGACGCAAACTAATAAATGTGCCTTGAAATGGTTCCTCTGAAAGGGTTACATTTTATAAGCTGAACATTAAAACTGGTCCAGCATTTATACCTCACCGTTTTCGTTTTGGCACCACAATTGACATTTTCCATTTTTTTATTACAAAACAGGCCTTACAGTTAGAGCCTGGAAAATAATGGTGACCTTCTCCCTGGAGAGTCTTATCAGGTAACACACAGAAGCTCATTTAGAAATTCATTAGGTGTCTGGGATGTGAGAGCTGGTCATTCTAGATTAAGGGCTTTCTCTCAGGTGGTAAAGGACTTACGGGGAATAACGGTGAGTCTTGTTCCAGTCCCAAAGACGAGGTTGTTTGTCCCAGAAATTGGCACAGTGTTTCTGCCCAGTACAAAAAGCCTGCACTCTGCTAAATTTCCTTCCTCTTCTTCCTCTATAAAGCTCACCGGGGTATACTATACACATTTCGACTCCTACTTGGTGACAGCCTTTTAAAAACCATCCTAATGGAAAATGCAGTCTTCCATGTTTCTTGACCAAAAAACAAAAAGAAAGAAAAAAATCCAAGTCACCAACAGTTTCTCTTCTGTCCTCCCCCATTTTTTTCTTTTCTTTTTTCTTTTTCCAAATAAGAGCTTGCCATTTCCATGCTTGAAAGACAGTTTTCTCCCTGAACGACAGTTCTTAGAGAATTCTAGTGGCCACAGGGGTGGTTTATTCCCGAGTAAAATATTAGGAAAATCACTTTTAGTTTTTGTGAACCTCTCACATTGAAAGTTTTTATTTCTTCAAGGTCAGCCAGACTTCTATTCTCTCAGTCTTAGCCTAGAATTTCCAGACCCAGCTCACCTCCAGTCTTGCCCCCCTTTCTGCCTCTAGCTGAAACCGAATGGGTTAGGGAAGACCCTATTGACCAGGTTTTACACACATCCTAATAAGTAGTACAAAGGGAAAATAGAACCAAACAGTTAAAGCCCTCGGTTAGAAGCTGAGAAGGCGGAGAAGATTTGCCAAAACATGAACGCAGTGGCCAACTTTCAAAGGATGTGATTTTTCCCTCTTCCTTCTCCCCAGCAACCTGATCTAGTAATGATAACTGATGTTCCTTGAAGATTTACACTGTGCCAGCCACTAGGCTAAGCCCTTTATAAGTGTTAACTCTTTTAATCTCATAACAATTCAGTGAGTTAAGTAGTATCATTATCCCCATTTTACAGATGAGAAAAACAAGGCATAAAGAGATTAGGTAACCTGCCCCAGGTCACACATCCAGTAAACGGCAGAGTTCAGTTTGCCCGGGCAGTTCGATTCTAAAATTCATGTTTGTTTTTTTTTTAAGAATTTATTTATTCGACAGAGAGAGAGACAGCCAGCTAGAGAGGGAACACAAGCAGGGGGAGTAGGAGAGGAAGATGCAGGCTCATGGTGGAGGAGCCTGATATGGGGCTCGATCCCATAACGCCGGGATCACGCCCTGAGCCGAAGGCAGACGCTTAACCGCTGTGCCACCCAGGCGCCCCTAAAATTCATGTTCTTAAGCTCTATGCTGTTAGCCATTTTTTCTATTTGGGGTTCTCCTTTGAAGCGTGTATGCCAGTAACATTGACGAAACAGTTGGCTCACTGACCCTAATAGATGTACCCCCAGCCGGTCCCCCTGAAAGGCTTACATTTCATAAACTGAACATTAAAACTGACTCAGTATTTACACCCGGTCTCTTCATTTTGGCACCGCAATTGACATTTCCCATTTTTTTTCCTGCAACGCAGGTCTTACATTTAGAGCTGCAAAGGTACGGTGACCTTCTCCCTGGAGAGTCTTATCAGGTCAACACACAAGCTCATTTAGAAGTTCATTAACACCTATATCCAAGATGCCTTTCCCCGAAGGCTCCACTGTGAGCTCCTCTTCTTCTGCCTGAGCTTTGCCAAGCCTAGAACCGCCCTGGGAGCTGGCCCCAGCCAAAGCCACAGCAAACACTGCTGGGAACATAGCCTAGTGGCGTGAAGCACAATTCCAACCAGGTTAGGTGGTCTTTAAGATCCTCCTGAAGATTCTCGGAGAGAAGAACTTCTCGGGGGAGGCCAGAATGAGGATGAAACCAACTCTTCTCCTGTTACTTCGAGCAAATCCACTATAAGCCTATAAGCCAAAGAGGACTGAGAGATGCAGTAATTCTATGGCAAGTCTGAGTCATTCTGGATTGCCCATGGTGGGGAAGCACTTTCCAGGGTGGCCACAAGGATGGCCCTGAGTCCTGGGAGTTCCCAGCAGCGCTTGACTTATTCTTTGGCTGGGGAGAAACAGTATTTACAATGGCGCATGTGAGGTTGGCACCGTGTGGACAGAGGAGGCTGGAACATACAATGCGTAGTCCCATCTTCTTCAACTTCCAATGCTCCCTAATGGCCTTTTTTTGGAATGGGCCCTCCTGTTTGCTCTATAAGAAAACAATCAAATACTCCAACTGCCTTCCTACCATGCATTTCTGGATGCCTCTATCTAGTTATTTCGATTGAAGGGTGAGCAAGGGCTCGGCTTGGGTGGACAGGAGAAAAACACTACCCACGAGTGCACATTTTAAACATTAGGGCTAAACAGGGAGACGGCGTCTGAGATATTTCAAACTGCATAGACAGGTTTGAGAGAGTTAATTTGAAGACTCACTTGGATTTACTGCCAGACTTGTTCCCAATCCCCAAATCAGTTTATGGTTGTTGCCAATATTACACAGTCCTAGGAAGCTTTACAGAAACCGACCAGGCCAATGCGTATCAGGAAATCCCTTTCAATCCCCAAATCCAGCCAGCGTGCTCCTCCAGCTGGGACCCTGGCCAAAGAGGCGGCCGTGGAGACTGTTTATTATTGTGGTCAATTCACAGCATGGTCGGCATGGAAAGGCTCTTCTCAGATTAAATAGTTCATCCCTCCACCTTCAGACCGAGCTGCCCCCTGACCAGCAAGGACTGGTGCAATCCTGGCGAGGCCGCTGGAGAAGGATTCTCCCACTCCCCATCCTGCTCACCCTGCATTCAACACAGTCAGAACTTTCTGACCCAACGCTTAAGACAGAAAGGCAAGGAATCTGCTCTTCTCCAGCCTATTTGTTCCTCTGCCAGGCGACCACACACGTGGCCACATTCACACGTGCATACGGCATGTGTACACACTGGATCATCAGCAGGATTCGTACTCGGAATTAACCTAAAAAATAAAATTGGGTGGAGAGAACAGCCCCCGACATGAAGCTCAGTGCCACAGCTTCCTTTAGAAATTAGAGCGTTCATTATGGATTCAGCAGAGATACTCACGGGGGTTGACCATTAACCTTGTTCCCCCTCCAAATGTGAGCTTGTTGCCTGCATTATTTTTCACACAATGATCTTCAGCTCATCACAAACCTCCTAGAAACTGTACTAAGTTTTCCCTAAAGATCTTCTGGAAGGAACGATACTGTGAGCACTGAGAATATTAAGTAATTGTCACAGTAATAACCTGGCACAGAATCCTAGCACCAGCTTGGATTTCAGGACTGTTTCCACATTGGATAAATGAAGGATATTGTTTCTAAATAGTCTGAAGAGGGAGTTTTCCTGCCCAAGCCCAGAATGCTGACTGCCAGAAACCTAGCCGATCCTCTGGTGTTTTAGATAATAATTCTCCAGGGGTTCTGAAGATCATATTCCTTATTTGGACAAAGTAGGAACGGTTCATGCCTGTGTCTCCAAGCCCAAGCAGTCAGAGATATTGTCATCACTGGGGGAGAGACTGAGGGCAGCTGCCAGAGCCCACCTGGCACGAGGGGTCAGCGTGTTGGTCCACCCCTCAGGGTGTTGGAGCCTGACACCTCTGACCGAGGTCCAGCTTGTGGAACGTCAAAGGAGATTCCCACCTCTTCTCGTTCCAAAGAACCAGAGACATCCGCAGGCACTGGCCAGCCCTGAATTCACTGACTCCAACTCCAGACCTTTTCACTCCCTGCTTAGATGGTCATGAGCAAAAGGACATTTTCCCTCTTTGTCTTGGGGTAGATTTTTCTATTCTTTCTGTCCCTTTCCCCAGGTAACACATCTCAAGGGTTAACAGGAAATCTTTCTCTTACCGGCAGCTTCTCCTAATCTGTCTAGATGATCCTTTGGTATCTCTCTTAATTTTGAGGGTAACTTGAAGGAAAATCTGAGAAGGAAGCTTCATGCGCACCACAGCTGAGGGTATAGCACGGTGTCCTTCCCTTTGCTGCCCTCGGGCTGCTGGGAGGACCAGGGGCTTAACAAGAAAGGATCAGGAATGGGCCATTCCAAAGGGAAAGCAAGAAACACGCAGGTCATATGGCAGTCCATAAATTTCCTACTTGGATTTAGTCAGTCTTGTTCCTCCTCCAGAGAGTATCTTCCCGTGGACCGATCCGTCCCTCCCACGTCCATTACAAAAGGATCTCTTTTCCTCCTACTTTGCTATTTGCCTGCTGGATCACTTTCCCAAGCCTCTTTCATTTTTAAAAAGGGATATAATTTCTCAAACTCTCCCTATGAAATTAAGTGTGGTGTCACCTATGTGGTGTCCCGGCTAAGACATTGTGAAACTCAATTTGTTTCATGTGTGCAAGTCTGTTTATAGTGGTGGGTCCATGATGACTGATTTATGGACACGAAGTATAGGTGTGGGCTTCTGTAAACATTCAGAGGAAGTAGGTGTCCCATTTACCAAGAGCAGGGCATTTGTGGAAGGGAAAGGCTAGGAATAAATTTAGAGAATGGAAATGGCCCAGGTTTTAGAGTCTTAAGTGACAGGCTAAGAAGTGGATATAATGGTTTCTCAAAATATGAATGCTTACAAGGGGAAAGGCCAAAAGAAGGGTAGGAAAAGTAAGTTGAAAGGGGGGAATGAGAATATAGTTTTAAAAGAAGAGAATAAAGGAACAAAGAAGTCCTACTATGTTTAGAGGAGTCTCTCAGGCTCTTTAGTTAATAAATATTTTTCTAATGATTAATACAATTCTAATGAAAATGGTGGTAAGTCCATCATGGCGAGTCTCAGAACTCTCCTTTACCTCTCCTGTCCGGGGTAGAGAGACCCAGAATTTCCACTTCGGGTCGCAGTAATGCTTGCTTCTATAGTTTATAATGACTATTTCCCTTATTTTACCTTTTCTGGACCCTTTAACACAAACACCTTTAAAAATAAAGTCTTGTCTGTAATACTCACTTGGTAAAACCTTCACCTCGTGCCTTCTCCAAAGATGTATTGGTAGCCTCCTAAGGTAGTCACAGTGTTATGTGGCTCTACGCAAACCAACAGAAGGTTACCATTTCTTGGACCAGCTTTGCTGTCAATTAGTAGGACATCGTATGCACTTCTCCGTTGGAAGGTACTGTTCTCATGTTTGTCTAAAAGGATTTACGTGGGGCAATATCTCCGTTTATACAGAAAATCTTCACTGCTTTGATGAGGTCTGAGTTGGTGAAACGTCTTCAATTTCACGTTATGTTTATCTTAAGTGTATTTATTAAGAGGCTGTTTTAATAAACATGTCAGGGTTTAAACATCTACATGATTGTTGACCCTTTTGAAGTAGTCCCTTTAGGCCTCTCAATAAGAATCATGATGGACCAGTGATGGGTAGGAAGGAGGGCACATATTGCATGGCGCACTGGGTGTTGTACGCAACTAATGAGTCATCGAACTTTACATCGGAAACCAGGGATGTATTGTATGGTGATTAACATAATATAATAAAAAATGATTTAAAAAAAAGAATCAGTTTAAGAGCCACAAATAGCCAGCAATGGCATGATTTTATATTCTTACCTCATTTTTGAACCAAAATAGTACCAGTAATGAGTTTGAGTCCCTCCTTTCTGTATAAATCATAGCTCTGAGAGGCTTTTGATTATTCACAGAAATGAAACCCACCTTCAAAAGATAAAGCCATCATGGATGCTACAAAAAGAATGTGCCTCAAAAAAAAAAGGAAAAAGGATGTGCCTTGACCTTTAAGGGCAGATTCAAACAACGGAAGGGAGCCTCCTTCAGCTGAGGGCCTTGCCTGGGCCACTCTTTTAATTGTATCCCCTGCCTTTGTCAACGAGTCAGCCCCCTCGCCTCAGTGTCACCCCTGGTTCAGGCACAGAGGGCTGTTGACGAGAAATACTATGAAATGTAAAGTGGCAGGCGCTGCTGCAAATAATTCTCACAGGAAAGAGAAAAATAACAACAAAAACCACGCAACCCTGAGCTCAGCCCGTGTGGGGACAGCCCGTACCTCTTCGATACTGCTTTCTGGAATCCATCTTTATTATGCCCTCCCTGACAGCTTCACAACGTGCTTTATCACAGAGACCCCCTCGGAGGTGGGGAGCTCTCTAAGGTCCCCAGATTCTCTGCTCCTCCTACGCGGTCAACTCAGCCAGCCTTGGTAAAGGGTGAGGTTTGTCCTCGGGGCAAACAGGGGCCGTCCTGTCTCCAGAGAAGGTTTTCTTCTGCTATTCTCCCAGAAGAGGAAAGCCACGAGAAGCTTGTAATCCTGCTGCCCAGCCCTCACCCGAGTCCTCAGTCCACTTGCCGGATTTTTCAGTTCTACCGGGGGACACGGGCTTCAGCTCAACTGGGTCGCCAGCACTTATCTGTTAAGGACACGCTTCCTTGGCTCCACACTCCCGCTTGGGTCGCCTCCCTTTCCATTGGTTTGTTTCTGCCTCTATCGCAAAGCTTTTCTTCCTCTTATCTCTGCCTCTTTCCCAAAGCCTCAACGTGCTATGTGGACCTTCGAGAAACACCGCCTGCGGTATTAATACAATTTATCAAACTGCCCATAGACCTGATAACCAAATCCAGCCTCTGGGGAAACGTGTCTTCATATCTGGCTCACACATCCGACATAGTTAACAACTGCACGCTAAACAAAGCAATTAAATTCAGCTGTGTTTCAACAGGTCCCACTGGATTTCTTTCCAGAAAGGATAATTAGTTAACCACAAGAACTCACTGGGTGTGACCAGCAGTGAGGTGCCTTTGCCAAAGTAGAGGTTATACCCACTGCCGAGATCCACAGTGCGTTTTCCCTAAACAAAAAGACCCTTGTAGTAACCACTCTGATGTCCCCCTCACGTGGCTCTCCATTGACTCTAACGTCTGAAAACCAACACACAGCAGTCACACAGACCGTGGCTCGTCCATGAGAAGGTCACCCACTGAACACAGTGAGGAGGGCAATCACTCCTGAGAACTGCCTTCCTGGGGCCAACAACCTTGTTTCATATCACGAAGCCCAGAGTTTTCCAGCAGAGGGAAGTGCCCATCTCGACTGAGGAGAGTGGGGGGCATGGACCAGCAGCTGCTCTGAGGGCTCATGGGTGAAGGGTGGAAAGACACCACAGAGAAAGGGGTTGGTGAATTTTGCCTCCTTCACTCTGGGTTGTTCTCGAGTTGCACTCACTGATTTCGTTTCTGAGATCCCCCAACACTTACTTGGTTTAACAGAGAGTTGAGTGCCTTTTCCAAAGATGAGCCTTTCTTGGCTGCCTCCATAATTCACAGTCATACGGGGCCTTACAATAACCAGTGGGAGGGAAGGACTGAGGGGACTCTGGGTAAGGGGGGCCACTTTCCCTCTTGTGGGAGCCTCACCACCCCGCAGCCTCAGCTCCCAGCTCCTTGGCAGGGTTAGGACAGTTCTCTAAAAGTAATAGCTGGCCTGTGCAGAGAGATGTGAGCTGGATCTTAGAACACTGGGTTTTGGTATCCTGCTCATGCATGAGACACATGGGACAATTGCAAGGTCAGGCAGAGACATGCCACCTAGCATAGGTGGCCAACACTGGGGGCAGAGAGTGATTATTTTAGAGACCAGGAGCACCATGCCACTCTCAGAGCCACAGTTCTTATAAAGAATATTAATGAAAACAACAACAAAACCAACAAAACCCAAAAGATACATTAAGAGAGCTGCTTGCACTCCTTTTGGATTGAAGGGGTTCTTAACGAGGAAAACCCGCTGAGTTGTTAGTTCTTTTTCTTTGTCTTATCACAGAATATGGGTGTTGCCTATTATCCTTAGCATTTCTTTATATCCAGAGCCAATGAACAAACCCATGAAAACATCTATTTCTTTATGACCTGTCCTTAGGATTGCCTGAATTCATTAACTGGCAGACTTCCCATCAGCTCAGGCCCAAAGGAACAAGGTGCCTCGATCTGGGGGGTGGGGGGTGGCCGTGTCTTAATCCCACTAAAACTGCACGGAACAACACCACCCCTCATCCTAGCTTTTGAGACTGACCCGCTCCCCTCACTCACTTGGCTTTACTGTCAGCCTGGTCCCCGCTCCGAAGCGAAGGTCATTGTTATTATTGCCACAGCGATACACCCTTTAACAAAAACCTCCTGGGGCAGCCTTGCAGCCAGGCTCCCAGTGTCAATGGGGAGAGGCACTGACCAACACCATACAACACGACAGTCCCATTTTTCTTTTCCGAGGGGACCCTGGCCACTTCGTCATGCTTCCAGGCTGTAAAAGTGGGCACGTCTCAGCTCACTGAGGACAGCTAATCTCGACCCCAAATTGGCACTCCGAGACATCTAATCAGCTTTCAAACAAGTTCCTGAGCTGTGTATAAACCCATGCCACAAACAAATCATGCCCAAACACACTGTTTGTCTTCAGGGACCGCTATGTACGAGGCTCTACCTGGTGGCACGCTCCAGAACGTCTATAATTTGCATCTTAATTATGGGTTCAAAATACTCAAACTAGTCATCTATGTAATTTCATGTTAATTATCATGTAGTCATCTCGTAATTGGCAAATAATGAAACATAGCAGAGCTTGGGGGGAGAGGGTTGGCATTTGACTACGTGTTCGGAGGGTCAAGGTTTTTCTTTTACTGCACCGAGGGCCCGCCCAAATGACTCCTCTCAAAAGTGGAGTGTGCAGGACGTTCAGCAAGTTTCCTTCGAGTCTCTCGAAAACAGTCATTAGAAGGTTATCTAACCCACTTCCTCTCATTTACAACATATCACCCCTGAGACATCATCAGAGCAAGCAGGACTCTCTATTCTCCGTGTGACAGCCCTTCTCATTCTGCTGCCTAAAGTCCTGATGATGAATTAATTCCCAAGCCCACTGTTTCAAAGGAAACACACAGAGTGTGAGACTGACGAAGCTTGGAGCAGGGAGAAGTCTGTTTTCACAGGTGCAAGGAAAGATTCAGTAATGGAAATAAAACGAACACACATTCTGGTTGAATACAGGTATCCGCAGAGAGATCAGTTCCACTGGAAGGGAGGAAGGACTACGTCCAGCCAGGACAGCCCCTCTGTAGCCCCCCTTGGTTTAAAGCAACACCCAGTTAGGTTACCTCATGGCTCCCATCACCTACCCAGGGTGACCCAAAGCCGCGTTCCAGTTCCAAAGATGAATTTCCTGGCACTGCCGGTGGTCACACTGCGAGATGCTCTGTAGCAAAGACCTGCCGCTAGAGTTTCCATCTGGTCTCCGCCCTCCACTGGCTTAGAGCGCTCTCCATGACCTCCTCCCAGATGCGAAGCCGGGTGGGCCCTCAGGGACCCGTTCCCATTTTCCAGACACTGCGGTTGTAGCCTCTATGAGGGCCACAGGGCTCTGGTCAGACACCTGCTTGGCTACCCCTATCTGCCTCAACTGATCATGGGGTGCTGGCTGGTTGATGAAGGCCAAAGAGTTGTCAAGTTAAACTCTGCAAACCCTGGGAATTAAACTCTGTCCTTTTCCTCTCTGGGTTTTATGTTAATGGATCCCTCTTGTCAGACTTGAGGAGTGATGGGGCTCAGAAAGATGAATGATGAATCACTGTTCTAATATGAGGTCGCGGAGTCAGGCAGAGAAGAGGGCACGAAGGCAGAAAAAGAGAAACAATCGAACCTCGACATGCACACCGTTTCCACAATTCCTGTGAAGGTCATTCTCATTGCAAAGGTGCCACTAAGAAAGCGGCCCCCAGATGTTCTGCCCCAGTCCTGAGTGCTACCCTCTGTCTGCTGGAGCCCAGAATTTCCAATGGCCTCGTCATCAAATACGGTCACAAAAGCACCCAGGGGTCCTCCAAAGCACAGACTGTATCACCCTCCTCATCTACACGGCTCAACCCCCCCCCCCCCGTGCGTGCTGGATGGTGGCCCTGACGGCAGTGATACCAGAGGCTCATCAGCAGGCTTTGGAAATGTCCCCATGGGGACTCTATTTAGATCTCCATGTCCCGGGCAGAGGCACTTAACAGGGCTGGAGGATGAGTTGGGTCCCTTTCCCAAAGGTGAGTCTGTTAAGACCTCCTCCTGCGTTAGCACCCTGAGTCAACCCTTTACATAAATCTCTCTGCCGGAGACCATGCCCTGACGCCCTCAGAACCTCCACAGCTGCTCTGAAGCCCACGGACACCGTGGAGAGCTTGGAGGCCCAGCTGGTGCTGTTGGTCATTTCTTCCCCTCCCTCGTTGCTGTCATAGAAGCTCAAAAGACACACGACCAAGGGAAGGGGCCCGGGCAGGAGGACCGGGAGAGCCATCACGCAGCTACCAACTGTATCAAGGGAATGGTCGTGGCCACAAAACTCTCCCCTGTCACGTAGGAGAGGATGGCCGCGATGGAGAGCCTTCCTCACAGATATTTAAAGGGGCCTGAAAAGACGACATAGTTTGTCTATCTGGAATCAAAAACAGGACAACTCAAAGATCAGGCTAGAACACGTAATAGGAAAAGACATAAATACCTCACATCCCCTCAGACTTACTGGGCCTGACTGTTAATTGAGTCCCGGTCCCAAAAGTCAGCTTGTCCCTGCTGCCAGTCTTGTCACTGTTGTCAGCAGCTTTATAGAAACTGGGCAGACACCTGTCAGGAGTGTCGCCTCGCCAGCCCATCTGCCCGGCCTTCCCCCGACACGACCCAGAAATGCCCTCCGAGCTCTCACACCACCCTCAGTCACAGGCTTGGGAGAAGTCACTAAGCTAGAGACTACACACTAAGGTTTCCATTTTGGAGTCTAGACACACAACAGCCGACAGTGTGGTCCATAGAGATGCTGACATTAAAAAAAAAAAAAAAAAAACTTTTTAAAAAGATTCTATTTTAAAGTTGTGGGTCACACCAGCTAACTGGTGTGATTGACTCTGTCAGAGGCAAGGCTCAGCAATTCTTAAACGAATCACACTCGGGAGGTGCTTACAGTGCACCTGAAATCTCACTTTGTCTTTCTTTAAAATCGAATATTTCTAAACCAGAAAGTTGACTCAATGCGGGATGAAACTCGGGTTGGGATTAGGGTGGGCCAGAATGCGTTTTATACTCACAGGGCTGGACTCTCAAAATGGTTCCCGAGCCAAAGATGAGCCTGTTTTCCACAGCCTGAGGCTCCCCTACAAAAACCACGTGGGCGTGGGTGCACGTGGGGTGGGGTGGGGGCCTGGGGCTTGGCCCTGGAAACAGAGGACTGTTCCACTTTGCTTTTAGGAACGGCTGGAATCTGGCCAAGAAGCCAAGGACGTTGGAATAATTGCAGAAACTTTTAAATGTGGAAAGGTCGATTGTGTATGGAATTTGGCTTGTGTTTGCTCTCTGCTTCTTGGCCTAGATAAATGTTGCAACTTTTCGCTTGAAGGAGCCCTCCAAAGGGTTAGTGTATCTTTTCTTCCAGGGCCTTTCTCGCCCTCTAGCCAGAATTTTCTTTCATCTCATTAATCCTAATCATACTCCCCTGTTACAAATCATTCTACTCTGCTGTGATGTCCTCTAATTTCAAAACCCATAGCAACTACCAACCGCTAACAATTTCTGGAAGCACCGCTTGGAAGCAAACTCATTAGAGCTGGCTTCCACACCCAGTTTTCAACTATCTGGGGCTCTGAGTTGGTTTAGAGCCACTCTGACTGTCCCCTGCTGGGTAAAGCATTGTTACACTGTGTTGCTCTCAATGGTGCAGGGGAGGGTAACATTTCCCCCGGTGTGTTATGTTTTGACCCTGGACGATTCCCTGAACGCCTCTGGCTAGTATGGTGTCTGTGGCTGGGAGTTGACTGACCATCACTGGGTCTCCAGATCCCACTGCTCAGGTCTCGCTTTGTAACTCTGGGACACTCTCTGAGCTCCCCGTCCCTGGATACAGAAAAAGGAGAGCACCACTTTCCTATCTTATCTGGACAAGGGAGAAGAAAAACCTTGGATGTCTAAAGGTGGTCTATCTGACCTAGCTGGGGGCGCTTTATCACATCACTTGCACTGGAAGGGTCTGAAATAGCCAAATCCTCAATACTCGTGCCCATAAGATCTGATGCAGCAAAAAGCAAAAAAGAAAAAAAAAATTCCTCTAGGTAACTGAGTAGTTAAGACAGTTGGAAAACGCAGACTTGGAAAGGTTCTATACCTTCAGTTTTTGCTTTCTGCAATATGCTTTTCTTTCCATTTTGTGAAGTTGTCTTTGGTTACAAAGTGAACATATTCGAATTTTCCACAGCTTTTAATTTCAGGTGCAAGGAATGTATGCGTCCTGTGTTTTTCCCATTACTCTGTGTGTGTATATCCAGTATCCCCCCCCCCATCTATCTAGACATGGGTGTTTTTAACAGTTAATTCTGTGCCTTGCCCAAACTATAATTTACTAAATGCAAATGTGCTGCCATATTGATAAACTGCTGGGAAAACAAAACAAAACAAAAAACCCAAACCCTTGAGTTTTCCAAGTTTAAACTTTCCCCTTGGAATCAGTGCTTAGTCTTGCCATTGAGTAAGCCTGCCCCCCCCCCCCCCCGCCCCCGCCGAACATCAGCTCTTAGCACCTTTCCAAACACCTTTGCCATCTGTGAAGCGAGCCACACGCTGGACTAATTTTGTAAACTTACACCACTTGGCATTCTGTCTGCCTGCCTCTCTGGGTCTCCTGGTTGCTTGTCTCTTTGACAGCCTATGTTTCTACCATTTCTTCCGAACGTAATGCAGTACTCAAAGTGAAAATTATCACGCAGGATAAAAGTGAAGATAAAGTCATTCTGTCTGAATTCCCTTCACATGTCACATTAGCACATGATGGCAGTAGCAAAAGCAGAATTGTGAATCATATTTTCTAGTTTTGAATTAAAGATTCAAGACTGAGGTTCCCCCAGAAAGCTCAGATATTTGGTTGGCACCTATCTCTACAAGTTATGAGAAAGAACAGATAGAAATTCTTGTGCCTCAGCCTGCATGGCCTAGTATGACACCCCCCCCCCATTTTACACAGGCGATCTGGAAATTAAAGAATAACTGATTTCTTGACCAAGGACGATGTACTTACTGGGTGTAATAGTGACTCTAGTTCCTGTCCCGAAGATTAAGTTGTTGCTTCCATAGTTAGACACACAGTGTTCTAAGTCATTGCAAAAACCATTGCTCCAAACTCTTTGTACTGTGCTGTAACCCCCCCACCCATTTCTTGTGCACCCCCTTCTTGCAATGCTTCTATAGCTCAAAGCCACCAGGGACTCTTTCGTACCATTTCCTGCTGGAGCAACTGAGAGAAACTGACATAAAAGGCTGTAATTAGGAGAGGCCTGACATGTGAGGTCTGGCTTGATTTTTCTGCCAAATTTTCCTTTGGAGAGAACAGAAATCCTCTGTCTCTCTCTGGGTACTGTCAATGATCCCTTGGGTCCAGACCCAGCGACGAGTCTGGACACCCCTGCCGTTTTGCTCATCCTTTTACAACACCCCATATTTCAGTTTTCTCCCAAACTGTCTCATTTTCCTTCTCTAGCCTTCTGACCCATTTCCTCTCAGTTGACAGCTGTCCCCCATTTGCGGCTCCTGTGGCCTGTGCCACAAAGGGCCAAATGCCTCTGGTCAGTGCAGAAGTGAGGCGTGAGCAAGGGGGCAGCCTGTTCCCTGCCCCCCAGCGATTTCGGGCTGGGGAAATAAAGACCTGTCAAGCCATAAATCATTCTTGGGGTGGCGGGGAGGGGCTCTTTGCCATGTTCCAGAGAAAGTTATCCCCAGAAGCAGAGAAAGAGAGGAGCAGACTTTTGACGATCCTTGCTGGAGTTTCAAGGCCTTGCTCAACACAATGGTGATGGAAAATTTTCTTTGACTTACTTGGAATGACAGTCAAACTTGTCCCTCTCCCAAAATAGAAGTTCTGGTTACCGCTGTTCCACTGGGATAGGAAGCTCAACAAAAACCAGGCAGATGAGAGAGCCAGGGCGCACACCTGGGCCCCCACCCCGCTGGCCGGCCCCGCGAGCAGGCAGGCAGGCGGCAGGCGGGCGGGCGGCGGGCAGACCATCTCTCTCCCTGGGCAGGCGCTGGAGCAAAGCGTTCCTGGAAAAGGAGCTTCAGGGCTTAGAGCAGCTGTGACCATGTACCGCTGGAGGGACTGAGCCCTCCGGAGAGGGGATTAGAGGAAGGGCTAATGTGCATCTTGAGCTGCTGGCTGCCTAATTAAAGGTGTAGGCCCCTTTGTTTTATGCCTGGGCATTTGAAAAATTCTTTTTCTTTTAAGATTTAATTTCTCCCCCGATGATCATATGATTTTGAAGTGCATTTTAATTAGGTCTCTTTATTACATCTTTTGGGTCTGGGAAGGATTTTATTTCTTTGTGAGATTTCGGGAACAATCCATTGTCTCCAGATTAGCTCAGCCTGAGGCTCTGATCACCTTGCTCCTTTCCAACCCTGCTTGTTTCCCCGGTTATGCACTGTCCATTGTCCATCCCTCCACCCCACCTTGTCCCTCACGTGCACTGAGGCTGTGTGGGGAGGGCACGGCTTGGTGTCCTCCCCACGCAAATTGCCTTTTGCAAGTCCTGAGCCCTGTATGCTAACTTTTAAGGACTAAAGCTACATCTGCCACTCTTTGACCTTTTTTTGTCTGACTAGAGTTAATATACCTTGATTCTGCCCATATGGTCCTCAACCGTCGTGCCACCCACACAGCCCTTTGAGGCACGAGATGATTAGCCTTACCAAACTCCACAGGCAAAGTCGCGGGGAGACTTACTTGGAATGACTGATAAGCTTGTCCCCTGCCCAAACATCAACCTGTTGGAAGAGCCTGTCACACAGTCACCCAACCCTTTGCAATAACTGGCAGGTGACTCACAGATCTCAGACCCCAATCTCGCTACGCCACTTCAAAAGGCCTCTCAGGTACCTATGGGATCTGTGAGTGTGGGGCGGCAGTTAGGCCATATTCTGTAGGGAACGATAGGAAACTTGCTACAAATGTGCGCTTCTCTACCTCGGATTCCAATTTCTGACACGCTGCAGGTCTGAAAAAGCATCAGTGAGCTCTGGTCTCCTCCTCCCTTCTCTGTCATTCCCCCATCCACAAAACATCCCAATCTGCATCTCATTTCCATCTCCAAGCTCTAGCATGGGGACATCAGGTCCGCAGGCACCATTGATCTGCCTTCTCGGAGACGGCATACGCTCCCCGGTGCACAGTGATTAAAAGACTGGAAATGCCAGGCTCTCAGAGGCTGAGAGGTGGGCTCCTTGCTCCTTATCTCTGGTCAATATATTGTCCTCATTTGTCTGGCTAATGAAGAGCTGACCTTTCTAAGTGCATGCGTTTTGCTGAAATGACAGGGGCCCGGAGGCTCACAATCAAAGCAGAGCTCTGAAGGCAATTTGGGCTTTTCAGGCCCTGTTGGCATAGTTCAGCCAAAAGGATCCCAGACTCAAATGTCAACCTCTCAGCTTTGGCTCGCATATGCTTGGACTTGGAGAAACTCAACAAACCCTGGGCAACTGGTCCAACATACTCCCTACTCATTAGAGCCAGGCTTCTCTTGGAGGCACCTTGCACACTGAAGACGATCATAACAGCCCGACCGTCTGCCTGAGAGCGGCACCGGCACGTTCTAGCCCCACACCCACCTGGCACGAACGGATGCTGCCATTCAGAGGAGCAGATAACCTCGGGGATGTCAGATGACCTTCTCTGCACACACAAAGCAGAGTCTCTCTGCCCCATAGACGACGCCTGCACAGAAAAACTCGGCCTCCACTCTCATCCCTTTGGCGTGGGGGACCCTGCCCTGGATGGAGAGCCTGAGAAAACAGAGCCTCCCAAAACAGCAATGAGAGTGCTGACATCCTGCCATTGGACCCCCCTCCCCACCCTGGTCTTATCAGGCCACCATGAAAGATACATTCTTACCTGGTTACCTTCCCCCCTTCCTGTCTCTCATGCCTTTCATTTCTCATTTCTGAGCACCCACAGGGCTCCAGACTCTGCTAGCTCCGTTTCTATTTGACTCCATTAGAATCCCTGCAAGAAAGACCCAAAAGGCCTAAAGTGCAAAAATGCACGGGGAACACCGAGTGTGGGTCTTTCCAGCTCGCTTGACTTTACGGTTCGTCTCATCTCCCTCCTACGTACCGGCTTCTCAGAGCTGTCATGCTTCTCCCTGCAGCAGGGAGTTTCACAACAACTGACAGAAGGAACTTTATGAATCTAAACAAACAAACAAACAAACAAACAAAAAATCCCCCCAAAACAAACCACCACCACCACCAACAACAAAAAACCCCCCAACCAGTCAGGGTTTTTCCTCTCGTCCCAGCGGGGTGCGGCAGCCAACACACCAAAGCCAAATCTTCCTATCTGCTCTAATTATCAGCAAGGATACAAGTCACCACGAGGAAAAAGGTATTAAGCCTGAAACTCTTTGGAATTAATTGTAATCCTTTGCCTGGTGGTTTCAGCAATAGGAATGGACACAGTGGCTGTGCAATTCTTTGCATTCTGTGGTTCCCCCCCCCTCTCTTTTTGTAGTTTTGCACCTGCAGAAGCAGTGGGAGACATTCCAAGAACATAGAGGGATTTGAAATAACACCTCAGATTCCCATTCAGTTTTCATTTTTCTCTCTCTGCTTTCATTTAAAATCCATTCTAAACAGAATGCCACATACCTATTCAAACTCTGCTCTCAATTATCCCTCTCCACTGTGGAAGATGCCAGTGGGAATGGCTTCAGCTGCACTAAGAAGAATTTAAGATTGATACAAGGAAGAACTTCCTGACAGGAAATGGTACTAAATGGTAGACTGGGTTACGTGGGGGAGTTGACTGGAAATCGTGACCACCCCCCATGCCCCCAAATTTGGGCATCATCTCCAGAGAAGCCTCTGAAAGCAGTGAAGATTCTTTTCTACCTTTTCTGGGTCAAGGTCAACTTCACTCAACAGCAGGGATCAGACAGACGTGATAGCTCAGGGTCCAAAAGGGAATTTGCTAATACTGAGATTAAAGACGGGACAGGACCTTGGAGGCCGCTAGTTGACCTCCAGCAAGATCTGGTTACCAGGCAACATACAGGTCTCTCAAACCTGATACCAGGGGTGAAATTCCAGAATGTCCAGCATGCTGCTGTGTGCTGTTACACTTACTTGGATGGACAGTCAAGATGGTCTCTTTCCCAAATGTCAGCTTTCCGGAGCCACCGGAACCCACATTAGCACTGCAGTGGAGGCCTTTACAAAAACCCCAGGGGGAGATCTGAGGCTCACAGACGTCTTCCCCTTTAACTCTGGGGAGAAGAGACTCGCCTACAGGGGCCTGCGTCGGTGGGGCTGTTCCTTCCCATCGAGGACCAGAGGAGCATTTCCATGTCTGGTCCCGGGACGCTGACCTGCGGTATCCCCCGAGGGCCTGACTCCCTCTCTCTCTCTCCGTTTCCTCTGGTTTCCATCCTGAGGCTTACTGATTTCTCACGTTCAGCATCTCTCTTTCTAAAGGTCTCATTTCCATTTTACAGCATCATTTTCAGGACAATTTCTCTGATCAGTTTTCAAGACATGTCCTCCCCACCCTTCGAGGTGTCACACATTTCTGATGACAATGAATTGATTATAAGGAGACAGGAGGAGAGTGTTCAGCGTTTCGGAGGCTGACTAGAATTAGATGAGATGCAGGCTTCCGGCTCCATGGAACACTACCTCCCGAGCTCCCCTTCATGCCCCAGCGTAAGAAATGAAAATGACGGCACACCTGAGCCTTTCTTCAAGTGTGCGGCTTCTCTGTCAGTCTTGAATCGGCTGAGATGTTAGTGGTATCTCACAGAAAGTTTACACTGAGCTTTGTTATGGTGACTGACTCTCCTGGGGGCTGTTCTGGGGTTAGCAAAGAAGACCTTTGTCCCTGGAAGACCCTCCATCCCTGTCAAACTGGGACAGCTGGTCACCCTCCTGCCTTACCGGAGGTGTCCTGACCTCACACAGAGCCCAGTGGCTGCACTGGGGCCTCTGTCAGAGATAGGGTCTTGCGTATTCACTGGGGGTTGCTATAAATTTCATCCTTTGACCAAACACACTGCTGACAAGTCACAAGCACAGGAAGACCGGGGGTCCCCGTGGTGGGGTCTGGAGGATGTCACAAAAGATGTAAGGAACCAAGTTGGGGCAGAGTCATTATTTGGTACGATGGTGACCAAACCCTATCCCCAAAGAAGACGGAAAACAAGTATTTTCGCTCTGTAACCGCTTTCGACTTTTAAGCTCTTGGACCATTTTGACTGAATTTGTGTGTCTGTCTAGTCATCTCTTGAGCAACGACTTATTAGCAAGGGAGCGAAGCTTTAGCTTGCTTACCGACATGGAAGGGGGAGAGAAAAAGCTACTGTTTAGCTAAGAAGGGTCCATCTGCTTTAAGGACAGCAGGCAGGAGTTCCAATGACCCTTCCTGTCTCTCGCCCACTTCACAGCCTCACAGAGCTCCCCACGCCCTACTCCAGCCGCCATAACAGCAGGACATAAGCAGCACAGATGCCTGCCCTCAGCTGAGTCCTCAGACGGCGCCAAAGCGTTGCTGTGGCAGTAATCTCTGCTCGGCTGATGGAAGGAAAACAGAATTTAATCATGCGTCTTTGGATTCCAGCTTTGTTGCCCTGTAGCCCCGACATATAAAGAGCGAGACACAGAAGATAAGACCTCCTGTCTGGTCTCCAGGCTCCACTACCCACCCTCTGAAAAGGGACATCCTTGAGTCTCCCGGGATGTTCATACGAATCCCCTCGAAGCCGTAATGAGATAGGCCCCCCGAGACTCCTGAAGGCATGGGATCGAACAATATCACGTATTATTCATTGTTTCTGTTGTTGCAGGCATGTGCTGGTTTTGTCCCTGCTGAGCAAGGCACTTCTGCGCCTGACAACTTCATGGCTAACCACACTGCGTGCTCTTTAGGCAGGGCCTGCCCCAGAACATTCCATGCTGTCTGCGACCAGGGCTGCATTAACTCCTTCAGTGCTGTGCGCCCTGTATCACTTAATTACTTACACCTCCCTGGACCAGTCTTTTCGAGAGCTTTCAGCAGGCTGGGTCTGGCAACACATCTTTGCCAGCGCTGCACCTCTCCTGATCCCAGAAAGCAGGTCCGAATAAATGACACTCAGCAACCAGGACATTCGGCTTATGTCCAAAGCAGACTGGGGCCCTTCTACAGGTTTTCCCCATTTCCCTCCTGCCCCAATTTTATTACAAGTCAGCCTTCCCAGCATTAGTGCCCAGCACCACTGTCGGCAGCCCACCAGAAACACAGATTTGCAGGAAGTGCCAGTAGCCACCACAGTGCCTTTTATGTATAGCATTTGGAACTTTTCCGACGACTCACACACACGTTACTACCATTACGGAAGAGGGTGGGCGTCTATTTGAAGGAAAGAATGCACTGCTCTATTCTCATGACTCAGAGGACAAACGAATGCGCCCCCCTCTCCTGCAGTGGCAGCTCCATCAGTCAGTCTGGTAATGGAGGGAAAAGTGGGGTTAAATGCCCTGAGGTAACCAGACAGTTCCACCCACCGAGACCTCACTGACTGGACTGGGGATTGAGAACAGCTTCTGTAAGGGAGGTAAAGTAGGGGTAAAAGAAGAAAAGAAATCTGTCTGCAGAATTTCCTGCATTTGTTAATGAAATCCCTGGGTCCCGTTATTGCAGCAGATAAATTTAAGGGTTTTAGTATCTACGTCAGGAAGATTTATATTTGGTCTACTGAATTTGCATCGTCTCAATATGCCAATTTCCTCTCTCTTTTTTCGGCAAACATTTCCTGGCTTTAGCTGAATCCCTCAGGATCCTGTATTCAATTTTTCTCCCTGTACCAATAATCTCCTTGAAGATGGATGATAGGAATGCTTTTGGCTGAAGGTAATTTAGTCTTTGTACAATGGAGCGCTCCTCTCTCTGATGGGAACCATATCCTCCCAACACAACATGAGATGCAGAAGCTACTCTGGGATGGTTTTTTTTTTTGGGGGGGGGGGTGGACAGGTAATTTAAATCCAAAGAAAGAAGAGTTTTGAACCCCCCACCGCAGCCCCTCGCTCTACCAGTCCCTTCAAACTTACTTGGAGTCACAGTTAAGAGAGTTCCTTTTCCAAAAGCGAGTTTGTAGGCATTACCTCCTCACCGTCAGAGAAGGCTTTACAAAAACAGGAACAGGAGCAGCTCTTAGCAGAAGGGCCCTGGGGCTCAATATGGCCTTGATCCCTCGACCCTGTGCTAAAACTACAGGTTCTTCGACAATAAGCCCAGAAGTGGGCTCTGCAGGCAGAGCTGGACCTCCACGGGGCAGTGAGCCCTGATAAATATATGCATTGCTTATTTTTAAATTTTTTATTGCTTTTCTTTTTCTGGCGAGGCTGCTGCCTTAATTTGGGTAATCCATTTCCTTTCCTTCTCCCTTCATGGCCTCCCCCCTGGCTGGCACTCACATAGTTTCTACTTTATTGCACTTTGGGGCTGTTTCTCTGCTGTTTATTGAAATCAACTCATTAGATTCTGGTTTACTAGAAACTGATCGCAAAAGGGAAAGAGAGTCAGGGAGTTTTTATGGGGACATGTTCGAAAGAAGAAGTCTGAGGGTTTTCTGGTCATGCCTGGCCTGCTTCCCCGCGATGCGTGAGGCAAAGAGAGTAGATGTGAGCTCCGCCAGCCAGGAGCGCCCGCAGGCCTGGCCTGGAAAGGAGAGGGCCCGCGTAGCTTCACCTGTCATACTCACTGGGATCCACAGTCAGCCTGGTGCCCTGTCCGATTCCTTCATCCTAGAGATTATTTTCCTTAGAGGGAGTGCAAGTGAAAGGGTGAAGAATTCAGGACTGCAAAGTGCAGAGGCTCCTCAGTGGCCAACACGTCTCTGCAGTTTACTAGGCCACAGCAAGATATAATAAGGTGCTTTGTATGCACTGTGTGTAAGAGAGAAAATCAGCTCACAAAATGCCTTTTTTTTTCTTTTTTTTTGGGGGGGGTGCTGACTTACAGTCAGGGGGCAGCTTTGTGAATTTGAGGGCACATAAGGACGCTGAAAGGAGCCCCCTGTGTCCAGGGAATCAGATAGAAAACAAAAAAGCATTTTGATGTCCGTGCCCTCAGTGTCACCCTAGAGCAAATAAGGAAAGGGAAGAATTGTGTGATAAAGGCTGTGACATCAGAAAAATGAGCAAAGTAATTTTGCAGTTATAGTTAGAAAATCATTAAAGTCTGATGTTTCATAGGTAACTAAAATGAAGAAGGTAAGCAGAATGTCAAGGTCCTTTTAAAGAGCTTAAAGATTACAAAACAAATCAAAGGTTCTGGCAGGTTCTCAGACACTTGTAAGCTGGAGAATTCACAGAGCAACAAGGTGCATGGAGTTTCTCTCTTTTCCTTTCCTTAAACAAAAAGCAAATTTAAACAAAAAGGGTACAGTGTATGTAACAACAATGCTGCCAGATGTACATGACGAGACCTGTAAGATTTATCGATTTTCTAAAATCAAACTGAAATATTTTGGTTTATTACTTTCTGTCTTTTTCCATAGGAACAATTCAGATAGATAGGCTTTTTCAAAGCATTTTTAAAAAGTCAAGGTCAACCAAAAACACAAGACATTCCCAAAATTCAACAAGATTTTCTCCAAGAGACAAAATTAATATTCTATAATTATGTCCCAAAGATTACAATATACATGCTCTTTTACTAATATATTATTAATTAATGATGTATTAAAAATTAATTTTCATAGTGATGGAAGAAGTTAGGAAATCAGTAATTGGATTAAAATTAACTTTTAATTTTTTAAGGTAACATAAATATAAATAGAAATTTTGTTTTTCTGTCATCCATTGAGTGGAAAGACAGCAATGAAATTATAAATTCTAATTTTAAGATAAAGCTGATAAAAGGCTACAAATTCATTTCTGTAGGGCTTTACCTAAAATTAATCCATTTAATAAATATGTACTAAATATTTATCATTTTTTAGGTACTGTACTTGGATTGTGTGAATTCCTGAGGTAGAAAAACAAATCTATTTACAGAACAGAAAGACTTTGTGGACCAGGTATCATTGGATTTGTCGTAAAAGATGAAAATAAATACCATATGATCTCACTTTATGTGGAATCTAAAAAAAAAAAATTTTTTTTTTCTAAGTTTGAGATGGCCATTTTCAGATTTTTTTTTTAAGATTTTATTTATTTATTTGACAGAGAGAGAGACAGCCAACGAGAGAGGGAACGCAAGCAGGGGGAGTGGGAGCCCGATGCAGGGCTCGATCCCAGGACCCCGGGATCACGCCCTGGGCCGAAGGCAGATGCTTAACGACTGAACCACCGAGGCACCCCCATTTTCAGATTTTTGACTAAGAGTCACATGATTGAATGTCAGTCTAATCTGACAGTAGTGTCGTACAATAGTGTGGAATGGAAGATTCTGAGACACGGAAGACAGTTAAAAGGCAGTGATGAGAGGAAAGAGCATTTTAAGTGCATTGGCAGGTGTTAGGGGAAGTGTTAGGAGAGTGTAGGGAGCCTGGGGATAATTTCGATTTGAGCAGTTTGATTGCTGTAGCAAAAACAACATCCAGAGGAGAATGGGAGATTGTATTTAAAAGTTAGATAAGGCTGGACCACTAGCAGCCTTGAATGATGTTCTACAAACTTTGAAACTCATTTCCTAGGAAGCTGAAATGGAATTATTGAAGGCTTTTCAGTAGGAAAATAACATGATTAATTGATGTGTTTGTTGTCATGGAATATGATTGCTAAAATATCATTAAAATGTGTATTGACTGAAAAAAAAGCACATCCAAAATACATTAGTGTATTAATGAAATTAAGTTATCTATGGCTTAAGTGTTTCTTTATTATTGCTCCATTAGTACAGAACTGAACATCAACTCTATTTCTGTGCATACAGATAGGCACATGTTATGTATCAGTCCTCAATTTTAAGAGATATTATTGAAAATAATGTGATCAGTATTTGCTTTATTCAAGTTTGAATACGCATAGGCATTTGATTAGTGTGCGGATATTACTTCCTTTTCCAGTTGCCATTTATGACCACATATTTTAATTTCTCCATCCATTTCAAAGTACCATGTGATATTTAATTACTGTACACCAAGATCCTCTTATAGTCTTTCACACAAAGTTTATGATCTTTAGCTACATTCTACCTAGGACCAGATGTTTAGACATTATTCTGCATGGACAGATTATGTAGATGTCAGACTTGCTTCAGAGTTAATTGGTGTCAACCTGTAATCCATACACTTGTTTTGGGTAAATGTGAGCTTACTACATTTTTTTTTTTTAATAATCAAGTGAATACTTTAGGAAATACTAATGAAAATGCAAAAAAAAAATCTATCTGTGCACTGGCAGTTCTCTGAGTCACAGTCATTGTCTTCAGATTTTATTGAATGGGTTTTTGTTCATCTTCGTCAGATGTGCCTTCCTTGAACTACATGAAAGTTAAACCCTTCAACATGATGAATTGTGGGTAGGTTTTACAATACACGGGAAGACCTAACAGTACTTAAACTGAGAATCTTTATTGACAGGAATTTCCTTTCACTTATATAGGAACATATGCTATTGACCAACATCAGGAGGCTTGGCATTTTGAGTCCTTGTGGTGGTAAGAGTATTGCTGACTTTACAACTTTAACAGAACTCCTGAAGCCAAAAGTTATAAATATTTTCCAACAATTACAAAAGTATAAAGAATAATGTAATTACATACTGTATACTCAACATGAAGCTTTGTCAGATTTTAACATTAACAACATTTTCATTGACTGGCATCTGAAATAAATAAGTTTTTTTTTTTAAATAAATAAATGCTAAACGTGGAGATAGTAGATTTTTTTTCTTTTTATGACCTGCTCTTTTTTTGTTGGGTTTCTTGTGATGTCCCTCAGCATATGTGTGTATAGTTTGAAAGGCAACCAGTAAACCTGGAAGAATTTGATGTCGTATCTTAGAGCTCACTTTTCTGTGGTTCCTTCTCTGGGAATTTGCTCCTCAAGTTGTAGTCAGTTTTGTTGTCTCAAACTTCAACCCATGTTCCTTATCCCAGAGAGATCACTGCTTTTTGTTAAGGTGATGTTTTCTACCATCGGAGTGAATTGGAATATATCCTCAGGAAAAAATCCAGGATAAATGTTGACCTCCTGACATGCCTATCTTCTGTCAATGATTATAGATCCTCTGATTCCTGCTTATAGGGACTCTTAAATGCTTTTGAAAAGTTATATCTTACATATTATATAGCTTTTATAATTTTGGTAAGAGATCTATTTCAGTAATATCTAGTCTATAATGACCAAAATTCAATGTCAAATAGCATCTCTTTTAAAATTATATTTTCCTGTTGCTTGTTACTAGTTTATAAGAATTTAATATACGAAATTTTTATGAGCTGATGATTTATAGGAAAAATGAAGAGCCTTCTCATTAGTTCTAATATTTTACCTTTATATCATCTTGCATTTTTTTTTATGTAGGCTTTTCTTTCTTTCTTTCTTTCTTTCTTTCTTTCTTTCTTTCTTTCTTTCTTTCTTTCTTTCTTTCCTGTAAATAATGGCAGTGCTCTTGTTCATTTACAGTCCTTTTACTTGAAATTTATTTTTCTTTCTTACAAGTTTGCCAGGACTTCTTTAATGTTGAATAGATGATACTATAATGGGCTTCTTTCCCTTCTTATTTCTGATTTTAAAGGGAATGCTTATAACATTTAGAATGATTATATATCTTTGTTTTCAAGAGTAGTTGTTATTACAGCATACTTACTAGTAATGCTTCTTTTAGTACTTGAGAAGTCTCCCAGGACTTCCACTGCTGGGAAGAATGTAGAAGATAATGATGGCAGGCCAGTGATCTCTTCTGTGCAACTAGAAAAAAAACTGGAGAAATTGAAAGAATCCTATTTTTAAGGCATTACAGGGCTTTGAAAGCAATGAAGATAAAATGAAATTATAGAGAGTGGAACACCTTTCCAGAATGAAATGATGATCACTAGCCATTGTTTTCTGGGTTAATTTGGGAATTTTGGAAGTATGATGAGGTTTGTGCTTAGACTGGTCAAAGAGCCTCTGCTGGAGGGAAGAAAAATCAGGAAAGCTTTTAGGCCTCAAATAGTGCTGAAACAACAATTGGGAAATTTAAGGGACCTTAGATACACAACAAAGTTTAACAAATGTATGTTTTCTGGATTTGGAGAATGCACAGGGAAGAGGAATCAAGCCAAAATCTTTTGCATTAGCTATGGAAGAACATGACCTGCTAGGAAAGTGGGTGGCTTTGAGTACATTGCTGGGCTTGTGCTCATAACATCTTCTGGATTTTGAAACTTTGTGGGAAACATGCATTTTGGAAACTGTGAGAGACAGAACTCAAGCATCTGTATTTTTTTCTAGGATGAAAGAAACAAATGCCCAACAATCTCTTGGTCAAAACATGGGAAGGTAACACCAGAAGAATGAGGTGAATCAGAGGTAGACTCAGTATCATTAAATCTTCAACCATGCCCTGTGCCAGCTCAATTTTTTTATTATATTGCTATAATCCATTTTTGACCCCACCTTACATAAACAGAAGGAACTTTTTTACTTTTCTTTTTTTTTTTAAGATTTTATTTATTTATTGGACAGAGAGAGACACAGCGAGAGAGGGAACACAAGCGGGGGAGCAGCAGGCAGAGGGAGAGGGAGAGGGAGAGGGAGAGGGAGAGGGAGAGGGAGAAGCAGGTTCCCCGTGGAGCAGGGAGCCCGACACGGGCCTCGATCCCAGGATCTTGGGATCATGACTGAGCCAAAGGCAGATGCTTAAAAGACTGAGCCACCCAGGCGCCCCAGAAGGAACTTTTTCTGATGGAAGATAATAACATCTGTTGCCCTTACAGTTCTTTTATGGATCACTTCTGGAAAATAATAAAATATTTACTAGGCATTCAAAGAGGAAAGAAAACATATTGATAATAAAAAGGGAACACACACTAGAAGCATACCTGTATATAATCTAGATTTTGGAGTTGGTGAACAAGAACTTTAATTGTAACTGAAATATCAAAAATTAAGAAATATATGAAGAAAAATCAATGAAAAGATATAATTTCAACAAAAATAGGAATCTATTAAAAATAATCAAATGGAAATTCAAGAGCTGGAAACTATTACACAGAAATCAAAAGAACTCAAAAGATGAGGTTAGTAACAGATTGTACAAAGCAGAATACAGGATGAGTTAATTCAAAAGTAGGCGAATAGAAAATACTAAATGCAGAGAGAAAAAAAGTAAAATTAAAAAATAAAATAGCATAAGAGACACGTGGGCATACTAAAAAGCTTTAATATAATTATGATTGGAATCCCAGAAACAGAGATGAGAGAACATGTGTCAGAGGCAAAATTCAGAGATCAGAATTTTCAATATTTGAACAAAAATACAAATCTAGCCATTCAGAAACTTACCAAATCTCATGTAGGACAAGTACAGAAAAATTACACCAAAGCTCATCATATTGAAACTGTTAAGAATCAAAGGTAAAAAAGAGAAGCATTCAAAAAAAAAAAAAAAAAAAGGATGCATTGCTTTCAAAGGAATACCAGAATGATAGTTGACCTCTCAGAAGAAAAGATGAAAGCCAAAACAAAACAAAACAAAAACCAAAAAAAATTTGATGATATTTCTAGAAAATAACTGTCAACTAAGCTTTCTATATCCAAAATATGTTCTTCAAAAAATAGGGAAAAATAAATTTTGAGACAAAGCTGAAGCAATTTGTCACTAGTAGACTTCCACTACAAAACAAACTAAAAGGAAAGGGAAAATGATCCCAGGTGGAAATGTGGAAGTGCTGTAGGTAATAAAGAATACCAGTAAGATAAATATACAGGCATGTGTAGAATACTATAGGTTACCTAAAACAATAATTATAACATCTTACAGAGTGAAATTATACATAGAACTAGAATGTATGACTATAGTAATATAAATGGCAAGAGAGGGATGCCTGGGTGTTTCAGTCAGTTAAGCATCTGCCTTTGGCTCAGGTCATGATCCTGGGGTCCTGGGATGGAGCCGTGCATGGGGCCCCCTGCTCAGCGGGGAGTCTGCTTCTCTCTCTTCTTCTGCCCCTCGCCCTGCTCATGCTCTCTTTCTCTCTGTCTCTCTCTCAGGTAAGTAAGTAAATAAATATTTGAAATAAAATAAAAGGCAAGAGAGGGAACTGTATTTTGAAGTTTCTGTGCTTCCAGTTGGTATCAGGAAAGGAGTAAGAATAAAGAGTTTGTTAGATTGTAATAACTCAGTGATGTATGGTAATATCTAATGTAACCACAATAAAAATAGTAAAAGAATATGTAGTCTACATGTTATTTGAAAAAAAAGGAACTAATAAAACTTTTAATGCTATCCAGAGACTTAGAAAGAAAAAGAACAGAAAGCAGATGGACTAAATAGAAAAAAACAGTAATAGGGTAGAGCTAAACCAAACTGTAATTATATTTTATGTACATGAATGAATATTGTAGTTAAAGATTCTTCAGTTTGGATTACAAAAAACATATTCTCCTTATAAGATAAACATTTCAAATATAAGGACACAGACAGGTTAAAAATCAATTAGTGGAAAAGAAATATATTATAGAAATCCTAAGCAAAAGTTAGACGATTTAGCTATACTGATGTTAGAGTAAACTTTAAAGCAGGAGGAATTCAAAATAAGAAGAGACACTTCATGGGACTCCTGGGTGGCTCAGTCAGTTGAGCATCAGACTCCTGGTTTCAGCTCAGGTCGTGATCTCATGATCTTGGGATCAAGCCCCACATCAGGGCTCTGTACTCAGCAGGGAGTCTGTTTGGTATTCTCTCTCTCTCTCTCTTGTTCTCCCTCTGCCCCTCCCCCTACTCAAGAGCATACTTTCTCCCTCTCTCTCTCTCTCTAAAATAAAGAAATCAATCCTAAAAAAGAGACACTTCATAATAACGAAGAGGCTAATCCAACATAAGATATCACAATTTTTAATCTGTATACAACCCAAACCACAGCTTTGAAATATACAAAGCAGAAATCGACAAAACTAAAAAGAATAAGAAACAAATCCACTATTGTAGTGGAAGATGTTAACAGTCCTCTGTCAAAGACTGATATGCAGACCAAAAAATTTAAGCATATACAAGATTTGAGCTACATAGTTAACAACTTGTCCTAATCGGTGTGTGTGTGTGAGTGTGTATACATTTATATATGTAACTGCAACTAATGATGGCAGAATTCACAATAGTTTTTCAACCTTATATGATACATTTACCTAAACTGTCCATTTGCCAGCACAAACAAAACTTCAACAAAACTGAAAAGATTGAGATAATACAGATTGTGTTCTATGACCATGATGTTATTAAACTAGAACAAATAACAAAAATATAAGTAGAAAAACTCTCTGGAAATAATACAGTACATTTGTAAGTAATCCATGAGTCAAAGAAGTACTCAAAGCCAAAATTATAAATTATTTTAAACTGAATATGAATGATCATACAGCATATTAAATCTTGTGAAATGTAGATAAAACAGAGATCGGGGTAAATTTACTACATAACAGCTAGGAAAACATTAGCACTTCAAAATTAAAGTAAAAGGAAGGAAATAAATATAAGAGCAGAGGACAATATAAGAGAAAAAACAAATATGCAATAAAGAAACATAGAAGAAAGCTAGTCTTTGAAAAGGTTAATAAAATTGATCTAAGCTTATAAAGACTAATTAAAAAGAGTAAAACATAAATTACCAATATCAAGAATTAAAGAGGGAATAACCCCAATTCTTACTAACTTCAGAAAAACAATAAGAAAATATTATGAATAACTGTCCACTGGTAAATTTGACCATTACTTATAAATTTCTAGAAGAAATAAAAACACATCTGTGCATTCTGATGTCTATAAAAGAATAGTATCTGTTATTAAAAAATCTCACTTTTTAGTACTAAATGACTTTTATTTAAGGAAAAGATATAACATCCATTCTGTACAAACTCAGAAATTAGAACAAAATTGAGACCATAATAACTTGATTCAAAAGTGTGACAAAGAGATTATGTGATGGAATTTTTAGGATAGTCACCTCTCATAGATACGTAGACTAATTTGAAGATGACATGACTGTGTATAGAGAAATTCCTAAATATTCTATAATCAAACTATTATAAATGATAAGTGAATTTATCAGGTTTGCTCAATACAAGTCAATGTAAAAAAATGAACTGTATTTATTTCTCTATTACAGCAACAAATAGGAAATAAAAATTCAAAATTGTAGCAATTACTGTGACAAAAACATCAGATACCTAAAAATTAATATAACAAAAATATGCAAGAATTGTACTTTGAAAACTATGAAGCATTAATTTAGAAAAATTTAAGACCTAAGTAAATAAAGGATATACCATGGTCATGTAATTGGAAGAGTCATTATTTTAAAGATTTTTAATTACACCATAAATTCATGTAGATTAATACAATCCCTTATTTGAAGAAATTGATAAACTGATACTAAAATTTACATACAAATGCAAGTAGGAAAAGTAACCATTGAGACTTGAAAAGGAGTAATAAAACCGTAGGACTTACACAAGGAAGTATAAGGACTTTTTTTTTATATGAAGACATTTTAAAGCTCTCATTTTAAAAGTATATTGTAGGCAAAATGATAGGAAAAATAAGAGTGCCTAGAATCAGACCTGTACTTGTACAATCACCTGATTTGTGACAAAATTAATTTTCAGGTTTATTGATTATATATGATAGTCTTTTTAATAAGTGATGCTGTGTCAATTGGTACCTATATAGGAAAAAATACATCTCGGTATATCTTTACTTCACACCAACATAAATATTAATTACCGATATACTGCTGATACATATGCAATCAGCAAAACAATAAAGCTTTTGGAGAAAAATATAGAACTCTTTTGTGGTCTTACTGTAAGCAAAAGTTTCTTCAGAAAAATACAAAAACATTAACTATTAAAAAATTGATAAATTGTAAAATGTTACAATTAAGAACTGCTATTGACTAAAAACTCATGAGGAGATTTAAAAAGCACCCACAAAATGGGAGAAATTATTAGGAATAGGATATTTGACATATCTGTTCAGAATGTATTTTTTTAAAACTACAATAGGAAAAAGACAAAAGCCCCACTTGACAAATGGGGGGAAAAGCTTGAAGAGATATTATATAAAAGAGAATGTCCAGATACAGATTAGATTTGCAACTTCAGTATTTACCCAGGGAATGCAAAATAAAACTTCCACTTATCACAATGGGGAAAATTGTTAAAAAACTATCAAGTACTGGAGAAGAACTGGGGCACCCAGAACTCTCATAGTGGGATAGTGAAAATGTAAATTAGTGTATTAATTTAAAAAACTGGCTGTATCTAATAAAATTCGGTGTTTCCACACATTATGGTTCAGCTATTCCTCCTATGTATACACTCTGAAGAAATGCATACACATGACTCCCTTAAAATATGCCCTGTAGTGTTTGTGTCATCATTAATAATGATAAAAAATCTGTAAAGCATGTAAGTATTCATTTAACAAAACTGGTAAGTATTTGGTGTTGTAATTACACAATAGAACACTATATAACAATGATAACGAAAGGACTACAACTATAAACAGCAATATTTTGATCAATTTGGTCACCCTAAAAGTGTTTCAGATTAATTTTGATGTGACTTGCAGGTTAGTTATTAGGTACCTCTTATTAGATTGAGTAATTCCAATTCATTCCCAATTTTAGAAACTTGGGTTAAATGTTAATTTTTTTGATCAATTTTATTGTACTGTAAGTTACATACAAAAAAAGCATGTTTACCATAGGTATACAGCCTATAACTTTCACAGAGCTAAAACACCTATGTAATCAGCCCCCAAATCAAGAAGCATAACACTATCTGGGCTCCAATAGTTCCCCTCATACCCTTTCTCTTTCACTACCCACTATCCATATCTGCCTAGAATAACTGATATTCTCACTTCTAGCATTGTATGGTAGTTTTGGTTGTTTTTGGAATGCATATAAATGATATGAAACCATATCATATCATAAATTTATGATACCATGAATCATAAATATATTGATTTATGACTTCTTTTACTCAATATTATGTCTGTGAGATGCATCTCTATTGTTTTCTGTATCAGTATTTGTATCTGTATGGTAAGTTAAAATCATACTTTTTATAATATCTTTGAATTCCTAGATACTCTTAATTCAGTTGTGATGTACTTTTTCGTACATTGAAATAATAAGTTTTCCAGGTCGATACAAATGGTGGGTATTGCATCGACATGGATGGAACTGGAGGGGATTATGCTACGTGAAGTAAGTCAAGCAAAGAAAGACAATTATCCTATGGTTTCACTCATATGTGGAACATAAGCAATAGCACAGAGGAAGGGAGGGAAATCTGAAGGGGGAGAAATCAGAGAGGGAGACGAACCATGAGAGGCTATGGACCCCAGAAGACAAACTGAGGGTTTCAGAGGGGAGGGGTGGGGGGGTAACAGAGTGATGGGTATTAAGGAGGGCACGTGTTGTGATGTGCACTGGGTGTTATACGTAACTAATGAATCATTGAACACTACACCAAAAACTAACTGAACGTAATAAAAAAAGAAACACTTCAGTAATAAAGTAAAACTCTTCACACAGGAAGAAAAAGAAATAATAAGTTTTCTAATCTTAGAATCACTTCATTTTTCTTAAGAAATAATATCTATCTATATTCTTTCTCATCTTTCCCTTATGTGATTTTCATACTAACGTAATGCCCGTTGTATAAAGTGAATTCTCTCTTATTGAGTCTCAGGGACAAACTTTTTAAGAGAGAGATTATTGTTAATTTGTGGTTTTAGAAAGCATGTATAAATTGTCTTAGGCAGTAACATTTTGAGAGAGAGAGAGTGTGTGTGTGTGTGTATGTGTTTAGATCAGTGTAGACTAGTAATTCTTAATTGGGGTTTCAGTGATTCTTAATTGGGGAGCCATTTTTCCCCAAGGGGACATTAAGGTGATGTCTGGAGACATAATTGTCATAACTCTGAGGGTGCTACAGGCATCTAGTGTTTAGAGACCAACTATGCTGCTAAATATCCTGCAACGTACAGGGCAGCTTCTGGTAACAATTATATCAGTAGTACTAGGAATTAGGAACACTGGTGTAGACTAACTGGATTATTTTAGTGGTTATAAATATTCTACTGAGCCATGTCTGTAAGAAACGTGTTTTTCTAGAAGTGTCACCCTTTTTATTAAATGTGCATATGCATTGGCTAACTGTCTTAGTTTCCTTTACTTTTTTAATCTCTTCTATAATTTAATCTCTGCTATTTACTGTTAATATTATCAGTTTGCAGGTGTTTGCATTAGATTTTACCTTGTGCCAAAGGTATGTTAATCAAACTGGTGCTTTTATATTAATTTTGTAACTTAAGATTTGTGGGACCACACAGTTTGATAGTTTGATTTACAACTTCAGATCCATGGTAGGCTTAGGCCTGTTTTGAATTCTTAGAGAGGGCTCTTTATTCATCCAAAGTCCATAGATTGGATAGTCCACCCAGAGTTTACTTGTTGTCTCTCATTACCTATGTGTGTGTGTGTGTGTGTGTGTGTGTGTGTGTGTGTGTGTGTGTGTGTGTATCTCCAATCTTTAATTGAGGGCCCACTCAGGTTTATGAGGGAGTATTGGTGATAATTCCTTATCCCTCTCAGACACAGACTGTGTTATCCTCACCTGAGCATTAAAATCCAAGATCCATTGTTTGTTAAGGAAAGGAATGAACTGTTCCCCACCACACCCCAGTCAAAGTATCAGCTCATGTATCTCCTTTTTTACTTTTAGTTCCTTTTCCAACTTACATTCCTCTAAATTTCTCATAAATATAATTTGAATATTGGCCACGTAGTTAAAAGTATGTTTTAAAATGCTTTAAAATTCTATCCTACATTTCTAGCTGTCACGTAGAACATTCGTTGAGAGACAAAATGACTACTCTGAGTCCAGTAAGTTGCAACAAAGAGGCCCGAAGGGGCTGCACCACCAGGCACTGCCAAGAAGTGCAGGCGTGGAGCTAAAGCCCCAAGTCTAGGTGAACTCTCGGGTTTATTATCCTAGAATGTAAAGTATGTGAAACAAGGACAAAACAACTCAAGAAAGCAATCACTTGAGGGGCAGCAAGGAACTACGTACGTGACTATCAGTATGGGTCCTAGTGTGGCATTAACTAGGGGGCTGCGGGAGTTGGGAGAGCTGTCCTCAGTAGGCCTGACTATCTTATCCACCATCATTGCTGTTCTCAGCGTGTACTGTTTTCAGTACAGAATGATGAGGCAATGGTTGGCTTTTGCCACATGCATTCAGCTTTTGCCATATCTGTGTGTTCCTGTTCTTACTGTTTCTTGTACCTGCTGAGGTCTTGCTTTCCCACATCTAGCTATTTGGGATCAGGTGGATTTTTAAATTACTTAATCGTCATATTGCTGGAAACAGAAGTCGTTCCACTATTTAAAATAAATAGCATTTTTGTAAGTTATTTGAAATAAATTTCTCATAATTTTGACTGAATTTATATTTGGCATGCCATTTGCCATTACCAGAGAATTCCTTTATTTCATAGGGTAAAGCTATAATAATGAAATAAAGAGAAGAACATCTATGAAATGTTTCTTGGATAGAAACAATTTTGCTCATGTTCTAGGACAAAAAAGTCAATGCCAGGACTTATTCATTCTCTATGTCAAATCAAGAATATATGTAAGTTATCTGATATGGAGGCATTTCTTTTCTTTTTAACACTTTTGGAGACATTTCCATTGTACTAGGCAGCTCCCTCCTCATGAATTCCTGTCAGTCCTGGAAAATACAAACAGTGCTAGATTTATTACTATTTAATGAATTTATTTGAATATTAGAAAACTGAGTCTTTGTAAGAGTTAAGGTTTTTCAGTTATCAGCAACAGAGAATTAACTGCTAACTTAAGTATAAATGTATGAATTTAATGAATGGGTACGAACAACTAGAGTAAAGGAAAAACCTGAAGAAGTAGGTTTTGAAAAATCAAGAACCACAGCAGTTTTAGGCATTTAGGTTTTAAGAATTATGGTATAGTTTCTTCAGAACTCACAGGATGAAACAGCTCCAACTCTTTTCAATCTCCATCACTGAGGCTGATTGAAATTCTTTGGAGAGAAAATCAGATTGACTTAGCTTTGGTCATGTGTCCATCTCTTACCTAGTAGAGAATCTTTACAGGATTCACAAAGGGAAAGCTTGAATTTTGTATCTGTTAGATATGGTAGCAGTGATACTACATAACAAACAACCACAGAATCTCCTTGTCATATAATGATAAACAATTATTTCTGTTCATGTGTCAGCGGGTTGGCTGGGGTTTGGCTGATCTTGGCTGGGCTTATCTGGACTTGGCTCCAAGACAGATGTTGTTTTAGCTCTGCTCCACCTGTTTCTTATTTGTCTGGGACTTAAAGCATGGCATAGGGACATCTGTTTTCATGCCAATGGCTGAAAGACACAGAGGACACTGATACAAGTGTCTTTGAAGTCTCTGTGTCATGTCTACTATCATTCTGCTGACCAAAGCAGATAGCATAGCCAACGCTGCATCAGTGAGGTGGGCAAGTGTACTCTGCTCACTACTGGAAGAATTGCCAAGGTTAAGAGTACAAGTAGGAGGGGTTATTGAGAATAAAAAAATACAATCTCTTCCTGCTTTCTAAAGGATGATTTGGGTGCTTTAGCAAAAGATTGGCAACTACACTGGGAAAAATTTCATATGTACGCCACAGTGTCTAAGATATCACTCAAAAAGTGCACTGCATAAAGAAGTGAATATAGGGAAACAGGGAAACCAATTTTTATTAACTGTATTTTAGAAAAGAAAAAGCTTATTTCTTTTAAATCATGCATAATTTAATTTTGTAACATAATTGGTTTCCAGTTTAGTCTCTTGTGGAAAATCTAGTAAAAGAATTTTCAAAGGTCATAGATAGGGTTGAATCTAGAGGGCATCAGGATACTTTCCCTTGTGTTTTACCCACATACCCTCCCTTTCTTTGAAAACATTTATCTCTAAGAAATCAGATTAATATATACATGATTTCAATCATAATGGAGAAGAGAAATGTTATGTATTTGGGGAGCTCTAAGGTACAATCCTAAAGTCTCTTCACACTAATTTTATTCACCAATTCTCCCTTATGCTTAGGTTCCTAATTTATAATGGTATATGTAAAAGATATAGAGCCATTATAAAGAAATTACAGGGGGAAAGATGAATATCTATCCCTTAAGAGAAGTATTTTCAAGGGTTCTGTCCTTAAATAAGATCAAGGGGAAGAATTTAAAAGTTTAGGTAGAGGAAGTAAGATGTAGGAAAACATCAAAGTGCCTATCTCTTTAAGAAGAAACGAAACTCTTAAAAGCACCCTTTTAAAATTTACTTGGATGATGTCTTAATTGCCTGGACTCTGTACACTTGAGGTCTGTTACCCTTGTTGGAATTTTTCTATATTGGGCATATTGTTCACCCAACATCTTTCTTGCATTCCCATGTTGACATAGTTCTTCTTAATTTTCTTAGGTTTCTTCTCTGTTTACTTTTCTAATATCTGGAATTTGGACATAATGTCCAGGATAGTGTCTAGCACACTATGTGTGCTCTTTAAATTTTAGAGAAAGAAGGAAAGCAAAAAAATTGCCAGTGTATTCTGAAGGGAAAACATTCTGTAAGTGCCCATCTGTGGAGAACCTGGGTTTTCCCAGGAGTACACAACACTACACTGTTAGACGATGAGGACTTGGCAGTAGTTTCCACTTTAGAGATCCAGAGTTCTTGTTTGTTATGACTGTCTCCTCTTGGGCTTGTCTGCCTCTTCGTTCTTCTAAGCATGACAGCGATATCAGCTGAATTTCATCCCAACTCTTCTCCTGAAATTGGAAAGCTTTGAATTTCCCCCTTGGCTGCAAGGATCAAGTTTAAATGCTCTTTCAGCCTCTTGCTGCATAGGGAGCCTACAGGATATATTCTGTCTTTGCCATGGAGAACAGGCCTATCAAGCATGTGGTAGAAAACCTAAGGGGGTTGCTTGTATACTGGAATTGGCCAGTGTAGTGAGCAGCTTGCTTCAGCCCTTATTGCACACATGTTAATTCAGGCTTAGTTATGCTAAAACCTCGAAGGCCTGCCCTTTAAAAATTAAATCTGTTCTTTCACACAATTATTGGCTGAATATAAATTATACTGAGGTCCTAACTAAATCTTTGCCACAGCTGTGAGGATAGTTAAGCACAAATCAGCTAGCTTAGCCTGAAAAACTGCCCATGGCATGGGGGAAGTAGAACTTTGGTCACATGTGTTTTGCTTTGCAGTGTGTCAAATTGCTCTCATGGCAAAGGACTGTTTCCTGAATAATATTTTAGAGCTCTGGGCTACTGCCCTTTTGGAGTGATCCACCTGTAAATTGGCTTATCAGAGATATTTGGGAGGTCCAAAACTGTATTTTAAAATGATCCAGGGTTATTAGTAAGTTTGAATACTCATTGTTTGGGTCTTCTATGTTTGAATTGGCATTAACAACTTAATAGTATATTAAATTTAACCATATTAAATTGACATTATTCAACCATTTTTGATCTACAAAAATGGCATTTTCAGCATAGCTCAACCTAAAAGATTTGATTTCTAAAGCCACTTAAATAATTCCTATATTAGTATTCCAGATATTTTAATCACTAAATTATCAATCGGTTGGTAAATATGAACAGTGAGGAAACTGGCTCATCTTAAATTCTCTTTTTGAGGCCTTACAGCCTTGGGGAACATTTTTGCTTTGATTGATATAGTCCTTCAGAAATGAAAGGAATCTTCATGCTGATGTGGGAAACAAAGGCAAAAGAAAATCTGAATTCGCTTACTATGTACAGCCCTCTGACAAGTCCTTGAAACAGGCAGAGTGATATTCCTCCAGGAACTCAGCTGCCTTGATGTTAATACTTTGCTAAGGGCAAAAGGCAATCTTAGCCTGACCCCCAGGATCCTGTAAGTTTACTTTAACATATAAAAATTCCTTTGGAACCTTGCTTTATCTCTACCTCCCAAGGTATATGTTGGCAATCATCCCCCAGGCATATGACCCACTGATATACACCTGAAGGGTCTCATGACTAAGGTTTTATTAGACAGTAATAAATGACATTTTCCTAAGAATTGCTAGCCCCCCTCAAGGTCCTGGAAATCTTGCTTCCAAAATTCCTTAGAGACAAGCTATCCCTAACCCCCTCCCAACTGAAAGTATATAATGGGCTACTCCTCCTGACCCCAGTGCAGCTCTTCCTGCCCACAGACGTCTCAAGAATTCTTTCTTGGCCATCAGCTCCAAACCCCAGCGTCTTTCCTACATCAATGCTATCCTTTTTTTTTTTTTTCCTCAATATTTCCTAAGGCAGATATCCTGAGGATTAGGAATGCCCTTTTTTTCCTCTTTCTCTGACTTCTCTCTCTCTCTCTCTCTCTTTCTCTTTCTTTTTTTTTTTTAAGATTTCTTTATTTAAGAGGGAGAGACAGCATATTTATAGGAGTGAGGGGGAGGGGCAGAAGGAGAGGGAGAGAAGCAGACTCCCCATTGAGCATAGAGCCAGATGTGGGCTGTATCCCCTAATCCCGAGATCATGACTTGAGCCAAAATCAAAAGCTGCCCAACTGACTGAGCCACCCAGGCACCCCTCTGGCTTCTCTCTTTCAAGAAAAATTCTCACTTTGTTCTCTCTTCTTAGTTGATAGTCTTGCATTAGATAAGAAAAGAAAAATCGTCAAAGTTTTACTTAGAGTTCTGAAGAGGAACCTAGGCTTCTCTTTCCATAGCTTCTAGAAGCCAGAATAAGCTCAAGCAGCTGCTGCTTGCTTCTGAGCCAGGGTACTTCACTGGCAAGAGCTGCCACTGAGTCAGCCCTCCTTTTTACTGATGCTGTGATCCTGATCAGGTTAATCTAACCTATTTGAGCGACAGTCTCATCGCTGGTAAAATGGGGTTAATACCACCTACCTGACAGGATTAGTGCAATGGCTAACTTTATAATATATAAGCTATGAAGTGTGCTCTGTCCATAGTAGATACTCAGTAAACGTTACATCCTTTTTATTTCTTTAGGCTCTTCAAACCCAAGACAGATTTCAAGCAGAGGATTATGTCGTTGCAGACTTTCTTTTCCCTTCTTTTGCCACAGCTGATAGGTTAAATTAGAGAAATTGCAAGGAGTTTTATTTTCACTTCTTTCACTAAAAGTTTGAACCCTTGTAGTGGGACTCTGTTCTAGGAGAGTAATATTTTGTGCCTTTGTTGTGTTCCAGGGACTTCCCTGAAAAATTTGGAGTAGGTTGTGGAATATGCGGGAAAGGAAACTGCCAACATGATTTTCAAAACACAAGTTCAAAATTCAAAAAAAGAGTATTTATGATTGTGCATCTTACTGGTATGAAAGCACTTTGCAATATTAGTTACACTATAAATTGAAACTGGTAGTTATAAGTAATATTATTACCATTCCCCAAACGTTAAGGAACTCAAGTGTAGATTTGTATGATATAGATGTAGGTGTGTCTCTGTTAATTCGTTCTGAAAGTCTTGAGGATTGTTAAGGACAAAGAGAGATGAAAAACTCTTAAACCAGTGACTCTGATTATAGAATATCTAAGATACAGGAATGGTTTTTATGACCTAATTTAGCATTTTTTGGAATATCTACTATAAGCCCAGCTCTGTGCTAGGAGCACATAGTCTCTGTTGCTGCTCCTTGCCCTGGTCTGTTACCTGTATTTCCTTACTCAACCCCTATTGAAAAAGCTCTGAGAGACCTCTGTCAGCTTTCTGGAAAGTCTCTGCTCAGAAACAGAGAGCTCTCTGTGCTGCATCTTTAGAGAACAGAAGTGTGATAGTTGATGGCTATACTGGGTGCAAATACAGCTATAGAGCGGAGTGAACTGCCTGCCAACTGGAAATAGCTTCTTCCTAATTCAAATGAACTTCTTTATTTGTTTAATATTGTCTTCAACTACCAGTATTGCTTTGGGAAAATTCTGTTCTCTTTGGAAACCCAAGGTTAGAAAGGAGCCTAGGAGTGTGAAATGTAGAGATGGAAATACCAAAGAATCTATATTGTTTATTGTCCGAATCGTACTTTTTTTTTTCTTGCTCTTGTATTGTCAGTCCATGAGAAGAGCTGAAGAGAAGCAAATTTTCACTTAAAGGCATGAGAATACATTTTACACATGTTATATATAACATTGCCAGAGGCGGGATTTAAACTATTTTGAATTTCTGTAATTGGTGTCATGGTAACATAGTGGAGGGCTTCTGTGTAGTTTCAGGTGTTTTCATTTTATTTGCTTTTATTTTTTTCTCATAACGTTAGATTCTTATTAAAATTTTCTTGTTAAGTGAACTTTGTTGTAGAATTAATGTTTTCTATCTAGACTTGCATAGAAAATAACAATTGTGTCACTATGGAGAATGTTATATAACCATGATATACCCACTAATTTGTTGATGACCGATTTTTAAAAGATTCTGTAATGTAGATTTCATTATTGATAATGGGTATAAGAATGTGTTCCTTACATTTTTCACAAATGAATTGAGAACATCCATTTTGGTTGAATGCAATTATTTTTACTAACATGATTAAAATATATGGCATAAAAATAAGTCTTACATAAAAGCAGGTGTATATTTTCAAGCAAAATACTTTTTACTTTAAAAGAGTTATACTCTGACCAAAGATAACTCAGATAATTGCACTATTATCTAAATAGCCCATCTGTTTTTTTAGGTTGATCTTTTTGTTTACAAAATGCAAGTATTCCTTTGGAGAAATTTTCATTAGTTGCTCTCTAGGAACTCTTATTACTTATTACTGCTCCCATTTTGTTAATGGTGCATTAAAAATATACAGAGGCTTGGGGCACCTGGGTGGCTCAGTCAGTTAAGCATCTGCCTTCAGCTCAGGTCATGATCCCAGAGTCTCGGGATCAGACCCTGCATTGGGCTTCCTGCTCAGTGGAGAGCCGGTTTCTCTCCTGTCCCTTACCCTGCTCGTGCTCTGTCTCTCTCTCTCTCTCAAATAAATAAAATCTTAAAGAAAATATACAGAGGCTTTTAGGTTAGCTAAATGTTGCACAGTAAATTTTTGAGAGACAGGTACTAGAATATGCAAGTATATCTTTTATAGGAGAGAATTTATTCTACCTCATGCTTTTCAGATTATTTATAGTTTTTACCTATTGAACAAAATGAAGATCATTGACCATTCTGAATTATTTTGGCAAAACTGCATCCCTATGTCTTCAGGGTCTCTATAGCTTTCAGATGTGTAAGAGTGGTAAACTCAGTAATGGGGGTCTGAAAAGTCAAAGTGATGAGGAGGGAAAAAATCAAGAACGATTTGTGTAATGATTTTGTGGTGGCAGAAGGGACAAAAGGACGCTATTTTACTGTCAGAGTTGTCAGTGTATGCAAGCAAAAGTAAATTTTGTATTTGATATTGACAGAAATTTGGCAGTGATGAATCATAGAACTTGGATAATGAAAGCAAAGGGATTCAGAAAAAAAAGAAAAGAAAACAAGATCAAGAAATGGATAGATATGTGTGGTTCCTGGCCTCTTCCCTACTTTGTTTTGGTTGCTTACAATGATTTCATTAAATTCCATTGAGAAATGAAGATAGAAAAAAATGAGGTCATTTAGTAATCTAATAATACTCAATTTATTTTGGTATATAGTATTCTAGATCTAGGTCTTGGAACAATTCCCAGTGGATATTCTACATACACTCTTAAACTCTTCATCATTCAGTAAGAACAGCCTTTGTGCCACTAAGCCCCCAGACAAAGGTTTATGCCAAAATCTGTGTTGGATTGGTGAGACAGGATCTCTAGTCATCACTAATTTCATTTAGAACAAGAATTTCCCCCCCAAGAGGTGAGTTTGAGCATCTAGGTAGCAGAATCCAATTTAAACTAAGAGTACTTAAAAAAGGTTGTATTAAGCATGAAATTTGAAAATAAGACAAAAAGAATGGGGTGGAAATATCGAGCGCCTCATATGAAATAGTCTGTATCAGTTATTCTAGAGTTAACTACCAAGCTCTCATTACTGGGATATTGCTGACATCCCTAGAAAGGTGTAAATGGGACAATAGTGTTTTGGGATCCAGTTTCCTCTCCTGTTAACCTCCAATATGAGTTGTCTCTTCTCAATGTAAATGCTCAGTTGTTCCTCAGAGGAGGCTTTACACCTGTAAGTTACAGCTTTAATGAGTTTACTGCCTCACCAACACAGATTTCATCAGTGCTACTAATACAGTTCTAGGTTTACCTAATGCTATTTACCATTCCACAAACGTACCTAATGCAAGAAAATCTTGAAGTCTGGAGGATTGTCTCTCTTTATCTGCAGATAGACTAATGCTTGCTAAAAGAACCTCCTAAAAGAAATAACTCAGTGCTGGAGCTGCCCTCTGAAGCAGGAGAGTTCTAAGAGATTTTCTAGGTTTTCGGTAGCTCTAAAGGTTCTCCCCCTTTACTCACATAAACATTAAGCTGTGGTTATTTCTTGTCTCTCAGTTTAAGCTGTCATCCAATCAACTAAGACTAGGGCTAAGAACTATTTCAATTTCAGTAATAGTGTCTTACTCAGCTTTTATATTGAACTATCTTATTTAAGCCCAATTTCAAAAATATTTTTAACTACTTACCTATATGCTATTTGATGGCCAAAAGTAAGTTGAGGGGGATTAACATCAACTGTACAGTATACCAATGAAGTTAAGAAAACATTAATTAACCACTATAGTGAGATATATCATAAAGTGAATAGCAGGAACAGACCAGAGTGTGGTTGTAGTCTCATTATAGGGGCACTTGTTTGAGCTTCACAAGATTTCTACGTTTTAAACCCAATGCCAGGTTTCACAAATGAAGTGACGTCGGATACTTATAAAGCATGAGCCATAAGCCATTAAGATAGATTTAGAGCATAACGCTGTAAGTAAAATAAATACATAAATAAAATTAGGATTTCTAAATTTAGACTGTTATTTACTAAGATTTAGGCAGTATTTATAAGAGACAGAAGACATAACTTGACAAGGACATGTCTGTTTCTATACTAGAACTCTCGTAGATCGTCGTAATTCTGGGAAAATGTGTGTGATTTTCTCCCAACTAGAAGGTTGGACAAACCAGTAGTATCAAACAAATAACATTGCAGATGGAATTCTAATATCACCAGCTGCTTTAAATGAAACCCAGAAATGCTGGAAGACTCACTTCTTGTTCACTCTTGCCCTTGGTCCACCTACAAACTTCCACCTACTCCTGAGAAAATATAGTTTATACCTGTAACAACCAGAGTAATGCTAATGTTATGTTCACAATGAGTTTTAGTAAAGAGTTGTTTATGATAAAAAAAATAAGGACTGTTAATGCAATGCAAATTACATGGAAGGCTTGTGTTGATGGCATTTATTCAGTTAGGCAATGGTTAGCTAACTGCTGCTTTTACAAACAATTAAATCTCCATTCAGAAAGAATTAGTACAAGTTTGGCTGCCAAAGACTTTTTATTATGAGTATTCTGATTAATTGAAGGAACACTTATGATCTAGGAACACATTTTGAAATCACTTTTATAAATTAATTTTATAAATGCACACTGTATATTATATTGTGAATGGCTCAAATAATTCCTATCTCCTGAAAGTTCAGATTCACTATTATAGATTGTATTATTTCATTATTTTGTGTTTTATAGCAGCTATCAAATGAGCTCAATTATTTTCTTTTACTGGATATTTGAAAAAAAAAAAAAACCTGTTGTCCCTTCAAGTAAAGTAAACATATGTAACAATAGCAATGTCAGTATCATGTACTATTTGTAAGTTTTTTTCTGGATTGAATGCTATTTAATAGTGTTCTAAAATCATGATTTCTGCTGTACGTCATCATCATCATAATCATTCATATTTATTAAGTGCATCTATTGTCTATATGTATCTATCTGTATTCTGTCTCTATCTCTATATCTACATCTATCTGAAACCAGAGGATATATAATATCAAATGACAGAGAAAAGTGATGGAAAAGATCATCCCAAGGAAAGATTGGTTAATAGCACATTTATTGAGACCATTGTCAGCCTTAATAATACAGTTTCCCTCTGAGCCTTTGAGGTCTGTGAGTGTGTGAACATCCATTTTATCTTTCTGCATTCTCAGTTTCCCACTGGAATGGGAACCTTTTGGAAAAATCATAGCAATTTTTTTCCCTACAAAATAGCCTTACTCAAGAAACAGAATAAGCATTTAGAAAAATTTTTTTAAATTTATGTTCTTAATTATGCTAAGTGAAATTAGTCATACAGAGAAAGAGAAATACCGTATGATCTCGCTTCTATGTGAAATCTACAAACCATAACAAATGAATAAACAAAACAAAACAGAAACAGACTCATAAATACAGGAAACAAACTGTTGGTTACCAGAGAGGGTAGTGGTTTGGAGGGTGGGCAAATAGGTGAGTGGAATTCAGAGGCACAAACTTCCAGTTACAAAACAAGTCATGGAAACGTAATATACAACATTGGATATATAGTTAATAATATTGTAATAACTTTGTATGGTGACAGATGGTAACTAAAACTTATGGTAGGGATCATTTTGTAATATATAAAAATATTGGATCACCATGATGTATACCTGAAAGGAACAGAAAATTCTATGTTGATTATACTTCAGTAAAAAAGGGTGGGTGAGAGTATGGGATAAGAAAAACTGCACAGTGCATGAAACTGAATCAAAATTATTAATTAAAACAATGAGAGCAATGACCAATAGTCATGATAATGCTGAAAAATTAAACCAGTGAAGAAGATGAAAAACTGCAGAAAAATTCTCCTAAGCCAAAAAGAAAAGATGTGACATGGAGGATAGACCCAAAACATAAATGTTATGATATATATGTATATATTTAAAATTATATATGGTTTTAAAGTTCCAGATTGAAAAATAATAACTGATGGAGATGTCATAATTAAATAAATAATTACAGTATACTCTCCTAACTTGGAAAGACGTGGATCTTTGAATTGAAAAGACTTACTATATGTAAGTCAAAATTCACTTAAGAATATATTTACACATATGCTGGATCTTTGTTTTACGTTTAAAAATAAATTTAAAAGACTACAGGCATCCAGTTAGGAATATAAAATAGGTTCAGGCAAAAGGAAAAAGACAATCACACTGATTTCGTATTTCTCATATAAAAGATTTGGATTAGCATCCAGAGATTTTCCTCAAATCTAAGAATTCTCTCTGTTTGAAGACAACAGAAGAGTATTCTCAGATTTCTTACATCCTCTTGCTAAGGAATGCATTCGCATAAAGGCATAAAAATCATGACTTGATGAAGGAATAAGTTGCTCCTACCGAGGGATTGAAGCCAATTAAATAAAGATCTGTCTTATAAACTAATGCAGTTTTCAAAGAAAATTTCCCAGCCTGAAAAAAGACGATTCCATAAAAGTAATTATAAGATACTGACATTTCACTTTTCTTTTTTAAACATGGGAAAAGAATGGTAGTCAATGGGAAAAGTTTATGAGGATTGGCTTACTAAATATTAGGTGCTATGCTTGGCAGGTTAATAATTTTTTTTTATCACTGATAACCAGACAAAATAATATAATGTGAACTAAATACACGCATAATAGATTAAAATAAAAATATGTCTTTCAAATCACTATGAAAAAAGTAATTAGAACACACATTGAGAAGCTTATAAAATAGAATGTAATGGATTACAGACAAAGTTTTATACATATGTAAATACAAATTATTCATACACATTTATTAACTTATTCCATTGAAAGATAATTATCTTTAGGTGTTGGTTGGCAGATTATTATAGATTTTTATTTGCTTTTATTTTACACATTTTGACAATAATTATCAATTATATCATCATACAAAACAATAATAATTTTTTATTAGTCATAAAATTAGTCATCAAATGAATTTTATACACATACAATGATACAAATTATACACATACAATGATACAAATTAATACTTCTAGAGAATTTTAGATACTGGAGTATTTTCAGTGACAGATGAGATAAATTAAACTTGATTTTTTTGAATTTAAGTCAATTACCTTTATTTTTATATTTTTTAAAGATTTTATTTATTCAAGAGAGTGAGTGCAGAGGGGGAGAGAGAGAAAGAGAGAGAGAGAGCACACAAGCCCGGGAAGAGGCAGAGTGAAGGAGAAGCGGACTCCCCCCTGAGCAGGGCACCAGATGTGGGGGCTCCATCCCTGGACCCTGGGATCATGACCTGAGCAGAAGGCAGATGCTTAACCGACTGGGCCACCCAGATGCCCCAAGTCAGTTACCTTTATAATATAGAATGAGAGTAACATTTATTCAAGAAAGAGAGGTTTAGTTGTGTATTTATGATGTATTCAACTTAATACACAATAGAAATGGAAAGTAGTTCAGATAACATAGGAATTGAGAGAAATAGTCAAGGTGAGCCTTAAAGTTGTACTGTAATGTAAATGCATGCATTCAGCATTATCCTAAAGAGGCAAAGACCTCAATATGTGAAGTCATATTGAAAAAAATGTTCAAAGCAAGGCCAAAACTGGGTTTCATTTTGTTTTGAGTCTTCCTTCAGAAAAGTGCACAAATACAGGAATGAACATTTTGAGAATGAGCATATCTGATATTATTTAATTTTAATAATTTTTAAAACTCAAGTGTAATTAACATTTGGTATAATATTAGTTTCAGGTGTACAATATAATGATTCCACAATTCTATACATTTCTCAGTGCTTATCTAGGTGAGTGTACTCTTGATCCTCTTGATCTATTTCCCCCATTACCTCACCCAACTCCCCTTCCCTCTGGCAACCACCAATTTGTTCTCCAGATTTAAGAGTCTGGCCTATGGTCCATCTCTTCTTTTCCTTTTTTATGTATCTGCTTTGTCTCTTTAATTCCACATATCAGTGAAATTGTAAGGTATTTGTCTTTCTCTAACTTATTTCGCTTAGCATCATACCCTCTAGGTCCATCAGTGTTGCTACAAATGGCAAGATTTTATGTTTGTAATAATACTTATCCACAGATTTATAATTGAATGAGAAAGGTTGCTAAGAATTTGCCCTACTGTTAAGATTTCAACAAGGAAAATTAGGTAAGAGATAACACATGTCTGCACTTTGGGCAAAAAAGAGCTTACTTCCAATTATGGGTTGATTTAAAGGATATTTAAGATTGATTTGTCACCTGGTTGATGGTTCTTTACTAAAAAGTTGGAGGCTCATTTTAGGAGAAAAGTGAATCTTGTGTACTCTTTATAATTGAAATTGGAATGAGAAATCAAAATATCTTTATATTTTGAAGTTATGTTGCAATAGAAACAAGGATTACATCCTAAATCATAGAAGTACTCTTTTATAAAAACTTCGTATGGTAAACATTTTTTATTCCAAATTTTCCTCAGAAGAGTTAAATAGAAGAAATCTTAGGAGCTAAATGTGCTAGAACCTATTGTGGTCCTTGGAAATTGCATTTGTCACCCACTTTTCCCTTTCCAATACCCACCCACCACAGGCTGACTCAACAGGTGGAGCAGGTGTCATGAATTCCAGTGAGCTCATGAAGTGTTGAATGTTGTCCCCATTGCAGTCACTACTGTGCTCTTATTCTTCAGTCCTTGTGGGAACTCACCATTCTGTGTTGACTTAACAATTTAGTTGACTTGTACAAGAATTTAGACAACATGCACTTTGAGTTGTTTTGTTTTGTCTCCTGGTCTGATTATTAAAGTAAATGAATCAGAGGTTAAGAGAAATGATGATACTTTTTGACCAAATATTTCAGGTACAGAAACTCTCTTGAAATTTACTTCTTTGTTACATGGACTAAACATACCACTTCCACTTAGGAAGCTTAAAAGCTTCTAAAACTTGAAGCCGTTTTCTTCATAATTATACCATATAAAGTTAGTTTCTCATATGTAAAGTTTTAGGAGAAGGATTGAGGAAAGTCTTTCAATGTCTTCCTATATTCCCTTATTACAAGTTGTGAATTCGGGGTTTGAAATCCATTGAATGTTATTCTGTAAATTAATCTCCTTTTTGTTTATTTAGACTCATTGCTAACAAATGGTTTTCTCTTATGTAGGCTAAGCATTGTTATGAAATGTTATTGCATAATTAAGAAAATAAAGCTAAATCACAAATATCTGTATGTGTAGGTAATTCATTTTTCCTACACATCCCTAACCTTAATTTGAGCTCACTTAAGTTACTGAATTTACATTAATTGTGAAGACAGCCTCGTGTAGTAGAGGAAACATGGACACTGGAGAAAGACTCCCTTAGTTTTAAGCCTGGTCCTCCACCTCTTTTATATATTAGTAGGATATAACATTGGAAAAAAAAAAAACAAAACTAAAAGGTTCATATGCTTCATCTATAAATGGGGAAAAAGATATACTGCATAGGAGCATTTTGAGGGTTTAATGAGGCAGTATATTTTAAATGCTTGATATGATTTAGTTCATGGTTGGTATAAGAAATCTTTTCTGCTCCTGATCATCTTTTGTTGAAAGTTCTAACCAGCTGTGAAATAAATGTCCTAAAGCAGGCACAAAGAGAAGAAACCTAGATAATTCACAAATGAAAAAAATCAGTCTCTAGATGAGCATCTACAGGTAGAGCAGTTGAGATAGATACTGTCTTTCTAACTCTTTTGTAAATGACTTTGAGATAATTATTAACCTCTTATAAATGTATTCAGTTTTCATATGAGCATTTGTGGCATTTAGGATTTATGTATGTATCTAAACTCATGAGACTGTGTACATTAAATATGTGCAGATTTTGTGTATAAATTATACCTCAATAAAATAAAAAATAAAAACCCAGTAAATATTCAAGAGATTCCTTGAAAAAATATGATGAAATAATAATGTGTTATCCAGATTATCATTTTTAGTGTTAACTCATTTTCTTGTACCCAATTGTACTAGATTTCACAATACTCTTAATACTTATCAAAGCAAAGCAATGTCTACGTAGCAATACAGGCAAATACTCCTGAGAATTATCTTCAGTGAGGTATTTTAAAATTATAGTTACTCACAGACACCAACTGATGCAGAGACTGCTATGTATCTGTATCAGTTAGCTCCTACTATAACAATGATATATAACAAACAGCTCTACAGCCCCACCTCCCCCAACTCAGTAGCTTATAACACAAACTTTTTCTCATACTCACGGGTTTGCGGGCTGATCTAGGTTGGGCTAAAATGCATTGCTCTGGTTCAGGCTGTGGGTTGGCTGGCTGGGCTTGCTTCCAGACTCGTATCTGCTCAGGTTTTGGTCTATTTCACATGTCTCTCATCCTCCTCAGGGCATGCTCTTCTCCAGGATAAGGAAGGAATACAAGGGCAAGCCCAAAATCCCTAACCATATTAAAATTTTTGCTTTCATCACTTCTGCCAACTTTTCCTTTGACCAAAGTGACTCATATGACTAAAGCCAATTTATTTTTTTTTAAAGACTTTACTTATTTGAGAGAGAGAGAGTGTGTGACATAGAGAGCATGGGGGAGGGGAGTGGTGCGGCGGCAGAGGGAGAGGGAGAAGCAGACTTCCCACTGAGCAGGGAGCCAGATGCAGGGCTTGATCCCAGTACCCCCCAGTTATGACCTGAGCCTAAGGCAGGTACTTAACCAACTGAGTCACTCAGATGCCCCTAGCCAAGACCAATATTGATGAGATGAGGAAATATATAGTGCAACCTCCCCTGAGAAGTGCTGCAAAGTCATATGACAAAAGCATTAGATACATGGAAAGAGTGAAAATGTGAGAATGATCCAATCTACTACGGTGTTCACCAATTTTTTTCTGCTAAGTAAACATTTAAATTATATTTCCCTTGCAGATATATTTCCCTTCCAAGTGCAGTGTGGTTGATTAGAAGTGATGAATGCCAGTTCCATGCTTGGCTCATATAAAATATCTCATGCTATTCTCCATGCTCTCTCTTTACTTATCTGCTGGCTGAATGTGGAAGATACCAGGGCCCTAGAATAATATGCCTGAATTAAACAGGCATATTTATAAATATAATGGAGTCCCTAAATAAGCCTCACATTGGTCTATGACATTAGGGATAAATAAACTTACTGTGTGAATCTTTTCATATTTTTGGCATTATTTGTGATAATAGTCAGCCTACCATATTTGACTCTGCATCTTCTTAAAATCTATTCTAAATATTCAAGAGTCTAAAGTAATTTTACTCATGACTCAAATAAGAGATAAGAGATCATTCTTAAAATTCCATCAAAAATGTGGGGGATCTAATAGGACATGACTCCAGAGGCACTTCATTTGGCAGATTGAGGGGAGAGAGTGGTTACAGACTTAGAAGGCTATTATTCACAATGGTAGGATGGATTTCAGTAGATGCATATATGTATTTATAGGTGCTTTCAAACTGTGTTATTTGACAGGTGTGGTTGGAGAAAAAGTTGAAAAGCTGTGGGCGTAAATTTTGTTCTTTAATTACTCTCCCCCCACCAAAATTATTACATATACATGGCAAAATAATTCAAATTGTGTAAAAGGATACACAATTAAAAGCTAAGTCTCCATGTCTTCTTCCCAGATACAACCAAGTTAAAGATTTTCTTCCAATGTAAATTCTCAAAAAAATTTTTTTTCGTATGTATACCCTACATATGTCTTATGGTGATTCTTTATGCTGGTATGAATACTGATCTCTCTACTTTTAAGAATTGAGTGTTAGACCTATACCTTTTTTATTCAGTGCTGTGTAACTAATGCCAGGTGGTACTTTGACAACATCTGAGGTGATGCTGTGTGACAGTACCTATTGTGATGATCAAAATTTATGCTTCAAAGATTTTATGACTTGCAGAAGATGCCAAATTTCCATCTAACCAAAAATATTATGTTCATTCCCAATGCAATGTTAAAATATTCAAATTTACTTTGATTTATTTCTACTTGGGAATGCAGTCTGGAATTTAGGGAATGTATGTTTTCTCTAGCAAAATGATGCATGATTGCAGGTGAAATTATGTAATTTCTGTGAGTAGAAGAACAAAGGTGTACAATCTGAATCTAAGCTATTCCACTCACTTCTCCGTAAGTACCTTAGGTTAGAGATTATTTCTCTTCAAATGACAGGGTCTTCTGTATACCTTTACCTCTGCCCTTAGTAAGTGCTTAGTTAGGGGACTCAAAGTCCAGTTTCCATAGCTGCAAACCACACTTTGTGTGAGGAGGAATTGTGAGAGGTCATTTGTACCACTGGCGTCCAGATGGCTTTGAAATTTTGAAGAAGCTCGGTGTGGAGGCTGTTTGGAATCAAGGGCAGATTTAAAACCATATGGGACTGTTTTAGTCTAGAAAAGTTAAAATTTATAAAGAGGAATGACTAAAAATAAAACCACTCTTGGGCAGTGGCTAGGGGAGGAGCAATCGCTCAGAGTTTGGAATACTGGGTTCTTGGCTCCTTGACATAAAAATGTGAATTTTTTCCTCCTCTCTCCTCCCCTTTCTTGGCCTTCCATGACCCTCCATCACTTTGTTTCCTGCTTGCTTTTTCTGAATGGGGACTTTATAATTTTGTTGTTTACTGTCTGTGGTGCAGGGACTGTTACTGTCAGGTCTGTTGAAAGGCTGCCATGGAAAGGGTCAGCATAGTCATTTGTTTTTTATGGAACCTCCTCTCTACACTGGCAAAGCCCTAAATCATACCCTTGTTCTAGTAGACAAAGTAATAGACAAAATGGATATTTAAAACAGGGGAAATAAAACATCACTCAGAATCTCCCTAACAGAATTGTTTATTTTACTCTCACCTTTAATCACAAGTAGAATTATTCTTTATTCACAAATACAGTGAATCTAAGCTTTTAGCTGAGCATTTAGTGGAACATCTACCCAGTAAGCTTTGCTTATGTTGCAGACAGCTACCCTGAGGAGTGATTTGAATTTAAATGTGATTCCCTTATTAGTTTCTGCTAACTGCAAATATCCCAGGCACTTAATTAAGTGGCTGAGTAATGTATAAATGCTCACTTCTGCTTGTCATGCAGAACAAAGTGATGTATTTATATTCCATGCACAATATGAAATTTAATGACACGGGCAACAGTAATTTAGAAAACCTTTGTTTTTATTGCCCTTGTTTTTGCTTAAGCAATTTCTCCGCTTTGTCATAGTTTGGCCAGGACAGTGATATAAGACTTGGTCCAAATGTTAGCTGCTGGCAGGTGACATTTCCTAATAAACCAGAGGTTCTTCTATGCCATCTAATGACTTGGTGGGGTTTTTTTTTGTTTTTGTTAACTGTGTTATCTTGGCTCTTGTTCCTTACTATAATTTTTAATAGCAGAGAACAGTTGTTTTATTTAGCTATTTAAACACTGAAAGAAAAGGGAAAAGGTGGTTTCTCTTAGGGTTTGATTGAATATATTGGGTTGCAAAGTAAACAAATAAAAAAGCAACCAGTACTGCTTTTTGAACATTGGATTGTGGGGAACAACATTATTGAGGCCACGTCTCCTGCTAAGTGTTTTAGAGAACCTTTTCATGTTTGTAGGTTTTTAAAAATTAATATATATATTAATATATTAAATATATATGTATTTAATTTCAGGAATCCAAAAGGCCAGGGCTTTTTGGTTTGGCATTTAAGGTCAGTCCCAAAGCCAGGACCCCAGTTTCCCTCTATCCCAGTTTCTCTGGGTCTCTCTCTTCAGCTTACATAATATTTCAAATACCTCTAAGTTAAATGTTTATGTTTTGAGCTGTGCATATGTTTGTTCATTTGGACAGCTGTTTGACTTGTCAGATGGTGCTTCTGTGGTGCAAAGCAGAAGGGATTCATGTCCTCTCTATTTCAGGTCCTTTGCACTATGTGTGAGGTTGGGAGGCTCCTTTAATTGGAATCTCGTCTCTCTGTCTGTTCTGGAAATCCTAACCTCAATTAGTCGATTCTCTTTATTTAGACAATTTCATTTGTTTCTTAATGGACTTCTGTGGGTGATGAATTGGGTCAAAGTTGCAGCATATTACTTTCTGGCATAAAATGTATTTTATATCCTGAATTCTGTACCACAAGAAAGCTACAGCGTTCATCTGAGCTATAATTCCTGACTGGATGGGAAACTGTGTGTAAATTATGTACTCCTGCTTTCACTTACCAGCATCATCTCTTTCCCGTCAGCCCCAGCCACACTCTACCCAGGCCCACCCTAACCAAAGCAGAATGACGTCAGGCTGCCAGGAGAGAGAGCTCCGCCTCACAGTTACTGACGGAGAAGCCCTACTGCACGGTCAGTTCTTGGCAGTGCTTTTCCTTGGTGTCTCACTAATCATAAGCTATTCTGTGTAAAATGATTCTTACATTCGGCAAAATTCATAGTTCTGATTTGAACATATTTCAGTCTTTGCTGCTCTTCCCTTATCAAATCCCCAATTTTAGGTGTGCTGACAAGTCACTGAGCAAGGAAGTTGGAAAACACTGTAAAAGCAGCATAAATGCCAGGAGCTGTTCTGATCTCCTAATTTCTGTGCACCTGCATTTGATGGGCTTTCTCTCCCTGGCTCTGAAATCACATCTTCTGTCTCAGCCCTTTCAGCCACTGTGACCTCACCATATGCCCCGGACTGGAGAGAAGCCCAGGTTGGCTGCTTGTGATCAGAGTCCACATATGTTGAGGGGAGGGACCCCGGAAGGCAGTTGACAGTATTCCTTTAGCCAGCAATCCCTTCAGGGAAAAGAAAGGTGCTTCCTATGCCTGCTTTTATGCTATAGACTATATTCAAACTCCAGCTAAAAGTGACCAGGGCCAGTGATGGCACCTTCTCTTAACCCTCCACCTATAGAGCTCAGCTGTGGATCTTACTCATCTTGGCAGAGAAATATCCTCCTCCTTTTCTTTTCTTTTCTTTTCTTTTCTTTTCTTTTCTTTTCTTTTCTTTTCTTTTCTTTTCTTTCTTTCTTTCTTTCTTTCTTTCTTTCTTTCTTTCTTTCCTTCTTTCTTCTTTCCTTCCTTCCTTCCTTCCTTCCTTCCTTCCTTCCTTCCTTCCTTCCTTCCTTCCTTCTTCTTTCTTTCTTCTTTCTTTCTTTCTTTCTTTCTTTCTTTCTTTCTTTCTTTCTTTCTTTTTTCTTTTTCTTTGTATAAAGAGCAGTGTCTTTCAATATTCAGCTAATCAGCAGTGACAAGCCCGTTTGACTGCTCACTTCTCTAGTGAGGCTTCCAGCTTTTAGGCATCAAGATTAGTGAGGCTCTCTTCTGGGTGGACCAGTTTGTTTCTCAGTGACATAAGAGCATTGCCTGGGGTGTGAACTGGGTAAGGCTTGTCAGTCGAGATATAATTTTGCTCTTTTGATGGATTTTCCAAATATTTACTGCAAGCTAAAGAGACTAGAAATATATATGCCTTTCTGTCTCTCCTAATCACATTAGATTCTTTTTATTTGAACGTCTGAGCATACCATAAGAGCAGAATATCAGGGTTGAAAAGATAGTTAGATGTTCAGTCTATACATCCATCTGGTGCTCCAGTCCTAGCCGTAGTACCTTTATAAATGTCATCTAGCCTAGGTTTGAATGCTTTCAGAACCACGAGACTCCTACTCTTCAAAAGCAGACACTTTTGTCTATGGGTAATTCTGTTAAATAGGGTGCCCTCCTCCCCTGCCCCCACACACAGAAAAACATTCTGAGTGCTTGCCACTAAATCACTTCTTTCCTTGAATTGGAGTTTAGAGGATAGGTGTCAGATGGAACACTTACTAGGTGTCAGATGGAACAGTTACTAGGTTTTGCTAAAGTCCAGCTCCAGCTTCCCTTAAGAGCCTATTGATATTTTCTGATCCTGATCTGATATGCAAGGTATTTATTCTCTCCTCCTGATTTGACATCTGCAAGTGTGATTGGTACATGTTACTGAGAAGCAGTATAGACTAGTACCTAAGTGGCACTGTGGGTGAGATGAGCCTGGGTTCTAAGCCTGGCACCACTGCATAATCCATTGTCCAGACTTATTGTTAGTTACTGGACCTCTGTGAGTCTAAGTTTCCTTTTTTATGGTAAAGGTTCTGCTTATTTCCTCCAAATTTAATATAACCTTTAAATTGTTTAACAAAAAGAAACACAGGATAAGTTTTGAATTCTTTTCCAAACATAATTGTTATACCATCAGAATCAAGTAGTCATTTCAAGTTCATAGACCTATCCATCACATTCCAAAGTTTCCTACCATTCCCTTTATTATTATTGTTACTGGGATTTTGTTTTTGTTTTTGTTTTAAAAGCCTAAGTTTTTTATAGATAAGAAAGGGAGATGGTGCTAGTACTACTTCATAAAGTGGTTTTCAGGAGTACAGGGGATGATATAGAAAGGATGCTTTGCAAAGTGTCTTGCACATACATGGGACTTAATAAAAGCCATTGTTATTGCTATTATTGCTTCCTATCCTATATTCATATTGAGGGCCAAACTATTTGTTTTAAGATTTTATTTATTTATTTGAGAGAGACAGCACATGCATGAGCAGGGAGAGGGGTGAGGGACCGAGAGGAAGGGGAGAGGGGCAGAGGGGGAGGGAGAGGGAAAGGGACAGAAGCTCAAGCAGACTCAGTGATCAGTGTGAGCCTCACAGGGCCCTCCATCTCAGGATCCTGAGATCACAACCTTGAGATCAAGACCTGAGCGGAGACCAAGAGTCAGACTCTTAACCAATTGAGCCACTCAGGTGCCTTGAGGGCCAAAACGTTTATAAGGAGTGAAGCAAGGCCAGTCTCTTTTAATCTATGTCTAGATATTTCTCAGATTGATGTGGATCAATTTAGTAAGATAATACGGACATATTTTTTTAATAGTTAAGAGCATAGCTAGTTGTACAGGCATCCAGATAATTTTTATCCATCTTTCTCATATGGTTATCTTGAGTTTTTCAATGTGCAATAAAGACTTACAAATAAAGGTAGACAGTTAGTATTTGTTCTCCATGGAACTAGATTATTAGGACTCACTTCTCTCTTTCTTTTCTTTTCTTTTCTTTTTCTTTTTCCTCTAAGTATTTCTCTTATTAAGTTTCCTGTAGTATTTTCTAGGAAATTTTTCAAGTAGACTCTTCCTATTTTCCATTTCTTAAAATGATAACTATATTATCCATATCTATTTTTGTATAATCTTCAGTATTCTTCTGTGGTCACCTGTCATGCCCATAATCATTTTGTAAGTGCTGTCCTTAACTCTGATAGGCATTCTTTAAGCTTCTCTTCCATGAACGTTGTTTTAGGATTCTGATAGTTGAGAGTTGTTCATCTAACTTGGCATTGTTAAATGATGAAAGGACAGCTATAACAATTCTATCTTAAGACCTAGACTTTGGGTCTCTTTAGAACCTGAGATTCAGAGAGTGATTCAGTGAAATAAGTGTTCGGAAATGGAGACGGACACACACATTGAAGTATGCTGGGAAGTACGTTCATTAGTTATTGGAATTATAAAACAAAGTAAGGAAAATTTATTGAGCACTATAGGCCAGGTATTTGAGCTCATTTCATAAACCTTATTTTATTTGCTTTTCCCAAAAACCTCATGATGTAGAGTGACATTACTGACTTTTCATACAGAAACAAACTGAAGTTCAGAGAGATAAAAGGAATTTGTCCAGACACTTGTGTGAGCAGGTGGGTAGCAGACTCTAGATTTAAACTAAGGACTCACAGATTTCATTTGGCGCTTATAGACTTGAGAAAAGTGTGTGCATCTTATAAATGAATCAAATACTACATACATGTGGAAATTTGATATTTCATAAATTAGTATCTGTAGTCAATTTCAATTTCATTTTTATTAAATGCTCTAGGGAGAAGCATATTGAAAATACACACACACACACACACACACACACACACACACGCACACCCCATATGTATACCTTCAGTTTAGGAAAGTGGTTCTTTTCCTGGGTTTTCTGAGATAAAACTGGCTTGAGAAATTAAAATAGTGGTGATGGTGGTGGTGGTGGTGTGGTGGTGCTGGTGTTAAATATTTTAGAAGAAAACAAACTGTACCAGAGTGTTAAATTTACTTTCAGTTTATTGAAACCAACCAGACTAAACGTGGTAAAAAATAAGATTGGTTAGTGTTGTGCTGATTTATAAAGTCAATGACATTAGTTTACCCTAAAGTCCATCTTCTTTGAAAAACTTTAGAGAACAGGTCAAATCAGGATTATGAGTGCAGTAGGACTAAGTACCAAAGGGATTTTGTCAAAGAAGACTGCACCTTCACTAATCTAAGCTTTCTGTTTATTGGAGAAGGAAAAATGTTAAAAGACTGCCCTATCTGCTAGTTCAAGTGTACTTTATACTCCTGACAAGTTTCTGCAGAAATCTTACTAGTCACATGTTGGGTAAAGCTGGCAGCGCTGCTTTTTTCCCCTTTTCTCAGTATGCGATGCAACATTCTCTATTTCTAAGAGCATCTTGGGTTATAATCCAACTGTCTGGTCTTACAGTGTGTGTGTGTGTGTGTGTGTGTGTGTCTATCAGACAGACTTCTGACATCAGATACCACATTGAAACTGCTAATGTATATCCTGCTTTCAGAAATTAGCATGACCCTAATGCATATGCATATTTACATTTGATGATACAGGAATAACCTCATGTGGCTAGAGAGTAACAAAAAGTTGCTTTCTGGAATCTGGATCTGGAAGGTGCTGAAAAAAATTTTTTTAAAGATTTATTTTTTATTTATTTGGGTGGGGAGGGACAGAGGGGAGAGGGAGAGAGAATCTTAAGCACTGAACACAGAGCCAGAGGTGGTGCTTGATCTCACAACACTGAGATCACGACCTGAGCCAAAATCAAGAGTTGGATGCTTAATTGACTGAGCCGCCCAGGTGCCCCGATGCTGAAAAATTTTAAATGAGTTTAGTTGTTCTCCTTGCAAAGTGAAGGTGCATTTGAAATTGTAACTTTAGTCAAGTTCCAAAATAAAAGCCTCAGTGTTGTTAAAAGATAAACTAAGGTACATTAAAATTTTAAGGGTTTGTTTGAGCAACCATCGATTCAAATCAGGTAGTACCAACTCAGAAGTGGTTAGGATCACTCCTGGACAGGAGCTAGGAAGAAGTTTTTATAGAGGTGATGGAAGCAAAGCAAGGAATTTATATAATTGGCTATAGCTTAAGTGATTGCTTTATTTGGGAAACCTAGGTGGCTGTTTGTGATTGGTTGTTCTTGAGTTTTATTTTATATAATTGGCTATAATTTATATAATCTAGGTGGTTGTTTGTGATTGGCTGTTTTTGAGTTTTATTTTCTCACATACAAATGCACTGTCTCTGAGTCAACCTTCCGTTTACTTACATAAGCTACCAAGGCTTTAGAGCTACCACAGTCTAATTACTGTAATGGGGTGAGTCTCTGGGAAATAGAGAAGGGAAGCCTTATTGCTGCTGCTTATAATTTTCTTCTTTCACTAATAAAAATAGTATGAGGCCAGTCAACCTATACATCTCACTGAACATGGTTCCTTCATAAGCATTTTGAAGTTGCTTGAACTCTACTTTAACAGAAATGTCTTGTGGGAGGGTTCTTGCTCCTGCCTCTGTCAAAACCCTACCCGCATGCTTCTAAGCCATGACCAAAGATCTAAGCCAAGGGCCAGTCTCTTCTAAATGGAATTTGGAGTTCTGATACATGATTTCATTGCCCACTGTAATGGCTGCCAGTCCTGACTGATCACCAGAAACACTTGTGAATCTTTCTTTTAAAAAATTACTCAGATTCTTATTTCTGCATTTCAGGCAATTTTTGTGAGTAGCCACATTTTCAACCACTAGTCTAGTCGGGGCTGGACAATACCATTCCACTCTCTAGCTCTCACTTGCTCTTTCTTTCTCTTTTCTTATCCATAAATATTTTAAATCACTTACTGTATACCAGGTACCATTATATAAAGACCAGTAAGACCTTATTCTGCCTTCAGAGAAATTGTGGTCTCTCTTACCATGTGCATTGTCATCTTCAGGAATAGTTTCCATTCTGCCCTGCTGGGTAGAACTGCCTTAGTCTGTGTCAAGAGTTATCAATTAGACATAACATTTTTTATGTCAGTCAGGTCCCACACATCTCAGTTGTTCTGTTGCCAAAAACAAAACAAAAATTCTTTTGAATATTTTGGAAGAGCTGTTTCCTAATCCTTTTTTATCATCTTTCTGGTTCTTTTCATGATCACCCTGTATGCTAGAGATGATTACAATGGCCCTAAGAGTAGGTCCAATATATATATTTAATCCTGTTTTTAAAGCATATTAGAGATCGACTAAACAATGAGAGCAGTCTTAGTAAAAAGACCTTCCTCTCAATTACTTCATATCTGCTTTTTACTTATATATCATGGTTATCTTTACCCACAGTATGTCTAAGCTGTCCATTGTGTGCTTGAACTCTTATTGTAAGCCAATGCCCACTTCTCTTACACTGTACAGTAACTACGATCATTACTGTAATGTCCATGACCTGGTAGGTATTCAATTAGGCATCTTGATGTGTGGAGGAGTTGATGAGTATACAGCATGTACAGTATGCATCACAGTACCTCAAATACGAAATAGAAAAGTAATAATAATAATAAAGAACACTGTATTTTATACTCACAATAAATTTATAAATTAGCCTTATGACTCATATTATAGCTGAGCACGTTGATTATCAACGAGTATTGTCTATTGACTCATGGCTGATAATTGCGGCTCTGGAGTTTGGACCCAGGTTTCAGGAATTCCAAAGTGATATAATATATCATCTTGTCACAGGACTAACAATATTGACAGCTATCTGTTTTTAGAATCCTTGAATTCTTGTCAGCTTTTTAATACCTAGAGTTACTTCACAAGTCTTTGCATTTTATTTAAAAAAGAAAGAAAGAAGAAAACCTAGGATCCAGCCATGTATATACCTACTCTAACAAATGAAATAGTGATTTTATGAGAAATAGGGTAAGTCATACAAAGATGGTGGATTCATTTTTTTCTCATATTTAATGCTATTTATTTTATCATTCATTTCTCTCTTTATTTAAAAATATTTCTTTACATCAAAAACCAGGGATGTACTGTATGGTGACTAACATAATAAAAAATATTATTATAAAAAATAAAATAAAAATATTTCTCAGGTTTTTACTATGTAGGATAAGCAATATTATACATGTAGGTTAAGAGATTACCTTTTCACAGGAAATAGGTGATCCTAAACTACTTTTCCTTATCTCTTCCTATACTTTCTAGCAAATTATACTGGAAATGTTTAGCACTTACTTGACTTCCAGATACTTATAGATAAAATATGCACATCTTCAGATCTGTGACCTCTTTTCAACTACCTTGTTAACTTTTCACTTAAATATGTTTTAATTTAATTTAAAATGGTAAAGAATAGCTAAATAATATTTTTTTCTGAGAACTTTTAGAAAAGAGCAGCAGAGCTATCTTTTTTTTGTTGTTGTTAAATTAAGAGCAAAACTGCCTGCAAATAGGAGGATAAATTACAAGTTTTTCTGACATCTTTTCCAGCGCTGGTATTGTACTGTTGAATCTATGTATGATACCCATTCCTGAAGCTCAACAGACAATCACACATAGAGGTCTGCCTGGAAATCGAGATAATAAACTTACATGACATGACTATCCACTTTCTCTCAGGGTCAAATACAGACACACAAACATACACACATTCTCTCTATATTTATCTACACACATTCTCATCCCATACTGTAATTTGCAACACAGCTCTGCAAAGATTGAGGGAACTCACAGTCTGGGTAGATTTTATTGGAACATTTTGTGCATAGTTAAATGTTTCTTCTTAACCAGTCAAGAACATCACAACATCCTCAGGAAGACACTTGTCCTGGAAAACATTCATTTTTACTATTAATTAGTTGGCTACTGTATCTTATTAAGGTGTGGCTGGCTATGACAAGACTGTTTGATACTTCATGTAACTGTTCTCATTCCTGATGTAGAATACCAGGTATAATACTGAGCAATTTTGTTCTTGCTAATTTACTGTCATCCATGTTTGAGGGGTGGTGTATGTGGCATGCCTTTAGAAATAAAACTGTGGTTCTCTAGCATTTATTTTATCCTGTAAGAACTGAAAGATTTCTGCATATTGACTTATAAAAAGAGATTTTTCCTTCTCCTTCCCTCTCTCTCTCCCTCCTTCCTTCCCTCTTTTTCTCACCTCTTCTCTCACTCGTCCCCCACTCCCCTATCTCCTCTCTCACTCTCTGTGTTAGCTATTCATCCTTCCCTACCTCTTAATTTTGAGTTCCTTGTAAGGTCAAATACTTAACTAACAAAATTATTTTATTTTGAGGGAGACTTTATAGGTCAATATTTGCTTCAATTTTAAAGCATCAGGATCTCAAGATTATAATTAAAAGGACATTTTTGTAATTATTAACTACCCCTCCCCAATTAAATAAAAATAAACACACATTTGTAATTTAAAAATTAAATTTAAATTTAAAAAATTGACTTCATGTTCAAGACTGATCCATTTTCTTTTCCATTTTTAAAAAATATTTTATTTATTTGAGAGAGACAGAGAGAGCACAAGAGGGGGAGGAGCAGAGGGAGAGGGAGAAGCAGGCTCCCAACTGAGCAGGGAGCCTGATGTGGGGCTCAGTCCCAGGACCCTGGGATCATGATCTGAGCCAAAGGCACACTCAACCGCCTGAACCACCCAGGCATCCCAAGACTACTCCATTTTCATTTAAGTTCTCAAAACACCTGTGGAAACTGAGGTTCTAAATTTTGTTTTCTGAGAATATATATACTTCTCATTTTCCTTGTCTAAAAATAACTGGGGAGTTGAAAATTAAGTTTGTCCACTCTCTGTTTTTAATATTTCAGAGAATTTAATATAAACTTAAAGATTCCATTTTTAAAAGGTTAGTTTTTTTTTTTACAATAATATGTTCATTTTATATAGTTCACCTGTTTAATTCATTGCCCAAAGGTACTCATGTGGAGGGTGTCTAACTAGACTTCTTGTTTCTTGTTCTCCTGGAACTGAGAGTAAAATGAAAAGCTTTCTCCTGATAATTTGCCACTGGACAGACATTTGAATTCTCAGGAAGGGATATTCTGTATTAATTTTTCTTTGGCGTAGAAATAGTTTGGTATAACTTTTTCCAAGCCCTCCAGACAAAGCAGTTTTCTCATACTATTTTCAATAATTGTTTTTCATAATTAAATTCATGGTTTTCTTCTTTTATGGACAGATTTTATAAAATAAGAGGCAGCCTCCATAAATATTTATCACTTTTATTTCTGTTAGCAAACACAAACATACTCATGTGATTATGCTTCATTCTCTCTATTTCACCTCTTGTATTATCTGCATTTGTGCTTTTTCATGTACTATTTTACACATTCAATAGATGGCTTTTGGTTTTGTTTTATTTTTACAAAATTAAATCTAAATACCCTAATAGCCAGAACTATCTATGTTCATATATGCCTACTGTAGGAGAGTAAGTGTCCTGTAGTCAGGTTGCCTTTCTCAGTACTTCTCAAAACTGCAGCTGTATCTAGACCCAGGGAAGAAGCCCATTGTCTCATCTGGCCCTGTCATCTCATCCCCCAAAAGCACTTTTCAAGGCTTTCTCCTCTGAGAAGGCACCCCTTCCCATTCTGATTCTCTTAGTGTCTCCTCCTCCTTTGAATCCCTTTTTCACTAGGACTCTGAGGCACAGATTTTAGTTATTTTGTATTGTTAGTGTAACTCTTCAAGTAGACAGTACGACTCTGAAGGACAGAATTTCTTACTATGCTTCTTTGATCAGAGAAGCAAGTGCAGACATATTGATTGGAGTGTACTAGTTTTTAATTTTAATTTTTTTATTTTTCTTAAAGATTATTTATCTATTTATTTGACAGAGAGACAGTGAGAGAGGGAACACAAGCAGAGGGAGTGGGAGAGGGAGAAGCAGGCTTCCCCCCCGAGCAAGGAGCCCGATGCAGGGCTCTATCCCAGGACCCTGGGATCATGACCTGAGCTGAAGGCAGTTAACAACTGAGTCACCCAGGCACCCTGGAGTGTACTCCTTTTTAAAGTTCAGAAGAGTACATCATATTTCCAAATATATAGAGGCTTTTGTTATTTATGTTATGAAGATTATTTGGAATATCATTCCTTCATGTTTATAAGATAGGAATAATTGGGCCATAGGGAAATTATTTATTAAAATTTCTTACTTTTTTGGATAGTCATAATTTAAAATACATATTTACTTACTGTTAAATTATATATTGAAATTTTATATTTTATTTCAGTACTCCTATATCTGAATCACTTGTTAAGAAGTAGTTGTTTCCTGATGAGTCATTTCATATAAATAAAATTTATCATATATCAACTGTATGTTAAGTATGTAGATATTATAATAAGTCTTGAGCGTCTTTTTGACCTGGATTCAAGAGTTTGATGGAGAATGTTGAAATCCTATTACAATTGATAAAATACATAAAATTGTTATTTCTTCTGTTCCCTCTTTATGCAAAACCACATAGTTTAAACATTCAGTTGGAGAAGTGACGTAGTTTCTGGGAAGTTTTAATGTCATCTCTGCCATATTAAGTATCACTGGAAAGATCCTAAATTAGGGCCTTTCTTTATTTCACTTAAACTCTGAAAGTTTCTTCTAACATTAGCGATTTCCTTGCAGTCACGTAGTATTTATATGTGTGCTAGTGCGAAATGAAAGGTAGTACACATTTAATTCTTCAACTACTTAAGCCTTTGGATTCTAAGTAGTAATAATAAGAATATTAAATTTATTTTTAAAACAATTGTTTTCTGAATTGTCACATAACTCACTCCCTGGTCTCGGTTTGTTAGCTATAATTATTCAAATTTAGCTCTAAGCTGAGTGGTACCTATATTAAAGAGAAAGAAGATGATTATGTAAGTGCAAACTTGCTTTTCTTATTCAGACACCAAAGACAAGGAAGCCTTGCATGTGTAGAATTTTTGACCTCTAAAGTTCACTTTCCCAGATTTTTTTAATTTGTGAAGGTGATGTGGTATTGTGCAAAGATCACCTCCTTGAGATTGAGAAGTCTATTGCTATGGCTTTGGCTACATGCTAACCTTAAGCTCGTAACCAACTCTGTTTAGGCTGCATCTTTGTAACTTTAAAAGAAAAAAAAAGTTTGTGTTAAAGATAATTTTCAAGGTCACTTTTAAAATTCTGTCGAAGAACATGTGTTTAGTGACATTGAACTGATCTGTGGGAGATGGAAAATGTGATTCTAAAATGTCTTCCTGCCCTTTGTTCACTTCTGGCAATGCATTAAGAAAAATCTCATTTTCCTTGAACAAGTTGGAAAAGGGGAAGGGCTATACCTTGGTGCAGATGTATCTCGGCATAGAATTGGAGTGGATGGATAGTACTAGGGAAAATATCCAGTCCAGGACTTTGTGTATTTCATTGTCTATTTACCATTTCTATTCATTTTGTTATGGCTCTGTTGATGCTATCAAAATACCTTGTAATTCAGCTCTCAAAAAGGATTGAAGGACAGCATGTAACTTTTGGGTTAGCAGGCTTGATTCATTTATTTGTTTATGCAGATTATTTTTATTGAGTGCCTTTGTGGAAACTGCCTAGCAATTTCCCAGCTTATTCACTGATTAGTTTTCTTGTGTCAAACAAGTTATGTAACTTCTTTAACTCTATTTCCTCATTTTTGAAATAAAGGTAATACTCTGAAGACTAAATTAGATGATATATTTATAAAGCTTTGAACCTAGAAGATAGTGACCATTCAACAAATGCTGGAACTGCCAGCTCTTGCATAACTAAAGACCCTAAAACCTAACAATGTTACAGAAAAAAAAAAATCAGTAAAAGTAAAATAGAAGAAAACCTTGGGTTAATGGCAGCTTTATATACTTTTAAGTCAGTGTTCTCTGTTCCGGAAAAAAGTTTTAACACTATATTGAAATGAATGGAAATGAATTTGATAGAAAAATAGGAAGGAAAAACTATCTAATGCACCCTCAGTTAATTTTATGTTGTAGAGAGCTTTATATCATGTATTTTAAGTAGGAAATTTCCTGTTTTTTATTCTATTCTCCAATAGCAAACACATTGAGTAAAACATGAGTAGAAAACATTTTAAATGCAAAAAATTTGAGAGGCAATGAAGAGAAATTATAACAATGAAAAGTTGGATTGTTGCCTGATGTTGTGACAGAGTTCACTGAAATTTTCTGTAGACAATAAGCTTCTTTGGTATTGGATTTACAGGTATTAGTCAAAGGAACATCTCTGTTCATTTTCTTTTGACAGAATTTTTTTCTTACTATGGAAATTTTCTATCACACAGATACAGAGAGAATAGTATAATGAACCTTCATATATACAATGTAATCGAATATTGATTTGTTAAAACATTAAGGAATTTCAGTATCATATTAACCCTTTACTCCAGAAGCTCAATGTGGATCCAGATTTTACAGGTTACCTGAATAAAATCAATGAGTGACACCAGACTGATATAAGTTTTAGTACATATTTTTGTTGTAGGATATTCTCAAGGCATAAGACATAGGTTGTTCTGAAATGTATTGGGAATTACTATTTATTATTAATTGTTAAAATGTATTATCATTAGCCATCTCCTTATTAGTCACCAAAAGAGAATAAGTAAAAGACACAGCAACTGAAGAGTTTTTAATAGAAATTAGAGGATGAAAAAGTAAATAAAGAAATATTTTTTAAAAAATTTTGCTTTGGGAATATGGACTAGACATAGTGCTTACCTCTATGTACAACTGAAAATTCTGAACATCATATATTAAAAAACAAACAAACAAACAAAACTGTAAGACACTGAAAGGTGAGAGGAAGGAAGACTGGCTGGGGAACTTGAGATCCAGGATGAGTTCTCTGTTTTCTTTTGCATCATATATTCCCAGACCTGGAACAGAAGGAGTTGACAAATTGAAAATGCCAGTGGGTGCAGACGAAAAAATTAAAAAGTGATCCAACAAAAGCCTGTTCTTCTAGCCAAAGGCCCGTGAAAAGGATAGCCTAGAAAGACAAAGTTTTAGATAAGATATGCTCTACTCCAGTGAAAGCCATAGAAAAAGTTCAGCTTCATCCCCCTCAACCCCATGCTAGTAAAGGCCAGGTGGGAGCCTAGACCTGTAGTCTCATGAGCCTTTAAGGAAGCATCCAATAGCCCACCAAGAAGGGATATGGAATATTCATTCCTGATGGCCAGTAGTGAGGCTCTCCAGTAGTATCAGTGGAGAGTTCAGATAGTAAAACTGGATATCCACAAAACCCAGCAATATAAAGGTGACCCCACTCAGGTGGCATCAGAAGAGGTTTCAAAGTGAGTTAAACTTATACCATTACCCAGTGCTAACAGGGCCATCCCCACCATGGTGTCAGTGGAGATGGCTTGGAGCTGTTCTGAGAGGGGAGTTTATGGCAATACGGTCCTACCTCAAAAAAGCAAGCAAAATCTCAAATAAACAACTTAACCTTATAAGAGCTAGAAAAAGAAGAACAAACAAAACCCTAAAACCAGTAGTAGGAAGAAATTAATAAAGACTAGAGAAGAAATAAATGAGAGAGAAACTAAAAAAGCATACGAAAACAAAACAAAACAAAAAACAATAAAACAGATCAGATCTGTGAAACCAGTAACTGGTTCTTGGAAACATCAATAAAACTGATAAATGTCTAGCCAGACTCATCAAAAAAAAAAAAAAAAAAGAGAGAGAGGACTCAAATAAAATCAGAAATGGCAGAGGAGGAATAACAACCATGACCACACACCTTACAGAGGATTAAAAGAGAATTTTATGAAGAATTATATGCCAACAAATTGGACAACCTAGAAGAAATGGATAAATTCCCAGACATATAACCTCCCAAAATTGAATCAGGAAGAAAAAGAAAATTTGAACAGACTGATTACCGCCAATGAAATTGAATCAGTAATCAAAAAACTGCCAACAGGGGCACCTGGGTGGCTCAGTCGTTAAGCGTCTGCCTTTGGCTCATGGCGTGATCCCGGCATTCTGGGATCAAGCCCCGCATCAGGCTCCTCCGCTGGGAGCCTGCTTCTTCCTCTCCCACTCCCCCTGCTTGTGTTCCCTCTCTCGCTGGCTGTCTCTCTCTGTCAAATAAATAAATAAAATCTTTAAAAAAAAAAAAAAAACCTGCCAACAAACAAAAGTCCAGGACCAGAGAGCTTCACAGTTGAATTCTACCAAACATTCAAAGAATTAATACCTATTCTTCTCAAACTATTCCAAAAAATAAAAAGAAATCTTCCAAATTCATTCTGTTAAGCCAGCATGACCCTAATACCAAAACCAAATAAAAATACCACAAAGAAAGGAACTACAGACCAATATATCTGATGAACATAGATGTAAACATCCTCAAGAAAATATTAGGAAACCAAATCCAATAATACTTGAAAAAGTCATTCATCATGATCAAGTGGGATTTATTCCCAGGATACAACGGTGGTTCAGAATTCACAAATCAATCAACTTGATACATCATATCAACAAGAGAAAGGTTAAGAACCATATCATCATTTCAATAGATGCAGGAAAAGCATTTAACAAAGTACGACATCCATTCACGATAAAAACTTTCAACAAAGTAGGTTTAGAGGGCACACACCTCAACATAATGAAGACCATATATGAAAAATCCACAGCTAACATTCTCAATGGTGAAAAACTCAGAGCTGTCCCTCTAAGTTTAGGAACAAGACAAGGGTATCCACTCTCACCATTTTTATTCAGCATAATATCAGAAGTCTTAGCTACAGCAATCAGACAAGAAAAAGAAATGAAAAACATCCAAATTGGTAAGGAAGAAGTAAAACTTCCCCTATTTGCAGATGACATGATACTATATATAGAAAATCCTAATGATGCCACCAAAAAACTACTAGGAATGTAAAATGAATTCAGTAAGGTCCCAAGATACAAAATCAATATACAGAAATCCATTATGTTTCTACATACTGATAATGAAGAAGCAGAAAGAGAAATTAAGAAAGCAACCTCATTTATAACTGCACCAAAAATAATAAAATACATAGGAATGAACTTTATCAAGGAGGTGTAGGACCTGTCCTCTGAAAACTATAAAATATTGGTGAAAGAAATTGAAGATGACACAAACGCATAGAAAGATACTCCATGCTCATTGATTGGAAGAACAAATATTGTTAAAATATCCATACTAACCAAATTAATCTACAGATGTAATGTGATCTTTATCAAAATGCCAACAGCATTTTTCACAGGACTAGAACAAATATTCCTAAAATTTGTATGGAACCATAGAAGACCTAAATAGCCTAAACAATCTTGAAAAAGAAAAACAAACCTGCAGGAATTATACTTCCAGATTTCAAGTTATACTTCAAAGCTGTAGTAGTCAAAACAGTATGGTACTGGTACAAAAATAAGCACATAGATCAATGGAATAGGATAGAAAGCCCAGAAATAAACCATCAGTTATATGCTCAATTAATTTTTGACAAAGCAGGAGAGAGTATATAATGGGTAAAAGACAGTATCTTCAACAAATGTTGGGAAAACTAGACAGCAACATGGACAAGAATGGAACTGGACAATTCCTTACATCAGACATAAAAATAAAATCAAAATGGATTAAAGACCTAAATGTGAAACCTCAATCATAAAAATTCTGGAAGAGAGCACAGACAGTAATTTCTCTGACATTAGCCATAGCAGCATTTTTCTAGATATGTCTCCTGAGGCAAGGGAAACTAAAGCAGAAATAAACTATTGGACTGCTTCAAAACAGAAAGCTTCTGCACAATGATGGAAATCAACAAAACTAAAAGCCTGTAGAATGAGAGAAGTTTCTTGTATCTGACATATCCAATGAAGGGTTAGTATCCAAAAAAGAACTTCTAAAACTCAAACCCAAAAAATAAATAATCCAATTTAAAAAGGGGCAGAAGGCGTAAACAGACATTTCTCCAAAGAAGACATATAGATGGCCAACAGACACATGAAAAGATGCTCCACATCACTCATCATCAGGGAAAGCGAATCAAAATTGCAGTGAAACATCACCTCACACCTGTCAGAATGGCTACAATCAAAACCACAAGAAACGAGTGTTGGTGAGGATGTGGAGAAAGAGCAGCCCTTGTGCACTGTTGGTGGGAATGCAAATGGGTACAGCCATCATGGAAAACAGTATGGAGTTTCCTTAAATAGTTAAAAATAGAAGTATCCTACCTTCCAGGAATTGCACTACTGGGTATTTACCCCCAAAATACAAAAATAGTAACTAAAAAGGATATATGCACTCCTATGTTTATTGCAATATTATTTATAGTAGCCAAACTATGGAAGCAGCCCAAGTGTCTATCAATAGATGAATGTATAAAGAAGTGGTATGTGTGTGTGTGTATACACAAATATATATATATATATATATATATATATATATATATATATATATATATAGATATAGATAGATAGATAGATAGATATAGATATAGATATAGATAGATATAGATATATATAGATATTCCATTATACATATATACATTAATAATAGAATATATTATATATATTATATCCATTATACATATATATGATAGAATATTCAGCCATATCAAAGAATGAAATATTGCTCTTTGTAACAACATGGAAATGTGGAATTTATGAAACAAAACAAATGAACAAAAGAAAAAATAAAAAGAGAGGGAGACAAACCAAGATACAGCTTTTATCTATAGAGAACAAACCACCAGATGGGGAATGGGTGGGGGAATGATTGAAATGAGTGATGGGGATTAGAGTACACTCATCATGATGAGCACTGAGTAATGTATCAGATTGTTGAATCACTATATCATACACCTAAAACTAATACCACATTGTGTGTTAAATATATTGTAATTAAAATAAAAAAAATCAATAAAATTTTTTGAAAAGGGAAAGCTCAGTGGTTGGGCTCAATGAAATAATGGAGGGGAAGAGGAAAGAATGAATTAACTGAGTGATAGAAAAATAAAAGTGACCCAGTCTTGAAAGACAGAGGGAAAATAGACTGAACAATAGAACAGACCTTTGAGGACATTAGCAACCATAAGAAAAAAAAATCATAATTTGGAGTCCCAGAAAAGGAGAAGAGACCAAGCTTTAAAAAGTACTTGAAGAAATAATTGCTGAAAAGTTTCTGAATTGGGCAAGAGACATAAACCTACAGTTTCAAAGAACTAAGGAAACCCCAAACAATAACTCAAATAAATCTATACCAAGACACATCATAAATTTCTGAAAACTTAACACAAAGAAAAAGCTTGAAAGCAGCAAGAGAAAAACAGGGGCTTACCTATAGGTGAAGGTCAGTTAGAATGACAGAAGAGGGAAGTAAAGGGAACGTAAAGGAAGCAGGTTTTCTATTGTTCACATGAACTGGTGAAATGATAATGACACCTACGAACTGTGATACATGTGTGTATATAACGTAATACCTAGAGCACCCATTAGGAAAGCTATACAAGGTGACACGCTCAAAAACACTATTTACTAAACAAAATGGAATCCTTAAAAATGTTTAAATTATCCAGAAGTAATCAGGGGAAAAAAAGCAGAGAAACAAACAGTAAAATAGAACAGGAATAAAATGGCTAATTTAAGCCCTAACATATTGGTAATTACATTAAATGTAAATTGTTTAAATATATTGATTTAAAGACAAATCAGGAGGGAGAGTGGATTAAAAAAAAAACAAAACATAACATAACTTTATGCTGTCTGAAAGAAACCCACTTCAAATATGAGGATACAGGGAAGTTGAAAGTAAAAGGATGGAGAAAGGTATATACCCAAACACTAATTGAGGAAAGTAACAATGACTATTAATATCAGATAAAGTAGACTTAAGAGCAAAGAAAATTAGCAGAGAGATATTATATAATGATAAAAGTCAGCCCACTAAGGGTGCATAGCAATCCTAAGTGTGTATGCACCAAGTAACAGAACTAAACAATATGTGAAGCAGAAGTGGTGGAATTGAAAGGAGAAATAGACAAATTCGCAGTTACAGTTGGGGACTTCAATACTACTGTCTCAACATTGATGGGACTAGACAAATCAGATAAGAATTAAAGAAACTCTCTACCACCATCTACCAATGGGATCTAGTCAGCAATAAAAACAAAGTATTGATACACACAGCTTGACTAAATGTCCTGGGAACTGTGCTGAGTGAAAAAAATCTGATCCTGAAAATTATGATTCAATTTCTATAACATTTTTGAACTGACACAATTTTTAAAATGGTGAGGGATTAAGGAGGAGGTAGGGTTAGGAAGGAAGTGGATGTGACAATAAAAGAACAACATGAAGGATTCCTGTGGTGATGAAAATATTATGTATTTTGACTGTATTATCAGTGTCAATATCCTGGTTGTGATATTGTACTAGTTATATAAGCAGTTACTATTGGAGGTAATTGGGTAAATGATACAACAGTAATCTTTATTATTTCTTATGACTGCACATGAATCTACAATTACTTCAACATAAAAGTTAAATTTAAAAAAGGTATATAGGCAAAATAACAAACTATGAAATAATACTGTAAGACAAAGATAGGTTGATATGATTAAAAGTGATCATCCAAAGAAGAGGAGTATGAAATGTCTGTATTAAAAATAAATGAAAACATCGAGCATTTTTCAGCATTATGGAAGACCACACCAGGGGAAATGTATTTTTGTATATGGGTCCTTCTTGGTTGTTTTAGAAATTCACATTGGAGACTTGGAAATCAAGCCAGAATGCTTCTCTTGCCATTTTTAATATTATGATTCCAAGTTACCTTATTTTTATAGTCAATTCAAGAAGAAGATCTGCAGTATTGAGTTTTCTTAGGTGTTTCCTGCAAATTCTTCCCTCTTTCATGCACATGCTATGCCCCCAGTGAAGAGATGAGGCTAATTTTCCTGCCCTCTGACTCCTGAGACTGGTTTTATCAACAGAGTATGCCCGAAGTGACCCTTTTGCTATTGTGGACCCAGCACTTAATTGGCATTAGCTTTCTGTTTTTCCCTTTCTTGAAATGCTCATTCTGGAGGAAGGTAGCCAACAAGTAAGTTTCTATCTATAGATACTTGTGAGGTAGCAAGCTGAGCAATTTGAGAAGCTATATGGTGAGAGAGAAATGGACAACCAATATGGAACTATCCCTGCCGTCCCCGCAGCAGACATTTAAGTGAAGAAGCCATCTTGGCAATACCCAGTGAAATCTTCAGATGACTCTAGTCTCAACCATCATCTTATTACGAAGGCATCAGAAACTCTGGTGAGACCTGCCTGGATGAACTCAGTCAACCACAACAGAGCCTTGGAAGACAATGCTGTATCGTTTTAAGCTACTGGGTTCTAGAGTGATTTGTTACAGAGTGACAACTAGAACACACTTCTGATAAATGAGGCCAGTGTTGACAATACTTTTCAGGGTCAAGAACTAAAACCACTTGTGCTTATGCCAAATGTTTATGGTTTAATTTTCTATAGATGTAAGAAAGAACTAATCATTATAGTTACATATTTTATATGTGTGTGTGTTGTAGTATATGCATATGTACAGTAATATGTATATGTTTTTGGGAATTTTTAGTCAATATTATCCAAATCTGTTGCCATGTTGAATAATATTGGCTTCTAACATCTTTCCAAATAAATGTGTTTTTTTATACCTTTAATAATTTTAAGTTTGGTTTTTTAATCTTCTGTATAAAGTATTGATTTTATTAATAATATTAATTTATAAATTGATACTGCAAAAATGTTCTGTATTTACATTAACAGAATATTTAAGTCAAAGTTAAAAGTGGAAAGAAAGGCAATTATTTTTTAAAATTCAAACTGCATAGCGATAGAAGAGGTTTTGTTTTTATAGAAAAGAATCCCTGCATTTACATTCTTATTCTGAAGCTATAACGTGTTAGATTAAACTAAGCTTTTTGGGGGCACCTTTGTGGCTCAGTTGGTTAAGCCTCTGACTCTTGGTTTCGGCTCAGGTCATGGTCTTGGGGTCCTGAGATTGAGTCCTGCAGCTAGCTCCTCACTCAAGGCAGATTATGCTTGAGATTCTCTTCCTTCTCTCTGCCCCTCCCCCATTTGAGCATGCAAGCTCACTTGCTCTCTCCCTCTCTAAAATAATAAAATAAATAAATAAAACCTTCAAAAAGATTAAACTAAGCTTTTGGATTTTCGTTCAGCCATTCGATACAATTAGAGAATTTTTATTTTTATTTATTTTTAATTTTTTTAATTTTTAATTTTTTTTGGTTTTGGAATCAAGGAGTTAGGTATTATCAATAATTGGGTGCTTAAACTAAGGCATAAGTTCTTGCTAAAGAATATTTAGTCTTCATAAGAGAAAACTTAAAATGTATTATCATTCTAAAATTGATTCTACAGATTAATTTCTGTAGCAAAATTTTATTGTTGTTAGATTTTAATATATATTTTTTAAAGATTTCAAAAGAAAATTATCTGCTTAAACATTTATATAATATTATAAAAGTGTGAAAAATATAGAAAAGTTTAAAGAAGAAAATCATCTTCCATATTTTTCAACTCCTAGAGATAGCTGGTATTAGTTAATGCTTGGTAGTTTTCCTAGAAATGTTACATAATGGTGATTATATGGAATTTAGAAAATTATATGACCCTATTAAAATAGATTTCCTATTATAAAGCAATGCATGTTCACTTGAGAATATTTATAAAATAAAGATGCAAAGTAAAACACTGATCATGTAGAATTCCAATTAACAATGATAGCATGCATATGTTGGTATATTTTAGTCATTTTTCTATATATTTTACTTTGAAAATAATAGTCTGTACAATTTAAAGTATAATTAACACAATACCTTGAGGTCCTGATGGAAAAAAAAATCCTAGGAAGAAATAATTTCTAATACTGAGTGGTACATTAGTTTTTAACAATGATTCAGTTTGTATGTTATAAATCACATATTTGAAAATGTGCCAAATATTTTTAAATTCTTTTGTTTTATTTTCCTTTATTTTTCTAGTTGAGGTCATTTATTTGAGATATTTCTTCTTTTTTAATACAGGCATTTACTGCTATAAATTTCTCCCCAAGTACTGATTTAGTGCCTTTGCACAGATTTTATATGCTGTTTTTATTTTTACTCATTTGAAAGTACTTATTGACTTTAGAGTTTCTCTTTGACACATAGGTTATATAAAAGTGGGTTGTTTAGCTATGGATTTGCCAGAGATTTTTGTTACTTGAATCCATTTAAGCTGAGACTTATTTTTGCCCTAGATATGATCTAGTTTTATATTTGGTATGCACTTGAAAAGATACTGTGTATTGCTCTGTTAGGTTGTGTTTTATAATTGTCAGTTAGTTCACTTTGGTTCATAGTGTTATTGAAGTCTTCTGTATTCTTAGTGATTTTGTGTCTCCTTGTGCTCTCAACTCTTTTTTTTTTAAGATTTTATTTATTTATTTGACAGAGAGGGACAGCCAGCGAGAGAGGGAACACAAGCAGGGGGAGTGGGAATTCCAATTAATTGGAATACCATACCTCCTCCAGCAGAGGAGCCTGATGTGGGGCTCGATCCCAGGACCCTGGGATCACGCCCTGAACCGAAGGCAGACGCTTAATGACTGAGCCACCCAGGCACCCCTGTGCTCTCAACTCTTACGAGAGAGGTATAGAAATGTCCAGGTATAATTGTGGATGTGTCTGTTCCTCCTTATCAGTTTTTGCTTCCTGCTTTTGAGACTTTGTTATTAGATGCATAAAGGTTTATTACTCTTTTGTCATCTTAACAATTTTTTCCTTTTCATTATGAAATGCTCTTTTTTTTTATATCTGATAACATTCTTAGCTCTGAAATTTACTTAGTCTGCTATTAATAGAGCTACCCTGGCTTTTTTTGATTAGTGATAGCTAGGTGTTATGGGCTGAATTGTAGATTAATATATTACATTGAACACCTTCCCTCAAAATCATATGCTAAAATTCCAGACCCCAATAACTCAGAACATGACTTAATTTGGAGATAGGGTCTTAAAAGAAGTAATTATATTAAAATGAGGTCTCCCAACAAATAAGAGTCTGGGGCTGGATGGCTTTCCAGGGGAATTCTACCAAACATTTAAGGAAGAACTAATATCTATTCTTCTGAAGCTGTTTCAAAAAATAGAAATGGAAGGAAAACTTCCAGTCTCGTTCTATGAGGCCAGCATTACCTTGATCCCAAAACCAAGGAACCCCTCCAAAAAGGAGAATTACAGACCCATATCCCTGATGAACATGGATGACAAAATTCTCACCAAGATACTAGCCAGTAGGATCCAACAGTACATTAAAAGGATTATTCCCCATGTCCAAGTGGTATCTATTCCTGGGCTGCAAGGGTGTTTCAACATTTGCAAATCAATCAATGTGATACATCACATTAAAAAAGGAAAGGACAAGAACCATATGATCCTCTTAACAGATGCAGAAAAAGCATTTGGCAAAGCAACATTCTTTCTTGATTAAAACTCTTCACACTGTAGGGATAGAGGGAACATACCTCAATATCATAAAAGCCATCTACAAAAAGCCCACAGCTAATATTGCTCTCAGTGGGGAAAAACTGAAATCTTTTCCTTTAAAATCAGGAACATGACAGGGATGCCCACTCTCACCACTGTTGTTCAACATAGTACTAGAACTCCTACCCTCAGCAATCAGACAACAAAGATAAAAGGCATTCAGACTGGCAAAGAGAAAGTCAAACTCTCACTCTTTGCAGATGATGTGATGCTTTATGTGGAAAACCCAAAAGACTCCACCCCGAAATTACTAGGACTCATACAGGAATTCAGCAACATGGCAGGATTTAAAATCAATGCACAGAAATCAGTTGCATTTCTGTACACTAACAATGAGACAGAAGAAAGAGAAATTAAGAAATCAATCCATTTACAATTGCACCAAAAACCATAAGATACCTTGGAAAAAACCTAACCAAAGAGGTAAAGAATATGTACTCTAAAAACTACTGAACACTTTGAAAGAAACTGAGGAAGACACAAAGAAGTGGAAAAACATTCCATGCTCAAGGGTTGGAAGAATAACTATTGTTAAAATGTCTGTGCTACCCAGAGCAGTCTACACATTCAGTGCAATCCCATACCATAGACATTTTTCACAGAGCTGGAAAAAGTAATCCTAAAATTTGTATGGAACCAGAAAAGTCCCCAAAAAGCCAGAGGAGTGTTGAAAAAGAAAACCAAAGCTGATGGCATCACAATTCTGGACTTCAAGCTATATTACAAAGCTGTAATCATCAAGACAGTATGGTACTGGCACAAAAACAGACACATAGATCAGTGGAACAGAATAGAGAACCCAGAAATGGACCCTCAACTCTTTGGTCAACTAATCTTCGACAAAGCAAGAAAGAATATCCAATGGAAAAAAGACAGTCTCTTCAACAAATGGTGGGAAAATAGAACAATGACGCTAGACCATTTTCTTACACTATATGCAAAGATAAACTCAAAATAGATGAAAGAGTTAAATGTGAGGTAGGAACCCATCAAAATCCTAGAGAACACAGGCAGCAACCTCTTTGACCTCACCTGCAGCAATTTCTTGCTAGATATGTCTCTAAAGGCAAGGGAAAGAAAAGCAAAAATGAATTATTGGGACTTCATCAAGACAAAAAACTTCTTCACAGCAAAGGAAACAGTCAACAAAACTAGAAGGCAACCTATGGAATGGGAGAAGATATTTACAAATGACATATCAGATAAAGGGCTGGTACCCAAGATCTATAAAGAACTTATCAGACTCAACATCCAAAACAACAAATAATCCAGTCAAGAAATGGTCAGAAGACACGAACAGACGTTTCTCCAAAGAAGACATACAAATGGTCAACAGACACATGAAAAAATGCTCAACATCAGTTGGCATCAGGGAAACACAAATCAAAACCACAATGAGCTATCACCTTACACCAGTCAGAATGGCTAAAATTAACAAGTCAGGATACAACAGATGTTGGCGAGGATGTGGAGAAAGGGGAACCTTCTTACATTCTTGGTGGGGATGTAAGCTGGTATAGCCACTCTGGAAGACAGTATGGAGATTCCTCAAGAAGTTAAAAATAGAGCTACCCCACGACCCAGCAGTTGCACTACTAGTATTTACCCCAGAGATACAAATGTAATGATCCGAAGGGGCACATGCACCCCAGTGTTTATAACAGCAATGTTTACAATAGCCAAACTATGGAAAGAGCCAAGATGTCCATCAACAGATGAATGGATAAAGGTATGGTATAATATATACAGTGGAATATTACTCAGCCATCAGAAAGGATGAATATTTACCATTTACATTGACGTGGATGGAACTGGAGGGTATTATGCTGAGTGAAATAAGTCAATCAGAGAAAGACAATTATCATATGGTTTCACTCAGATGTAGAATATATGAAACAGCACAGAGGTTCATAGGGGATGGGAGGGAAAACTGAATGGGTAGTCATCAGAGAGGGAGAAGAACCATGAGAGACTCTTAACTATAGGGAACAAACTGAGGGTTGCTGTGGGTAGTTGCGTGGGGAGATGAGGTAACTGGGCGATGGGCATTAAGGAAGGCGTGTGTTGTGATGAGCACTGGATGTTATATGCAGCTGATGAATTATGGAACTCTGCATCTGAAACTAATGATGTAGTATATGTTGGCTAATTGAATTTAAATTTAAAAAAGGAAATAATGAAAAATCAGAAAAAATAAAATAAGTTCATTAAGGTGGACTCTTATCCAATATGACTGGTGTTAATATAAGAAGAGGAAATTTGGACACAGATGGGTACAGAAGTAAGACCATGTGAAGACAAAAGAGAGAAGACGGCCATCTACAAGCCAAGTAGAGAAATCTCAAAAGAAACCAGCTCTACCAGCACCTTAATCTTGGACTGCTAGCCTACAGAACTGTGAGAAAATATATTTCTCTCATTTAAGCCAGTCTGTGGTACTTTATTATGACAGCCCTAGAAAGCTAATATACAAGGTATGTCATTTTATAACCTTTAACTTTTTAACTTATTTGTCTGTTTATGTTTATTTTTGGTAGACAATATAGAGCTGGGTTTATGCTTTTTTAGCCAATCTGACGCTCTTTGCCTTCTATTGGGTATTTAGCTCATTGATATTTGTTTGATAATTCATACAGTTAGGCTTAAGTCTATAATCTTGCTAATTTTATACTTGTCTCACTTATTTACTTTGTTCCTTCTTTCCTCTGATTATCTTCTTTTGGATTGAGAACTTTTTATGATTTTATTTTGTCTTCTTTGTTGGCTTATTAAATTTGGCTTTTGTTATTTTAGCGATTGCTTTAGGGTTTGTAGAATGTGTCTTTAACTTATTATCACAGTCTAGCTTCAAGTGCTATCACTACTCAGATAGTATAAGAATCCTACAAGAATAAACTTCCATCCCCCTTCTGGTCACTATGATAATGTCATACATTTTGCTTTACATATTTTAGGAGATCTACACCACATGTCAATTAAAAAAAAAACAGTGATGTTTTAAAGATATTTAAGTGATAAGAATATTCTTATACATTTACCTGTATGGTTGCCATTTTCAGCACTCTTCTTTCCTTTGCGCAGATCCATTTTTTTTTTTAAGCTGTTATTTTCCTTCACTTGGAGGTCTTCCTTAATAGTGTGGGTCTGTTTGAGGCAAATACTTTCACCTTTCATGTGGCTGAAAAAAAGTATTTTTTCAATTTAATTTTTGAATTTTTTGTTGTTGAGTATTTTGTGTTTCAGTATTTTGAGGTGTCACTCTATCTTCTTGATTACATTGTTTTAGCAAGAAATCCATTGCCATCCTTATCTTTGTTCTTCTGTATGTTCCTCTGGCTGGTTTTAAGGTTTCCTTTTTTTATTGTGGTAAAATATACATAATATAAAATTAACCTTTTTAACCATTTTTAAGTGTATAGTTTTTTTTAACATGAAGTACATTTATAATGTTGTGCAACTGTCATCACAATTTATTTCTAGAATATGTTCATCTTTCCCAACTGAAATTCTGTAACCACCATTCTATTTTTTGTCTCTATGTACTTGGCTATCCTTGGAACCTCACACACTATGTCTTTTAGTGGTTAGCTTATTTCATTTAGCATAATGTTTTCAAGGTTCATTCACGTGTCAATATTTCCCTCCTCTTAAAGGTTGAATAGTAGCAGTTTTGATATGTTGTGTTTTCATTTTTGTTTCATTTTAATTTGAAAAGATTTTGGTTATTTTTTGTTCAAATATATGTTTATGACATATATTAAGTTTGCTATATATTGTTATATTTGTTAAATATATTTTAATAAATAATACATTTATAAATAATTGAAATAATAGATAGTATATTTATTTTCATACGTAATTATGTATAATCATGTCTATTACTATGTCTTCAAATTTACCAATCTCTTTTTATGTAATGTATATCCACTGCACTTAATTTTTAATCGCAGATGTTGTATTGTTCATCTCTAGATGTTCTATTTTTATATTTTTTTCTATCTCCCATACTTCAACTTAACTTTTAGACCATGAGATGCAGTTGTAATAGGCTATTTTAATGTCCTCATCTGCTAGTTCTAACTTTTGTATCAGTTTTGGGTCTGTTTTTATTGGTTGTTCTATCTTTTTTGTGATGTGTTTTCTTTCATTTAGCATGCCTGGTTATTCTTGACTGGTTGCCAGATATTCTTATGTTTAAGTTTAGGATGCTGGATATTTTTGTTTTATAATTAATATTCTTGATTTTAATTAATATTCTTGAGTTTATAATTAATATCCTTGAGTGCACTTAAGGTGCCTATAAATAATTTTATCCTTTTAAGTTTTACTTTTAAGATTTGTTAGGCAAGACCAGACCGATGTTTAGCTTAAGGCTAATTATTCTCCTCTATGGTGTCAAGACTATCCAGAAGATAGTCTATCCAATGACCTTTGATTTATAAGTTTTTAAAAGTGGGTGGTGGAAACAGGCATCATTGCTGTGCCTGAGTGGATGTTGGGTACTGTTATTTCTAATTCTTTTAGATGAATATCTAGCCTTATATTGTTTCCTCCCATGCATCCACTGATCAGTGAGTGGTCTGCTAAATACTTGAAGGGTACCCAGACAGTGCAGATCTCCATCATTCTGTATGCAGTAGAATCCTCTCTAGTATTCTTCCCTGTGAATTATACCTGTCTTAGTCTCCCTGGACTCTTTATTTATGTTTCTTCGACTCAGGAAGTGTGCTAGGCTGTACCTGGTTTCCCCCTTCCTGAGTAATCCCTGAAAAGTCTTCCAAGGCAGTAAACTTTGTTAGTCAAAGGGCAGATTACATTTGTTTTCTGTCTTTCAGCAATTACTGTCTTTTGTTGCCTGATATACAGTGTCTTGAAAACAATTGTTTCATCTATTTTGTCCAGTTCTTTGGTGGTTTTATGCAAGAGGGTAAATCTAGTCTGCATTAGTCCATCTTAGCCAGAAAAGGAATTGTTTTTTTCTTTTGATTTATTTCTTAGTTGGCTGACAAGAATACTCTTAGTTTTTGCAAGGGAAAAATATGTGATTTATTTTATAAATCCTTGCCTACATGAACATGTCTCTCAAAGTTTTTTAACTCATAAAAAAAAAGAATTACTTGACTGGGTGTAAAAATGCTTGGATCCTATCCTTTTGCACTAAACATTTCTTGGAGTAGTATTATATTGCCTTCTGTCAGAGTGTTTCAAAGAAAATCTTGCACCTAATTTCCTTCATTTTTTAGATGTATTCTCTGTATATTTATTGTGAAACAGTACTTTACCTGTATGTGCCCCATTTTAATAGGCCAATTTTAAATTTTATTTTATTTTAAGTAAACTCTGTGCCACACGTGGTGCTCAAACTCACAACCCCAAGATCAAGAGTTGTGTGTTCCATGACTAAGCCAGCCAGGTGCCCCAATAAGCCAGTTTTAATTTTGTTTTTTTCAACACTTTCTTTGATAGAAACCACTTACATCTCTAAAGATTTGATTCTGGATATTTTAGGTTTAGAGATTATCTATTTACTATGGAAGATGTTGATGTACTTCTTTCGCATCCCTCACTGTAACCAAAACACGTACAATTCCCATCTTCTTACCTTCCCCATATTGTAATATTTAAATTCTAGTTATTTCAATATTAAGTGTTTATTATGACTTTATAAACTCCATTTAGGGCTGATATATGTAAAGCACTATATTTTTTTTTTCTTTTCTTGCAGGACTTTTTGGTCTTCCTGGGTACAAATTGTCTTTTTTTTGCTTATACGCTTGATTGTTTAGTTTCTTCAATGTATTTGTCATGGATTTGTCCCTATTCTCTCCTCAAGTTGTGTAAATATTTGCTTAATGCATTAAAAAATATCAGGAATTCTATCAATTTTAGCTATATGGAAATGTTCCTGTAAATTTTGATGTGCTCCAATCCGATTGATCTACTTTAAGATGCACTGCACGGGTGTGATCCTGAAGGTCTGTTTTGATAAACACTATTTCCATCATTGTGTTTCTCTCTCTCTCTCTCTTTTTAAAATTTATTCCTTTATTTTTGTGGAGAACATTCTCCAGTGGTTTCCTAAGTAACCCGGCTTTGGAGGTAACATATTTAAGATCTTGCATTTCTCATACTGTATTTCAGTAGTCACTAATAATTTGTTGAGGTCAAGAATTCTAGGTTGGAAATCAATTGCTCTACAAAGCTAGAAGGCAGAGCTACTGTTGAAAGTCTGATAGCATCATTCTCTTAATCTTTTGCAGGAAGCCTTTTTTTAAATTTTCTGTTTCTCTTTAAAGCTTTTCGGATTAGTTCTTTGCTCTTAAGTTCTGAAATATCATGGAGATACCCTTATCATGAGTCTATTTTCATCCATGATTTTAGGTTTTCATTCAGTGAATCTTTTCTGCCTACAAATTTATGTTCTTCTATTTTGAGACATTTAAAAGATAACTTCCTTGATTATTTTTTCTCCTTCTTTTTAAATTATTTTATCTTAGAAATTCATTGCTTTTTATCTTAGACTTCCTGGACTGATCCGCTATTTTTTTTCTGTATTCTCTCTCCTATTTCTCATCTTCAGGTTTTTTTCTCTCCTTTTTACAAGATTCCTTCAACCTCATAATCCAGTCCTTCTAAGTTTTTCATTTCTGCTATCATTTTTCTCATTTCCAATGTACATTTTCTGTTTTTAATGCTTTTGTGATGCACCACTCAGATGCCCCTCTCAGGGTATTTTTAGATCAGGGAATTTTGTTTTTCTCCATTTTGTTGTACACTGTTACAGTACACTGGTATTCTTGGGCCAGCTGTGTCTGTGCTGTTCCCTGGATTCTTCCCCTCCGTTTTCTTCTCTCTTACCATTTATGTTTATTTCCACTCTTTCTTTTGGTATCTAAGAGTTTCTCAAATCATCATTGACATCTGTGATTTACCTTCCTAAAATGTATGTTATGGCTTTTAATGCTTCCATTGCAAATTCTAATTTTATTATTGAAAATTGTTTCCTCAGCTCACTTATCATAGTGTGCTGTTTCTTCATTTCTTGTTCTCTTCTTGACTGTCTGGTCTTGTTTCTGCAACTTTTTAATTATATTCCATTAAGAAGAGCTCAGAAAAAGACAGTCTGTCTTCTGTATGCCTACTATAGTTGTGTTTTGTTTGGCTCCATAACTTGTTGTTGTTGTTGTTGTCATTCATTTGTTTTGTTGGTAATCAACATGGTAGAAAAGAAAAGAAGGAATGAAGGGAGGGAGGAAGGGAGGAAAGAAAGAAACATTTTAAAAAAATCCCCAGATTGCCAGGGGCGCCTGGATGGCTCAGTTGGTTAAATGTTCGACTCTTGATTTCTGCCCAGTACGTGATCTCAGGGTCCTAGAATGGAGCCCTGCATCAGTCAGCCTCTATGCTTGGCAGGGAGTCTGCTTGAGGATTCTCTCTCTCCCTCTGTCCCTTCTCCCACTCGCATTCTCTATCTTTCCCTCTCTCTCAAATAAATAAATCTTTAAAAATCCCCAGATTTCCAGAATCAGAAATTAGTAATAATAAGCCCATTGACATTTAGATGGTGCTGATTAGTGTTTGTCTCTTTAGACATAGTCTGTATTGGCTATAGTCTATATTGGCCATGTTCCTAGTCCTTCCTACTCTCTATTGCCCTTTGAAATTTTTGACGAGACTATATTGGTCCTTGCAGATATTGAAATAACTGGCTTTGTTTGTGTAGGCTACTGAATTGTGTGTGTGTGTGTGTGTGTGTGTGTGTGTATATATATATATATATATATATATATATATAGCACATCTTTTTCTTTTGTTTCCTGAAGTTGAAGAAGTAGTGTACTATGTTCTTCCTCAGATTCTTCCAGTCTTTTCTTTCTTCTGTTCTGTAGTATTTTTTTCTGTACATTTCTAGTTGTTATTTTTTCTCCTTACTCATCCTTGAATGAGAAAAGAGTTTTTAATTCAGTATCTGTCCACAGGCAGGGTATGTGGCCATTTCGTTGGCTCTGTTCACTAACACTTGAGAGATGCTAGAATTCCCTCCTCTATTCTAGAGTTGTAGGGCATAGTGATGGGCACTCTTTCTTGCCCAGTGTCAAGTACCCAGGAGGCTCTAGTTGACAACTTTTCTCCTATTCTGCGAAATCTCATACACTGATTTGTCCAATAATGCTTTGGAGTGGAGTTCATGAAAAAGCATAAGCTCCAAAATGCACTTCTAGGAATCTTCTTATTCCTTGTAAAGTACTTCACATCTATGTATAATGTATATGAGAATTAATGTGTCCACATCCACAATATTTACAGAAATGTGTCTGAAACTAATTAACCCCCCCTTTGTAATAAAAAATGTTTTTATGTTGTCAATATGGTTTCTTATTTCATTTTTGGTCATGATATAACTGCATTTACCCCTGATCAGAATTGTATATAAAGACAATATGCCTATCAAAAATACAATTCTATGTTCTGTAGTAATTAATTCCTATTATCATTTTTCTATAATTATTTGATTATCTTCAATTATTTATAAAATGTATAAATGCATAATATTTAAAGCACCATTTATTATTCTCACATTTAGTATTGAAAGGCTGCATTTAAAAATTAAAGAAACAGTATCATGACTAGAATATTTCCTAACTTAGGATCTATGCATGAGGGGGGATGGTACTTACTCCCAGGCAAACTTGGGAAGTATGTGAGCTTTGTGTTAGTACCCCCTGCTGCTGGGTTTATGATGTAGGCAAGAAAAGCCTTGCAGAGATTAATGAGGGATGATCCCTGGCAGCTATTTTGAAAGAAATGATTTTGCTTATTTACATTCAACAAAGCCAAATCAGTCTGCAAACAGAAGTAGGGAGTCAGCCTTTCTTTGTGTTTAAGTGTCTGTATTCCAGTGTCATTTGCTGAAATGACCATTCACATGGAACTGGGGAAAAAATATATAATCGCAGAAATAAGAACTATATTTGTCAAATTTCCTTTGTTTCTTTTAGCTGAATATTATAATGAACACTTTTATATTTAAAGGGAAAAATAACTGTGATGACCAGTTGCTAAGCAAATAGAAACTGTGCTTAAGTTCTCTTTGAAAACTTAAGGACACAAAACCAACAGGTTTATTCAGTTCCTAAAAATGTCAGTTTATGAAGATATCTAGATTTTCTGAGTTTACCTGTATTGTTTTCACCATTAAAAATGCAGATGCTTCAGCTTATCATTTCAAATCTTGAGTAAAGAGGAGCACTTGGATGGCACAGTCCATTGGGTGTCCAACTCTCAGTTTCAGCTCAGGTTATGATCTCAGGGTTGTAAGATCAACCCCGTGTTGGGCTCCGTGCTGAGCGTGCAGTCTGCTTATGATTCTCTATCCTCTGCCCCTGTCTCACCGGGCTCTCTCTTTCTCTTGTCTCTCTCTCTCAAATACATAAATAAATATTTTAAAAAATATATAATAGGGGTACCTGGATGGCTCAGTCGGTTGGGCATTTGCCTCCAATTCAGGTCATGATCCCAGGAGCCTGGGATTGAACCCCACATCTTGCTCCCTGCTGAGTGGAGGATCTGCTTCTCCCTTTCTGTCTCCCTCTACCTCTCCCCCTGCTTGTAGTCACGCATGCTCTCTCTCTCTCTCTCTAATAAATAAATGGAATCTTTAAAAATTATATATAAAATAAAATCTCGGGCAAGGAGAAAAAGTCCTATTTGGGAAGAGGGGGAAAAAGCATGTTTACCAATAAGAAGTAAGATCTTTTTTTGGTCTCATTTGCAGCTAGGTATATATCCCTGGTAGTAAATACTGACCAGTTATTTGAAATTTCCAGGACATGTCTTCATTCCTTGCTTCTTGTGCTTACTGAAATGCATAATGGTTGGAATTCCAAATGCCACCTGGACCAGGAGCTAGAAGGGATGTATTGATGGTCGTGGAGTACACAGTGGGGATGACTGGTTAACTCTTGAATGCTTATGTTTGGATTTCACTTATATGTAAGAGAAATAAGTTTCTCTCTCGCTCTCTTTTTTCCCCCAGGGTTTTTTTTTTTTTTTTGTCAATTGCATTCAAACCTATATTTCTGCCTGATGCAGTTTTTCACCTTTCATCCATTTTTCAAATATTATTTTCTATTACTAAAGTCCAGCCAGATTAGATGTTCAGCATTCCTTTAGTAAGCATTATGCCTTTTCAAGTTTGACCTTTTGTTCAATCTACTCTTTCTGCATGATACGAATTATTCCCTAGTCTGTTTGGAATTCTCTTCTCCTCAAGCACATTTCAGCCTTCTTACATCACAGAGGAGTGATCTTTCTGTAAATTCTTATAATATCATTCTATGGAATTTTCCAAAAACATATTAGATCATAAGCTTCTTGAGGGATGGAATCAGTTTATTGCAACAAATACACAGTGAGCACCTATTACATGTCAGGCATTAGGACAGAGATGATTGATGTAAGAGGATGATTGAGACTGTGTCTCTGCCCACAAAGATTTCATAATTTAGTGAAAGGAAGGTATTTTTACAAGTAATACTAAAACATGAGCACAACATAATGAAAAACACATTGTAGAATTCCAAGTGAAAATTTGATTAATTCTTCTGAGGATGGAACGGGAAGGAAGTCCCAAATGATTTCTCTGAGAAGATGACATTTGGGTTGACCTCAAAGGATTAATATGCATTTATTTAGGAGGCAATGTAGAGGAAACTGTATGATAAAGGTGAAAAACAGCTCTGCACCTTGGAGAAAGATCTGGACGTCCAGCTGGAGACAGGTGTTGATTTTGTGATGAAGAGTGTTAGAAGAAATAAATGGTGCTCTTCATTTGAAAAAAAAAGAACTATAAATGAATATAAGTGTGGGGCAGAGGAACACAGGCTTAACATTTATATACTTTTGTTGTTTTTTTTTTCCATAAAAAAGGAACTATCTGAATAAGAGATGAGAAATAGATTAAATGGAGGTAATTGATATGGGCAGACTGAAGGACATGGATCTAACACATCGACCAAAGTGGCAGCACATGGAACTGAGAAAGTTGGAAATGGGTCACTGTAAAAGATTATGAATGAATCATAAGGAAGAAGAGACTGCTTTGGCTAGTCTCTGCCTGGAGATGTACTAAGTTTCTAAGAGAAAGTTGCTGTAAGATTATGGACTTGGAAATTAAGATAAAGATTTAGAACAGCAGCTGTGGAGAATTGGAAAGAGAAGAAAAGGAACGAGGAGGGACGGAGGGGGCTAGTGTGAGTATGTAGTTAAAGTGAAAGGCCAAAGTATTCATGCCTAGATTAGGAAGGAGACCAGGAGCTGACTAATGGACCAAGGAAATAAGCAGTGGTGAAGAAACTAGAAATTTCCTTGGAACGGATGTGGCAGGATTATTATACTTCTTTGCTTTCCTTCTTAGTACATAACGCAATGCTTTCTATTAAGTGAGTTGTCATAAATGCTTATTGCATTAATACACTGTCATTCATGCTAAATTATCTTGTTTTTCTTATATTTTCATTTAAGCTTTGTGAGCTCTTTGGGGAAAAAAAAAACAGGAAAGAAGTTCTTCTCTAGAAGAAATAGGAAGATTGGTAGGAGAAGAAAGGGAAGAATGAAGGGGGAGTAAACAGAAGGGGGAATGAACCATGGGAGACCATGGACTCTGGGAAACAAACTGAGGGCTTCAGAGGGGAGGGGGTGGGGGAATGGGATAGGCTGGTGATGGGTATTAAGGAGGGCACGTATTGCATGGTGCACTGGGTGTTATACGCAAGTAATGAATCATGGAATATTACATCAAAAACTAGGGATGTACTGTATGCTGACTAACATAACAATAAAAAATTATTATATATAAAAAAAGAAGAGCTATGGAATATGGTGGCACAGGACAAATTTATCTCCATTTGTGTGTGTTCAGTAAGACCTCATGGGCTGAATTTAGTCAAAGTGACCTTCACTGTAGCTTTCTACTAGGGTTGATAGGATTGACTATATCTCTTATTTAGCCCTTTTTTATATAAATGAGGAAAATATATATTTTTCACTTACTTTGTGAACAAAGATGAGCTATACAGAGGAAAATACAGGTACAGCAAAGCATAGTCTAAGTTGAGCATTAGGTAAACAGCCCAGAGGCTCAAAGATTTGTCACAATATGCGAGGCTTCTCTGAGATCACAGTATTGCTTCTTATTAGAAAAGATCTAGCATTTATAGAAAGTGCCATTTAAAGGACTGTAGCTCAGAGGGGAAAAAAAGCAATATTCCGGTAGGCTGCCTTTTGAAGCAATAAACACCTTTTATGTCATTTAATAATGGCTTGGATAGGTTTGAAGAACTATGTGTCAAGTAGTCTGAAAACAAGAAATATAAGTTTGGTGAACTCTTTCAGTAATTTGAATCTTAAATCAGCCAGCCACAGTGTCTTAAAGCTGCTTATTTGGTTCATTTAAGCTTGTGGGTACAATAGGGATAAAATTCTCAGGCGTATTGTTTCATTTATAGTTGATATGGAAGATTAATATACACGACTGTTTTCTCTTTTCTATGGCATGTAGCAAACCAGTATATTATTTTATGGGGAAAAAAAGCTTATGTTTTCCATGTTTACAATAGACAAAACAAGCCATTTCTAAATAAAACAGATCATAACCCCCACTGAGCTCTAGGCCAAAGACTGGCAAATTTTGTTTGGGTCACAAATGGTTGAACAGCTTAGTGTTTAGAATGTATGATTTAATTATCACTCTATGAACCATGGTCCATTAGAAATTTCTTTTCAACTTTTTGGGGTGTTTTCGTTTGTTTCTCATATTTGATTATTTTGAGGGGTTATTTCTGCTTAACTGCTCCCAGATTGGAAGTTGAAAATTATATTTACTTAACCCATCTTTCAGTGATTTTAGGTTGTTGCATAATAAATAGGCTATGTCCTCCCTCCCTATTTCAGCCTACTTTCATTTTCTTCATATTTCTTTACACATTTTTGAAATAATCTTATTCATGATACAGGTTACCTGCCTGAGAAATCCTAAGTATATCAATCAAGAAATAATAATAATAATAATGTCATACATCAATCATTTCATAGGCTATAGTTAGTATTATTACTATATTTTACATTCAAGTAATCAAACTAATTTTATTTGAAAATATTCAGGCCAGTCTTTAAATTCAAGCTGGAGGTAAAAGTCTAGCTGCATGAGATTGTTATTAGTTTCTGGGTTAACTGCTGTCACCAGGAATGCTGAGATATTGCTTAGCCCATAATCTCATTGGATTGAGTTGAGCTCCAAAAAAAAAAAAAAGACAAAAACAACTTATAGTAGAAAATAAGTGGATGCAATTTTGTTCTACTAAGAAGATTATAGATATATTTGGAATGGCAAATATATTTGGAGTGGCAGGGAGAGGGAGAAGCAGGTTCCCAGCTGAGCAAGGAGCCCTATGTGGGACTCAATCCCAGGACCCTGACCTGAGCCAAAGGCGGATGCTTAACTGGCTGAGCCACCCAGGTGTCCCTGGAATAGTCTTTTAACAAAATAGGGTAATGATTAATACTTCATCTCATCTCCTTTGTTATAACATTAATCAGAGATAATTCATTTAGTATTTGTGTAGACAGATTAAATAATCTTATGTATAGGTCTCGACTTTGATTCTTTTTTCTTTTTCTGTTTTTTGTTTTGTTTTGTTTTGTTTTGTTTTGTTTTGTTTGGTCATACTAATATCCAACAAGTAAATGAGTAAGACTCTGGTCTAATGGCAACTAAATTAAGAAGAGATGAGTTATAATGAGTTATAATACATGAGTTATAATAAGTGAAACCTCTATATTGATATCTCATTATTAAGAATATGTGAATCTGATATTGTGAAGATAAAAAAGGCAAGGTAGAGTGTATGTGTTTATGTTTTTTCAAACACAACTGATTAAAACATTTCAAAGTATACTTCTGCATCTATATGTGTTTTCATAGGGCTCAGAAAGATTTGGAAAGGTTATTTGATATATTGTTGTGGAGAACATGACCACATCTAACCTATCACACAGTGTCTTGGATAAGAGTTCAGTGGACTCTATAATGAAATATCCTAGATTTGAATCTCAGTTCTGTTACTCAGTTGGGGGCCTGAATGATTATTTAATGTTTCTAGATCCATCTTGTGGAGGAGTTGTGAAGATTATGTAAAATAATCCATTTAAATTGGCTTCCAAAGTCCATTCAGTAAGTAATGGCTATATTTTTGTTGGGGTAACATCTCTTGTGTAAATGCCTTAGTAAAATAGATTCCCTAACACCATTCTTTATTTCCTCAAGCTAAAATCCTTTGTGTTGTCTAGCATAAATTATTTCTACACAGTTTAGGTCAGTATCCTTCATATGTCAAAATTAAAACAAAAAAGTATATATTCTTTTCTCATCTTTCTCAATGAAAATTATCCCTACTCCTTACATTGTAATTTTTACTATTCTACTTCTACTTTACTGTTCTACTTCTGAATCTTTCATGAAACTTGACTTAGTGTGATTTTAATTTATTTGCAAAGGGGAACTTACTTAATTGAAATATTTTGACCCTAAAGAGCAGTAGAACAGAAAGAAAAGAAGGGCTCATACCTGTACTTAACAGGGTAGGTGATTTAGACTAACCCTCCTATCAAAACAAGTGAAAATGTTAGGTAAAAAAAAATTAAGACACTTTTGAAAGCATTGAGGTACTTAGAGAATGTCAGAAATTACAAGACAATAATCTAAAAGAAAGCTATAACTAAGATAGGTAAGTGGACCAATGGAGATTTGGTGAATCTGATGAAACTGAGGTTAGCATTTGTTTGCCTTTCAGGACAAAAATGAGAGGGATAAAACCTTATGGCCAGAAAAAGTCTATTAGGCAGCACTTTATCTATGAAACAGAAGCTCTAAAAAGCTATACTCTCAGGGCAAGGATGAAATAAAATAAACCTGCCTCCTCCTCACAGAGAAGTAAAATAACATGCCATAGAAATTATAACGACAGGCCTAGTAATTTACAAATATGCAGTCAAAATTAGTGTTATCTGAACGTGCTCAAAACTCTTAAACCAAAAATTTGGTTTAAGGTATTCCCAGACTCATGGTACTCCCAGGTCTGTGGCAGAAACAACCCAAATCATCTCTAGAGGAATGCAGTTCATCCTGTTCTTAAGTAATTTGCATGAATAAATACTTGGGGAAAATGATAAAATCATAGGAGAAAAACAAACATATATGGCAACAAGTTACAATGAGTTAGAAATCAGTGAAAAAAACAAAAACAAAACAGTAGAATCAGGTTCATAAATCTTCAAATTCTGAAATAATCAGATTATAAGCTAACAATAGTATATTTAAAGAGATTTAAAAATCAGTTTTGAAAATATTTATAGAAAAATAATACTGTAAACTATGACCTGAAAATATAACAGTGGAAATTTAAAACTCAGTGTACATATTTAAGGGGATATGGAAGCAGACAAAGAGAGAATTAGTGAATTGGAAGACAGATAAGAAGAAATTAAAAAGTACATAAAAGGAAAGGTCAGAAAGAAATATGAGAAAGCATAAGAAACATGGAAGATAGAGTTAATGGTTTAATCAGTTATACACAGAAAGAGGGCAGTGAAAATGTGTCAATAGATAACATTTGATTACATATTGCCTGAAATTGTCTCAGAACTGATGAAAGTCACTGAGGAATAGATTTAGTCCATAGGATCTCAAGCAAGGGAAATAAAAAGAAATTCACACCTAGATTTATTGTTGTGAAACTACAGGTACAAAACAATAAGGCGGGAGGTGGGGAGGGGATTACAAATTAGCTTTAAAGGAGTGGTAGCTAATCTCTCCACAATAATGAAAGCTAGAAGACAGTGAAATAATTTCTTCAATGTTCTGACAGAAAATAATTATAAATGTACTTTTCTATATCCAGCCAAAGTGTCTCACAATAAAGGAGGGAAAATAATCAGCTCCTTCTACTCCAAAAAAAAAAACACCAAAAATAAAATTAAAAAAAAAAACAGCTGTTTTCTTGTCTAATTAATTTTATCTATACTTCTGATAGGTGCATATTTTTCAGTATAAAAAGATTTAAAGTCTACCTGATTTAGATTCTGATATCACTCAAAGATATGGACATCTCTCTTTCATCATAGAAATTAATGGGATATAATCATAGAAATTATTAGTTGAATTCCTTTGTATTCTTCTAAATGAAAATAAGATTTGAGAGCAGAATCCAAAAGATTTGCTACTTTATCTGACACCTCTGTATCCCCATGGAATGTTTCTCTGGTTCTTCTGGTTGGTTTGATAAACTATTTTAGGAAATATGACAATGGACGAAGGTCATATACTCATCCCTAGGATAGGCCAGTAAGCTAAATACTTTTTCATGGTCATAGACCGTCACTCAGTAACCCATAACATGTTTGAGAGCAAGCATCACAGTGTAAATAAATCAGAATGAACATGTAGCCAGTATTTAAAAATCTCCTTTAAAGGGCTTATCCTGATGACAGTAAAGAATCATTCATAATTCATTAGATCACTATGTAGAAAAACCAGCACCACAATATACTTTAGAAGACTGAACACTTCTGATGTTAAATCCATATGACTTTGGATACATTTATCCTCAGTTTTCCCATTCAGCAATCCAAAATGGACTATCATAAATAGAAAATGTTCTGTAAGACCTTCATATTCTTTGAGATAGGTACTCTCAGTACTTTACAAAGTGTTAAAATCATCTTACAGAGTTTGAAAGTACATCAAACACAGTAATGAGGGAAGGGGGAAAATCTGAGTTTCAGAGATTTCCTCTGAGACTTGTAAAATATGCATTAGAAGTGAGCAATTTAAGCACCATGAATTTTATTACCAACCCAAAAGTTACCCTGAGCCTTATATTTTAGCTGATTTACATTCATGCTGTCTTCAGGGGACAATAATGAGTTCAGTCTTGCTTGTATCTGGGTCCACGTTGTATGGTGCATGCTGGGAAAGTTGCTTAGTTAAAGTAATATAAGCAGAACACTACATTATTATTTTGTAATTTACTCTCTACTTCTAAAGAAAAATAGCCAAATGTAATATTTTTATGAAGTTTTTCCCAAGCTGATATTTTCCTGTTAATTTTTCTTAATCTTCAATTCTGGTTTATGTTTCTTCTAGATTTTCCTTACAATTATTCTTTCCCATTATTTGTTTTTCCACATAATCAAAAGAAAGCCTAATGGCAAACTTGTATCAATTCCCTTTTATTTTTTCTATATCTTTATCTATCTATCTATCATCTATCTATCTATCTATCTATCATCTATCTATCTATCTATCTATCATCCATCTACCTTAAGAGTGCATCTATTATTAATACTGTCATTTAAAGAAAAGAGCATATCAAACATGCTTATTGACATTATACAGTGAAGAGTTTAGTTTCTTGGTGGATGGATGATATGTATTTTATTTATTTTCCATTTATTTCTGGGAAGAACATCAAGCACAACAAGAAGGTCAATATTATACAAAGTAAAACAGCCCAAAATTTCCAAGCTCTTGTTTTCTCAATGCTCAGTAGCATATATTACAATCACATACAAAAGAAAAACAAAAAACAAAAGCCCTGCAAACCTGGGTTTGTTTCCTTATAAAAATAGAGACCATGAATACTCTCAGTGTTACATAGTGCCTCCAATTTGCAATTGTTAAACTGTCTCTTTTTTTGATTCAGCCGTCTTAGATTATTAGCTTAATGTTGTGATTATTAGCTTAATGTTGTGATTATTAGCTTAATCTTGTGATTCACACTGTGATGTGTCTCCAACTAATTTCAGAATCCCAACTAAAATTTCTTTCAATATATCGCCTTGGGTTTCCATAACTACTTATGTAGTATTATTCTAAATATCTGATGGGTAAGCCAGGGGATGGGTCTGAGAGAAGCCATACAAATATCGATGGCATTGCAGAAGTTATAACTACATAAATAATTTATTGTTAATACAGGATTTTCTTTTTGCTAGTATGTTTATAAGTTTTGGTTCAACTATTTTTAATTTCATCTATGATGATTGGAAACAACACATTGAAATAGTCCACCTAATACCTGTATCTTTTGAGATACATTCTTCAATCTGATTTTCCAACTGATTTGTTAATGTTCTCAAAACCAACATTTATGGTTCTCCAAAGATTATTAATAATTAGTGTCATTATAACCCTGCAAAATTAGTGGAAATGGTGTGTACAATGATTTAATGAAATCTCCCCTATGGGTGATGATCAACATTAAAATGTTAATATTAGTTGAATGCTTACCATATGCAAAATATTCTAGAAAGCACTTTATATGCATTATCTCATTTAATATGAATCATCCCAATAAGACCATTAATATCTTCTTTATACTAATAAAGAAAATACTATTTAAATATTACATTGTTTATTTAGTGCTGGAGAATGAATTTGACTTTGTCTGATTTCAGAATTTATGTTCTTATACTTTATACTATTTTGTCTTTCAAGAGGCTGCTTAATATCCTGGAATGGATTTGCGTATTTGATCCGAGTAGAACAATGTGGGATTTTAAGGTCATTTAATAGCAAGTTGAATTGTTATTTCTCAAGGTGTGTTCTTTTCTCCTCTGAAATAATAAAACGCTCACCCCATCTTGAGTCATGACATCTTTGGTTGGTTTCTTAGCAGTTGTCAGCATCTTTGCCACATGGTTGGAGGCCAGATATCAGTTTGTCACCATATAATGTATTCTCCCTATCTAGTTGGGAGCATAGAGCAGGTGCTTGGAAATCTTGCTGTCATCCATTCTCCACACATGACTAGTCCATGTTCAGCTGAATTATGGTGAATATCACTTGAGAACTGCCGTAGTGGCTGCCCTCCAAGACCTGGCTCTAATCTTGCCTACAATTTGATATTCAGCAGAGCACTTAGATGAAATTGTTAAAACTACTCAGATATGCTTGTATCATCTTTAAGTCTTATCAGACTTATCAGAAATCAGATATGCTCATATCATCTTTAAGTCTTATCATCTTATGGTAGCTGTATCAGTGTAGTTCTGAAGGAGTTAAGCTTGGCCTTGAGATCGGAACACACTTGAAATACCTATTCGTTGGTTTGCTATTAAACACTGTACTTTTAACATATAATTTCTGATATTTTTAATCTGGTGGGTTGTAATTGGGAAACTCAGATTGAAACTGACAACAAAAGTTTATGTAAACATATGTTTGAAGACCACTTTCATTAATTCAGAGAATTTATATTAAACCTTTAAAGGGTAAAAGTTTGCCTTCATTTAGCATGTTTTAAACAAAAATTAAAATGTAAAAGTATTACAAATTAGGTCCTAGTCACTCTGAAAAGTAATCCCCTTTAAAATTTCTTTAAAATTACATGTAAACACCTAGTAAATGACTTGATTGAAAGATAATTATTATAACTTTCCTGTATCATATACCTAGTTGTACATGGAAGATATATGTGGACTCTGGAAACTTCATGCTCAGGTATAGATTTTTAGATGCATAGCAAAACCTCAGATGTTGGTGGACTTTGAATATATTTTAGATGCAAATGTGCTTTGAAGTGAAATACATTATTTGAAAAAAGCATACTTAAGTGACATAAGAGGGAAGCTTTTTTTGTTTCCAAAGCTCAGGTTTGAATTTTCTTCTGTTCATTTATTTCCCAGCAGGTGTCTCTATATAGCAGCTTTACTCAGAACAAGATGACAAGAACTAATTGTACAAAAATAATAATAATAACAATGAGAAATGAACTGGTTATGGAGTTTATCTATGTTAACAGTATAGAGTCAAAGTACTTTAAAGATATGTGCTATCCATAAGTAGTTAGAATATTTTGGTTTGTTTCTTGATTTCATTTGTTTAAGCAACTTTTTCAAAAGAAACCTAGAAAAAGCCTTTGAAGCCGTTTATACTACTTACAACCTAAATGCAAACATAGACCTTTTCTAACAGGCTATTAATTTACATTTTGGGATCTTGATCTGATAACTTCTTCATCATTGTGGATGAAACAGACAAGAAATAAGGCTAAAATCTCTGCTATGATCCTAAACAGTGATTTAAAATTAGTAGTGGGCAGTAGCGAGATTAAAAAGTGGAAAGAAAATGTAAAATAATATTATACAGAGATGTTATTCATCCAGTTTTTGATTAGTGGATTACAAAAGTCACTTTGTTCTATTTAGAATGAGATGTAAAAGATTGAACATTTTAGTGCTTAATTGTCAACATGTCAGCTTTTTAACCAAACAAAATTTATGCTTTGATGAATCTCAGATGAATTTCTACCCTAATTTAGGTGTAATCAAGAATTTTAACTTTACTAAAAGGAATTAGGCGCTATCCTGCCTCTTTATTGTAATGGCAGAATTAATGCCCGACAATTCTGAAATAAATAATGAAATCAATAAATACTCAAAATTCTAAATAGTTTTAATGAAATAGTTTTTAAGCTAAACTTAAGTTTTAGCATGTGAGGTTTCTTTTTCCCAGGAAATAAAAATTTACCTAGTTTAAAAATGCTTGAAAGCTATAAATATATAACATGTAATGTTAAAAATATGATTATAAAAATGTATTAATTTCATAAAATTAATTTACAAATTAATTTCATTTCATTAAAATGGATAAAATCCTGACTGGCTTTATATCAGACACAATATTTGTATACTATATTTTTATACTATAATTTAATTTTATATTTATTGGAGTTTTCAGTACGTAATTAGAAATTTTAATACCTTAGAATCAAGTAAGAACAAAAATACATGAGTATTTTGGACAATTAGAGGGAAGTTATGGGATAATTATACTTATTCAGGTCCTAATTTTCCTTTCAATCTGATGTTACTATTTCTTTTATCCTTAGTGATTTAGAAAATATATATGTTGATTTGTAAGACCACTAAAGAGATTTTGCTGGCTGCCCCTATACTTACTGAAAGGGATAAACTTTTCGCAGTCATTCTGCTTGGATAATCTACTTAGACAATCTCGCTGGAAATTATCAGATAATATCTCTGGTTTAAGATGATGGACTGAAAATCCATTTGCTGCTCTTTTCTCCCAAAACCTCTTTTGAATGATGAAAACATAATTACAAAAACAAATTAGTCGGGGCGCCTGGGTGGCTCAGTCATTAAGCATCTCCTTCGGTTCAGGGCCTGATTCCAGGGTCCTGGGATCGAGCCCCACATCGGGCTCCCTGCTCTGCTGGGAGCCTGCTTCTTCCTCTCCCACTTCCCCTGCTTGTGTTCCCTCTCTCGCTGGCTGTCTCTCTGTTAAATAAATAAATAAAATCTTAAAAAAAAACCAAAAAATAAATTAATAATGATAAACAAGGAAGGGCATGGTGAGTAGACTAGAAAATTTGCCAATTCCCAGAAAAAAAGGAAACTGAATACAGTTGTTGTTTTGTTGTTGTTGTTGTTTTAAGAAATCAGAATAGATAAGCTATAACCCAAGAATAAACATGGTTTTGTCCAAGGGAGCCAAGGAGAAGCTCCAAGTTCTAAGTCAACAAATTAAAAAGAGTGAGTAAGAAGGCACATAAATGGAGTCCATGAGAGAAAGAGTTTCATTTATCTTGTTCATTGCTGTAACTCCAACATCTAGAATTGTGCTTGATACATAAATCATTTAATACTTCATGCAGAATTTTACTTCTGGGAGGGTAGAGAGCCATATTTCTTTTATAGCTCTTTTGTTCTCATGATAGCTAATCAAGATGCAGAGTTGTATAACCTCAACTTTATTTCCATACTCAGGCTCCACTTTTCCCTCTGGGAATCTTCCCAAGACATAGGACCAATGGTGTGCTGAAGTTGGCCTCTATTGCCTCTTGAGAACCAATTGTTAATTTTTTAGGAATTTTGTAAGAAGATTTTTAAATGCAGCCAATTATCAATTCTGTAATATAAACTACACTTAAGTAAGTTGTATTATAAACAGAGGCAATAAATTCTCAAAATTCATTACTTCCTAATTATTTTGTGACATCATACTATTATTTATGCTTTTGGGGTTATTTACGTCTATCTGCATGGTGGAAAAACCAAATAATGGTGTAGCACTGGGCACTTCTTCTCAATTCTGTGTTCAGTGCTAGAAATTGACGATAAGAATATTAACACCACGAAATACAACAAATGCTTCAAATAAGGGCTTTTATCCCCTCCGGGAGACCTAATTTTTAAGTACTTACCATCATATCACTATTTAAAGTCCACTTTAAAAAAGAATTGAGATTTGTTTCTCAGGCTTTGATCAGAGGATAAACACAATTGTTACTAAAAATTTTTATTTTGACAAGTTTCATGCCTACAGTAGAGAGAATGAAGGAATAAATAAACCATATGCTCTCTTTATCTCAGTTCAACAACTGTTAATATTTTGTCCCAGGTGCTCTAAATTTGCTCTTTCTATATAGGCATTTCACTAATCCTCCCTATCCCACCCCCTGCTGAACCATATATAAATAAGTTGCTGACATATGATGGACATTCGCTTTACATAACCATCAAAATCAAGAAATTTGTCCTGTTACATAGCCAAGAAACCTTGGTATAATAACCTTATCTCATATTCATTCTATACCTACTCTCAAATGATGTCCAAAATGTCTTTTGTAGCTCTGATGTAGAACCAAAGGTCACCCTCTACATCTGGTAATCATGTCTCTTTGGTCTTTAATCTAGATCAGAACCCCTACCATTTTATGTTTCTGTCTTTGGTCTTTTATAATATTGACCTTTTTGAAGAGCCTAGGCTAGTTGTCATGTTGAATTTCCCAGTATCTGAATTTGTTTGGTTGTTTTCTCATGATTAGGTGATACAGTCTATTTCGCATTGCATCATATCAGGAGGCATGTAATACGAGTTTGCCTACCATATGTTAAGTTCAATTGCTTAGTTAAGGTGCCAAACACAATAGTACCCTTTGTAAAGGTGAATTTTCCCCTAAGTGAATAAATAATATGTGGAGGAATATTTTGAGGTTGTCTAAATCTGTTTCTGTAACTTTTAACCCAGTACTTTTAACATCTATTACTGGTCTTTGTCTAAATCAATATTATTGTTACAAATGGTACAAATGGTATTAAATCTTATTTAATGGTTCAGAATTCTTAAAATTATTTGACAAATGAAGCACACTTAACACAGTTATAACATTCAAGAATGAAAATTTTATAAATCCTAACAATGTAAAGTTAATAATATAAATAGCAAACATTTGATTTAGGTAAATGGAAAAATGATACAATTCTGATTACCTCATTTTTCATAACAGGGAGTCATTTAAATCAAAGATTGCTTTCAAGATTATTTTAGGGCATTATCTAAAGTCATATAGGCAAATTCCAAAGCAAGATTTCTCAACAGCAGCACTACTGATTCTTTTAGATAGGATGATTCTTTGTCATGAGGAGCTGTCCTATGTAGGATGTTTAACAGCATCCCCTCTCTCCCTATTAGATGCCAGTAGCAGCCCCCAATTGTTACAACCAGAAATGTCTCTGGACTTGCCAAATGTTCCCTGGGGGGCAAAATTGCCCTTGTTCAGAACCACTGCATTGTATGATGTAAATATATCTATCAACCCAAAAAGGGAGTGATGAGAGGCAGAAAATATTGTAACTGCATTATATCATTTGTTATAGCACAAAATCCTTATATAACTGCCTCATTATGATAAATTAAGAAATAGAGTTATGTCATGTAAATTGATAATAAAGATAAAGAAAATTACTGAAATATGAACTTTCTGATTTGCTTCTGCAAACAGGACGAATGAGAGAGGGATGTATTTCCTTGCATGTTCAGTTTTTCTGTTCTGTTTAAGGTTTTCCTTCACATGAGCATATATCATGACTTCAGTGAGTTAAAACTAGAATGGGTGTGAATATACAAATAAATGAATAAATTTCAGAGAAAATAGACAGTTCCTAAGCCAATGGCAAGGAAATTAATTCTCTCTTTCCCTTCTTACACACATTTTCCTAATTGTAATGATTCTTCCTCTTGTCTTCTCTCCCAGCCTGGAGCCCTCTGGTTCCACAATGCCCTTTTAAAATATCTGGTGCTAAGAAAACATTATTTACTCTGAGCTGCAGCCTTTTTATCATGCTGTACCCTCACTCTCTTTTACTCCACTACGTTGGGGTAGGAATATTAAAGATTGGTGGGAAAGGAGGGAAGGGATCTTGTTCTCCTCTTAGATTTGTCTCTAAGTATTTGATTTTTCAAACTTCAATAAATCACTTACATTTCCAGATGCTGGAGAGCTTGTCTTTAAAATAAGTTCAATTGAGGGGCGCCTGGGTGGCTCAGGCGTTAAGCGTCTTCCTTCGGCTCAGGTCATGATCCCAGGGTCCTGGGATAGAGCCCCGCATCGGGCTCCTTGCTTGGTGGGAAGCCTGCTTCTCCCTCTCACACACCCCCTTGCTTATGTTCCCTCTCTCGCTGTCTCTCTCTGTCAAATAAATAAAATCTTTAAAAAATAAAAATAAAAAAATAAAATATGTGCAATTGATTAGATGACTCAATTCTCTAACAGCTCTAAAATTTCAAATTTCTTGCAAAAAATGAATCAGTGTTCTCTTTACACCTACAATCTATTATATTTGAATGAATGACAAAAGTACTATTTTTACAGAAAACAAATCCTGAAGAATAGTAATTGTCATGCTTTAAGCTTAAATTTTGGGGTTTAACCCATTAAAATAGCATTTATATATGCACCAATACATACATTTATGTATTGAAAAGCATTAAATAATGGCTACTTAGACACATTTTTGCATTTGAATGAACAGATTTATACTTTACTTTTCAAAGAATATACCCAGTTTACAATTATTTTTTCTCTACACTAAATCTTGTTTCTGACAAGTGGTTGGCTCTGTTGGCTTGACTTGAGACATAAAAATATACAGAGAACATTTTTCTGAGTCATTTAAAAAGATGAAAATTTTCCTCTCGGGTAGGCACTTGGACTTTTTCATGACACGAAATGGATGACAAATAAGTACATTAATAAGATACTTAAAATCAGCAGTCATTGGGAAAATACAAATTGAAGCCAAGAGATACCATTATATACCTATTAGACTAAACAATACCAATGGCTTACAAGGATACAGAACAACTGGAACTCTCATACATTGCTGGTGGGAATAAAAATGATACAACCATTTTAGAAAAACAGTTTGAAAGGTTTTTATAAAGTAAAACATAATCTTCATATGACTTAGTAATTTTACTCCTATTTACCTGAGAGAAATGAAAACTTCTGATCACACGTAAAAACCTGTATGCAAATGTTTATAATGGTGTTATTACTGTCAAAAATAGGGAAAACCTGAGTGTACCTCAGCTGGTGAATAGATAAATAAATTGTGATATATCAGCACAGTGGAATATTACTCAGCAACAAATAAGGAACAAACTAATGATACACACAACAATATCGATGAGTCTGAAATGCATATTCTAAGTGGCAGAAACCAGATAGAAAAAGTAACATACAGTATGGTTTTATCTATATGGCATTCTGGAAAAGTTTGCCGTGAGCTAAGATCATAGGAGGGGTTGACTATAAAGGGCAGCAAGAGGAATTTTTTAGGGCGATGAAATTGTTTTGTATCTTAATTGTGGTCATGGTTATATGACTGTAAGCATTTATCAAAATGTATAGGATTATACATCAAAGAGTGAAATTGATTTCATGTAAATTTAAAAAGTGACTAAAATAGTAACAATTACAACAACAATAAAAGTCTAGATGAGAAACGATGCAAAAAACTGATTGACACAAAGAAAGGAAGTAACTTGTGGTGCCTGGGTGGCGCAGTCAATTGAGCATTTGACTCTTGATTTTGGCCAAGGTCATGATCTCAGGGTCCTGAGATTGAGCCCCACATCTGGCTCCCTACTCAGTGGGGAGTCTGCTGGAGATTTTCTCCCTCTTTCCCTCTCCCCACTTGCATGCTCGCTCTCTCGCTCTCACTCTAAAATAATAAATAAATACATCTTTTTTAAAAAAGGAAGTAACTTATGGCCTTATTTCAAATTATCGATTAGAAAGTCAAATCTCAGGTTCAGTGTTCTCTCCTCAAAAAGACTTCCCTGATCATTGAGTGTAAAGTATCTACCTGGCATCCTTTTTTTAAAAATAGATTTTGTTTATTTATTTGAGAGAAACAGAGCATGCACGAGTGTGGGGAAGGAGCAGAGGGAGAGGGCAAACAGATTCCATGCTGAGCATAGAGCCTGAATGGGGGCTTAATCTCATGATGACAAGATCATGAGCTGAGCCAAAATCTAGTCTGACATTCAACTGACCATTCCACCCAGGCTCTCACCTACCTGTCATTCTTTATTACAGTAATTTAATTTAACTCTCCCCCTTGCACTTATTTCTAGTCTAATATTTTCTCATTTACTTATTTTTTAAAATTATCTTTTATTATCTGTATACCTGTGTTAGAATGTAAGCTCAGTAAAAGCAAGGACCTCTTCTGTCTCATTCACAATTGTGAACCAAGGACTTAGAATAACATTTGACATAAAGGAATATATATATATATATATAATGACCGGGAATAAAGTCAGTCTTGGAACTTCAAGATTAGATAGACAAAATTGTTAATGAAATGATCAAGTCATGTAATGAAATTGATCACAATTGAAATGACAAGTGGAAGTGTCCAAAAAGCAGTGCATATTTAATAAATATCCATATATGATTAATATTAATTGGAAAGTAAAGTGATAAGGGGTAAACCTGACTAAAATATTTAAATAGTGCATTAGGAAAAGATAGACAAAAATGTAAAGTATAATAAGAGTTTGAACTAAAAGTTTAAGATCAGTAAGAAAAAAGCAGTTCAATTTAAAACCCTCTATAAGGAATGCCTGGATGGCTCAGTGGGTTAAGTGTCAGACTCCTGATTTCAGCTTAGGTCATGATCTCAGGGTGGTGAGATGGAGCTCCAGGTTAAGCTCCCTGCTCAGCAGGTGTCTGCTGGAGATCCTCTCTCTCCCTCTCCCTCTGCACCTCCCCCTACTCGTGTGGGTGTGCGCGCTTTCTCTCTCTCAAATAAATAAATAAACAAATCTTTAAAAAATAAAACCATCTATAAGATGAAAGAAAGAAAAGGGTATTGTGTTTGCATAATTTGGGCAAGAACAATATTATATAGTTTGCACATACTTGGAAGAAAAGCAACTAGCCTTAGGATTGTCACCAAGAAAGGACTGCATATATTGAAGACAATACAGTTTAGGATACCAGTCAACTCCCCACATTAAAATGAAATATTGTCAGAAGTTTGTTGTATATCCCTGGTTTGGGTGTAAGAATAGGTGACAGTGTGGGATCACCCAGTCAGGACTTTCTCATTTATTTATTCACTTACGAAATTAAAAAGGGGGACTAAGAAATGTTGGGTTTGAGTTTTGTGTAAGTATGCAAATCTAAGCTTGCTTGTTTGTGAACATATGGTATTCTATACACGAACATTTTTTCTCAATGACCTGCCTCTATCAGTTTAATTCTGAAAAAAATTGTAGAGAGCAGATTGATGTTGTTTTGACTGCTCAGCTTATCAATATCACTGAGAAGACTGGTTCCTAGATGGGAGACCTGACATTTTATTCTCTGAAAGTCCTGGTTAATAAATAGGGATTGTAGTGATCTTGAAAGAATTGTTGTACTACTCCCACTATTTTCACTATTACTTTTTGCCAAGGATGAGGTTGCCCAGGTATAGGAGTCAGAGCCAGGGGTTCTCAACACAATTATTATCACTTAGCTGGATATGGCAACTGAAGCATTTGAGGTGTTTTTTTTAAATATTCTATGATCTAAATGAACCAATAGGCAATCAAGAACATTCTTCACTAATATTAGAATACGGCCTGCGAGTCCATCTTAAACAGTTATTTATTTCCCCATCCCTTTATCCTTTCATTTACTCAGAGGTCTTTATGAGATGTCTATGGTGTAACTGGCCCTGTTCTGGGTTCTTGTTCCTTGTTTGAGACACTTACTTGTGACCAGGGTCTTTGGAAATATGTACCAACACTCCTGCCATTTACTTACACTCTTGATGTGACACTTTTGACAAGGCTCTGAATATCTGTTCTTAAAAGATAATAATTTTTCAACAAAGGGAAATAACATGAACTATTTTGCAGAATACTTAGACCAATCTTTTTCTATATAAAAAAATAAAATGGTAACTTAAGCGATGGTAAAGGAGGGGCTCCTCAGGAAAAAAGAGGTGCTGAATAAGATGTTTGAAAGGAGAAAGAAATCTCACCAGCAGAGATCTGGAAAATGTATGGATACTATCTGAATATAGATTGGTATTTATTTTAGGGTAGAGAATAAAGGACATAGTTCCTTTAAAAAAGAGTTTGTCCTTGTCTTGTGGTGTTTCAAAACTTCGAGTTTAATAGAAAAAAAAAATCAAAACTAGGCCTGTCCAAGAATAGGGAGTTGTCTGTTATTTTGGCAATATTTTAAGATTAATATCTAAAGATTCCATAACATCTCCATTAAAGACAAGAAAAAGACAATGAACTTTGCTTCATGTAGAATTCTCTATGTCTCTATATAAGAACTACAAAGACAAGAGAGAGTTCACTTTAGAACACAGACAAATTTCTTATGACATTGAATGTAAATTTGGAGTCAAATTTAAATTTTAAATTTTAAAAAGATTTGAAGTCATTAAGGAAATTTATTAAAATTTTTAAAAAAATAAAAACAAAAAAATAAGAAAGGTTATAATAATACTCACTGCATTCACTCAAGAAAGAAGCCAAAAGAATAACTCACATTTTATGAGATAAATATTTCTCTCTTAGTTAAAAAAAATTAAAATAAAAAATAATTGGAGGGCAAGAACTAAAAAGAAAAATAATATTCAAGAAAGAAATAACATTCAAGAATGCTTTTAATAGGATTTCAAGTGTTGAAATTACATAGAGAAATTAGAAAACTCTGGGCTGTTTAATGAGCAGCATGTACACATTGTTATAACCACTATGCATAATGTAAGCTAAATTATTCTTCTCTCGATGTTATTGACCTCATTCCATAATATTAACAATCATTACAATAGCAGGCATTTATGCAGTACTTAAAATGTGTTTGTTCTTTTTATGAACAGCATGACTAATATTCATAGAGCAAAGCCCTTTGGCAATTATCCGGTTAAATTTAGGTTTCTTAACTAAAGATCAGAAGCTTTGGAACATTAATGGATGATATACTGTATCTTATATCCTCATAGATAACTAATAAGCACATATGCAGATAAACAAAAATGAATAATATCAAAATATTTGTCAAGCATATTTCTATATAAACGGGTTTATATATAAATTCTCTTGAAAACTAGGCATTGATCTTCACTTCCCATTTTACTTTCTTTCCTTGACTTTTTCTGCACTAAACTATTATTTGCCATAAAACTAAGAAAACATATGCATCAGCATATCCTATAACCAGTGGATCCTAAGAGTTAATTTATTGGCAGATTTCATGCAAAATAAATAAGAATGGTAGAGAAATAGCAGGCTGAGTGTATTAAATTTTCCTATTAGAAAATACTACCTGATTTTGTGTAGGCCTCGTCATATATCTCTTTGGTAGAGAGCAGGGCATAAAAGGGCATGCTTATAGCTATAAAATGTTTATATTCAAAAAAGAGAAAGTAAGTTCATATAACCACTGTTAGAAATTTTAGAATTTGGAAGTTAAAAAAACAAAAACAAAAACTAGAAACTTTAAGAAGCAACAGTTATTGTTTATGGTTTCATTCTCCCAGGAGATAGATTAGATGTAATGTGGATTTGTGAAAAGAGGATTGAAACAGGAATCAGCAGACCTAGCTAGAAGCTCTAAACCCTTCAGCAAATTACAGCTAAGTCCTTAGTCAATGCACTTGTCTAAGCCTCGGCTTTCTTCACTTTTATGTAGGGAATGACTATATCTACTCTAAGTAACTAAACTGGTTATTATGGATAATGATAATATGAATGAAAACATTTTTTACATTCTAAAAGGACTACAGTATATTCAGAGTAAGCCAAACGATGAAGCTGATGGCATAGTTTTGCTACGACTATACACTTCCTGGTCCAGGCTACAGCATTTGAGTTGACTATTCAGAGAAGCTAGGGGCAACGTAATTAAGAGGGTATATATCATTCTTGGGGTCAAGGAGGGAAGCCAGAAGTCAAAGCCACAGAAGACATAGGAAACATCATTTCCAAAGTGTGTGACAAAGCTGTTAATGGGAAATTATTTATAGAGTCAAGAGCCAAAAGAAACAGGGAAAAGGACAAGAAATCTATCACCTATGGGGATGGATGGCTGTGAGGGAGGCTGTTGACAATTGGAGGGCAAAAAAGGCACTTTATTGTGCTTATTTTATGACCCTGAACCTGGAGTCTGATGAATTAAAGGGGCAATATTGTGCTGGGTGACGTTTAAGAGAGACTACCTCTAGGCAATAACTTTCATATTAACCCTCATAAGGTCGGTGCCATTCTCTCCTTTACAGTATGAACAAGAAATATTATTACAGGGAGATGAAAGGATATACCAACTTTTACAGAGTTAATAGTTGCAGTGATGTGGCCTATGGAACCTGTGATTTTTATTTTCAGTCTTTTGGGGAAGGTATGGTCATACAGAGTTACCCATAAAGTTAAAAGTTATGTATATCCCACATTTGTTAATTTGAAACTTATTCTTCTGTAAACCAATTAATTTTGTCTTGTAATGCTCTTGTTACAGTGAACTACAAAATCAATAAAAAAGCCAAACTCCTTTTTTTCAGAATCCAATAACTATAAACAAAGTACACAGAAAAGTTTTGTATTTTTACGCAGTAAAAAACTGTTTACAGTAATATCTCTTACACATTAAAATTATTGGTTGTTACCAATCACATGAAATAAAAATAAAATTTAAGAAAATTAAGTGAATTAGAGAATCATATTCTATACTAGATCCTAAAGGTCATATAAAGGTCAAGGCAACAGTTGGTGCTCTCATAGCAAAAGAAAAAAAATAAGTGTCAGTTCAAGCTAGGAAAAACAAAGTGTTAAGACTGTGCTGATCAGTTACTTCATGAATGATACTAAGAAATTGTCAGAGGTAAATAAAATCAAGTTCAATATATTTTTAATCAATTTTTTAACACCTAAGTTTTTGAAAACTGGTAACATATGTAAAACCAAGATGATTTCCGAAGTCATTCATGAATATCTATTTCTCTTTGCACTGCTTTATTGAGTAGTTTATTGTTCAATGTATCATATTTTTTGTTAATGAGGACATTTTGTCTATTCCACATTAACTGAATACAATATACCAGTGTAAATGGGAAGATAAATGAATTTGCACTATTTTGCCTGTCAATTTTAATATTTTGCTGTATTTTTGACAAAATGAACAAGGGAATTTGCAGGTGAGGTTTGCTCAGCTTGAGTGCTGGCCATATTTCGCTGGTGGTTTTATAATACCAGGGTTTGAAAGGTCATCCAGGCATGCTTTAAAGTAGATTTTAACATAACATAGGCATCAAATACAATACCGATTTTATGAAATTTTAATTTATGACATCTTTACCCTAAGTATAATTATGTCTGCACCTTTTTCCTTCAGTATTGAAGAATGAATTAACTATCTCTATTAAAAAAGGTCAAAGTTTTAACAAACTACGCATTTCCAAAAAAATATAAACAAAATTCTCAGGAGGAAAGTACTAAAAAAACCTCTTTTTTGAAGAACCACTGTTATTGCCTGGTTTGTCCTTTATGTCAACCCTAGTGTTGTTTCTTGCTGACCATATGAAATAATGAATATTTTCATAGTTCTTGGCCAATTGAATATGCTGAGGCTAATGAAAATAAATCATATATTTTAGATATGTAGAAAGGACTTTCAACCATATTCTCATTAACTCCAGTTCTCTTTCTCTGAAAGTGTTGAAAATATTTTTTGCTTAAATTTAATCACAGTTACTCTTCATTTTAACACCAGGAAAAAGTGGAAAAAAGTTGTTATCCTCAAAATACATTTTTAAGGAGCTTTATTGAATTAACTTCTTTCTCTTCTCCTCATTTGTATTGATAAAATAAAAAAAATAAACAGATATTTATTCTTATTTTTACACAGTTTCATTTAAAATTTTATTATTAAGTTAACATACAGTAAATGGACTTTTTGTGTGAACATGATTTCATTTATCTAGAGTAAATACTTGAGTGTCAGATTGCTGGGTCATATGAAGTATGTAGAACTTTATGAGAAACCGGTAAACTACTCTCAAAGAACCCACACCATTTTGCATTCCCAGGAGCAATTTATGAGAGTCCCAATCCTCCCCATTCTCCTCATCCTCATCAACATGCGATACTGTCAATATTTTTTATTTTAGCCATTATTACCAGTGTGTAGATTTAATTTTCATTTTCACAATAATTTTGAGTGGATGTTCTGATGTTGAACATCTTTTCATGTGTTTATTTTTCATAAGTTCATCCTCTTTAGTGACATGTTTGTTCAAGTCTTTGACCATTTTAAAATTGGGGTATTTGTTTTATTATGTTGGAGAGAGTTTTATTTGTTTTATTACATTGTAGAGAGTTCTTAATATAGTCTGTATATAATATATTGTAGATGTATTTTTGGTCAGATATGTACTTTGCCAATAAATTCTTCTGGTCAGTAGTTTGTCTTAGTTTTCTTGGTAGTGCCTTACATGAAATGAAAGTTTTTAATTTTGATGAATTCCAATTTATCAGTTTTTTTCTTTTATGAAATATGTTTGCCTGTTATGACTAAGAGCTTTTACCTAGCTGCAGATCATGATGATTTTCTCCAATGTTGTCTTCTAAAAGGTTTATAATATTCATTTTCCTTTTAGATTTACAATCCAATTTGAACTACTTTTTGTAAATGGAGAGAACATTAGATTGAGGTTCATTTTTTTTGCGTATGGTTATTCAGTTTTCCAACACCATTTATTGACAAAATTCTCCATTCTCCATTGAATTGCTTTTGCACCTTTGTCAGAAATCAACTGACCATATTTGTTAGTTCTTTTTCTTGACTCTTTTTGTTCCACAGATCTGTGTGTCTATTCTTTGACCAGTGTCTTGATTACTGTAGCATTATTTTGAGTCCTAAAATCAGATAGTAGCATTCTTCTCACCTCATTCTTCTTTTCCAAAAATGTTTTATTCTATTTCTTGTGTATTATCAAAGAAGCTTTAAAATTAGCTTCACAGATGAATTTCCTTGAGTTTCTGATGTACCTTTTATTAAACTTCTCGATTTCAGGGTTGTACAATAGATGAATTGACTACAGAAGCAAATGGGTTAAAAACACATTACATAATTTAAATGAAGAGACAGGAAACTTGAATTCTTATTAATGAGAAGAAAGTTAAGTTATATTAATAAACTTAATAATAATATGTCAAAGTGATTTTTAAGAACTGCACTTAAGTATTAGAATTTATCCTTTGAGATGTACTACAGAGTATTTTCCAGGAACATGAAAGATTTGTTTAAGAAAAGGAAAATTATAAAATGTTTGTATATTAGAATTAAAAAAAAACCTTTGTTAATAACAGAACAAAATGAACATTCTAAAAATGTTTAAAAGTAGTATGATTCCACAGGGAGCTTACATATATGAGAAGAGAGGAGGGACTAAGAAAGGGAGGGGACTCCAGAAAATTGGCTGAAGGAAGAGTACTAGCCACTGAATCTGCCAAATCAAACAGACGTCTGATGTCCGAGAACAGTTTTGAGAACATTGTTCCCATTACTCCATTAGATCCCTTGAGTAACTAACAGAAAGATATGATGTTTCTCTTCATCGTCCCCTGGAGACTTAAATGGAACAACAAGTGCTTTTCTTCAGAAAGATTAATAAAGGAAGACAAGGGTATTTAAGATGACAAAAAAAGATACTCCCCTAGGAGCTTAGGAAGACGACAGAGTAGGAGGACCCTCAGCTTACCCTGTCCCTCTTTTATCTGCATCCAAGTCAGTAAACCAGAGAGCAATCTGACAGAACAAACTCACAACTACATATAGACAATAAGCTGTATCTGAAAGTTTAGGAGTCAGGGAGGCTAAGAGACTGCCTTCAGGAAGGAGGGAGCTATGCATGTGGAGAAGGCAGAGAAATGGGCCCTTGCACTAGGGAGATCACATGGGGAAGAACAATCCCCATAGCTTTTGCTTTTGAAAAACAAAGGGGCTGAATTATGTGAGTTTGTAAAACAAGTGGGACTTGGAGCCTGGAACTTTAAAAGTCAGCTGACAAACACTGGGAGAGCTGGGAGGGAGATTGATAGCTGGGGTCGCTGCCCTTAAAAGAGACAGCAGCCTGCATGGGGAGGCAACATAAAAATGGCAGTTTATTCCCACCAACAATGTAGGAGGGATCCCCTTTCTCCACATCCTCTCCAACAATTGTTATTTCTTGCCTTGTCTATTTTTGCCATTCCAACTGGCGTAAGGTGGTATCTCAGTGTGGTTTTGATTTGAATTTCCTTGATGGCTAATGATTTTGAACATTTTTTCATGTGTCTGTTAGCCATTTGTATGTCTTCATTGGAAAAGTGTCTGTTCATATCTTCTGCCCATTTTTTGATTTGTTTATTTGTTTCTCGTGTATTGAGTTTGAGAAGTTCTTTGTAGATCTTGGATACCAGTCCTTTATCTGTAGTGTCATTTGCAAATATATTCTCCCATTCCGTGGTCTGCCTCTTAGTTTTTCTGACTGTTTCCTTGGCCGTGCAGAAACTTTTAATCTTGATGAAGTCCCATAAATTCATTTTATCTTTTGTTTCTCTTGCCTTTGGGGATGTGTCATGAAAAAGGTTGCTTTGGCCGATGTCGTAGAGGTTGCTGCCTATGTTCTCCTCTAGAATTTTGATGGATTCCTGTCTCACATCGAGGTCCTTCATCCATTTGGAGTTTGTTTTTGTGTATGGTGTGAGATAGTGGTCAAGTTTCATTCTTTTGCACGTAGCTGTCCAATTTTCCCAGCACCATTTATTGAAGAGACTGTCTTTTTTCCCACCGGATTTTTTTTCCTGCTTTATCAAAGATTAGCTGCCCAAAGAGCCAAGGGTCCATTTCTGGGTTCTCTATTCTGTTCCATTGGTCTATGTGTCTGTTTTTGTGCCAGTACCATGCTGTCTTTGTGATCACAGCTTTGTAGTACAACTCGAAATCCGGCATTGTGATGCCCCCAGCTTTGTTTTTCCTTTTCTAGAATATAGGTCCTTTACATCTCTGGTTAAGTTAATTCCAAGGTAATGTATGGTTTTTGGTGCTATTGTAAATGGGATAGATTCCCTAATTTCTCTTTCTTCAGTCTCGTTATTCGTGTATAGAAATCCAACTGATCTCTGAGCATTGATTTTGTATCCCGCCATGTTACTGAATTGCTCTATAACTTCTAATAGTTTGGGAGTGGCAAGTTGGTACAGCCACTCTGGAAAACAGTGTGGAGGCCCCTTCAAAAGTTAAAAATTGAGCTACCCTATGATCCAGCCATTGCACTACTGGGTGTTTACCCCAAAGATACAGACGTAGTAAAGAGAAGGGCCATATGCACCCCAATGTTCATAGCAGCAATGTCCACAATAGCTAAATCATGGAAGGAGCCGAGATGCCCTCTACAGATGACTGGATTATGAAGTTGTGGTCCATATATACAATGGAATATTACTCAGCTCTCAGAAAGAACAAGTTCTCAACATTTGCTACAAATGGACGGCACTGGAGGAGATAATGCTAAGTGAAATAAGTCAAGCAGAGAAAGACAACTATCATATGATTTCTCTCATCTATGGAACATAAGAACTAGGATGATCAGTAGGGGAAGAAAGGGATGAAGAAAGGGGGGTAATCAGAGGGGGGAATGAAACATGAGAGACTGTGGACTATGAGAAACAAACTGAGGACTTCAGAGGGGAGGGGCGTGGGGGAATGGGATAGACCGGTGATGGGTAGTAAGGAGGGCACGTATTGCATGGTGCACTGGGTGTTATACACAACTAATGAATCATCGAGCCTTACATCGGAAACCGGGGATGTACTGTATGATGACTAACATAATATAATAAAAAAATCATTTAAAAAAAAAGTCTATAAAATATGTAACATGGTTACATGTCAATCTTATCTCAAAAAAGCTGGAAAAATGCATTATTTTTGAAGCTTATCTCATGCAAATAAATCAGACAAATGTAAAAAAAAAATGGCAGTTTATATAATGCCAATGCAAATGGCAGACAGATCTGTCCATACTGATTTCAGAGCATGTTGGTGGACTTCCCCCCCAAACTGGCACCTACCATTTCCTCTCCTACCCCCCCAGCATAAACACAGAGCCATCCACAGGAGGCAGGGCTGCACAGACACCTGCTACCTAACCTGCTAGCAGTGCACCATGCCTATGAGTTCTTCTGAGGACTCATCCACTACAAGCCTGCTGGCCTTGGCCCTGGGCAGAGGGCAGTTTTGTTAAAGCTGTGCATATGCCCTGCCCATCTGCCCAGTACACAGCTGCTATTGTGTGCTGTACCCATCTGCTGCACCCAGCCATGTGCCCCCAGCTTCTGTCCTGTGCTCTGTCCAGCTGTTGCTAGGCACCAAGTCACATCCCCAGCCACCATTGTGCCCTGGACCCAGCCTTGCCCAGCCATTGAGAAGCTCTGCATCCAGCCTCACACCCCTGGCCACCCTAGCACACAGCCCCAGCTATTACAGCACTTCAGAGAATCCAGAATAGAACTAGCAGCTCAGTGCAAATTTTGTTAACACCACTGCCCAGCTCCCAAGTTTCCTGGTGGGCACACCCCCTCAGAGCTGACCTTTTTGAGTCTCACTAACACCACAGAGGGCAAGCACAGCCATCAATAGGCAGAGTCAGTGCAGACAACTTCACTGAAAGGAAAAGTATCTTAGACACAACAGCAAGGCATAAGCAGCACACATTGGATACTCTTCCGAAGTGCCAGGTTCTGGTAAATGGGACACTGCACTGGGACATTTCAGGATCTCTTCTTCATAAAGTCATTACTTTCAAGAACAGAAGACACTGCTGCCTTCTTAACTCACAGAAACAGACACAAAAAGGCAGACAAAATGAAGAGACAGAGAAATTTATCCCAAATGAAAGAATAGGATAAGGCCACAGCCAGAAATGTAAGCAAAACAATATAAGTAACATGCCTGCTAGAGAATTCAAAGCAATGATCATAGGATACTCACTGGACTTGAGAAAAGAGTGGAAGACATGAGTGAGACCCTTAACACAGAGATAAAGAACAACGTATCAGAGATAAAGGGCTCAATAAACAAAATGCAAAAGATGCTTGATGGAATGAACAGCAGGATGGAGGAAACAGAGAAATGAAATAGTGACTAGAAGACAGAGTAATGGAAAGTAATCAAACAATGAAAGAGAGAAAACAGAATTATGCAAAATGATAATAAACTTAGGGAACTCAGTGACTGCATCAAAGGTAATAACATTCATATTATAGGAGTCCCAGAAGAAGAGGAGAGAGAAAAGGGAGCAGAAAATTTATTTGAAGAAATAATAGCTGAAAACTTCCCTAAACTAGACAAGGAAACAGATATCCAGATCCAGGAGTCACTGAGAAATACCATTAAAATCAACAAAAGCAGACCCACACCAAGACATTGTATTTAGATTGGCAAAATATAGTGATAAAGAAAAAAATTTAAAAGCAGCAAGACAAAAGAAGTTAGTAACTTACAAGGGAAAACCCACAAGGTTAGCAGGAGATTTTTCAACAGAAACTTTACAAGCCAGAAGGGAGTGGCATGATATATTCAAAGTGCTGAATGGGAAAAATCTCTAGCCAAGAATATTCTATCCAGCAAGGCCATCATTCAGAATAGAAGAAGAGATAAAGAGTTTCCCAGACACACACAAAAACTAAGGGAGTTCACGATCACTAAACCAGCCCTGCAAAGAAATATTAAAGGGGACTCTTTGAGTGGAAAAGAGAGGCCAAAAGTGACAGTATAGAATAGGAAATACAAAAGCAGTAAAAATTAATATTTCTGTAAGAAAATCAGTCAAGGAACTCACAAAAAGAGGTATAAAATGTAATTACATGTGTCTTAAATTTCGGGAGGAGAGGACAAAATAATGGTTCAAACTTAAATGACCTTCAACTTAATATAGACTTCTTTATGCAGAAGAGGTTATATACAGACCTAATGGTAACCATGTATCAAAACCCACTAGTAAATATGGAAAGAATAGAGAAAAAAATCCAATTATATCACTAAAGAAAATCAGCAAAATGTGAAAGACAAGAAAGGATCAGAGAAAATCATTAGAAATAACCACAAAATGAATTTAAAAAATGGCTATAAATACATACCTAACAGTAACTACTTTGAATATAGATAGATTAAATGCTCCAGTTAAAGACATAGGTGACAGATGGATAAAAAACAAAAACCAAAACCCATCTATATGCTGCCTACAAGAGACTCATTCTAGACCTAAAGTCACCTGAAGATTGAAAGAGAGAGGATAGGGGTAGGATACCTGGTGGCTCAGTCAGTTAAGCATCTAATTCATGATCTCAGCTTGGGTCTTGATCTCATGGTCCTGAGTTTGGAACCCATTGGAAAACAAAACAAAGCAAAAGAAAAAAAAAATGGAGAAACATCTATCATGTGCATAGATGTCAAAAGAAAGCCAGAGTAGCAATACTTAAATTGGACAAATTAAATTTTAAAACAAAGACTGTAACAAGAGGCAAAGAAGGACACTATAATCATTAAGGGGACAATACTACAAGAAGTTTTAACAATTGTAAGTATTTATGCACCCAATATAGGACCACCCAAATACATAAAACAATAACAAGCATAAAGGAACCTAATCCATAATACAATAATAGGGGACTTTAACATCCCACTTATATCAATGGACAAATCATCTAACAGAAAATTAAAAGGAAACAATGGCTTTGTGTGACACACTGGACCAGATGGATGTAACAGATATATTCAGAAAATTCCATCCTAAAACAGTAGAATACACATTCTTTTCAAGTTCACTTGGAACATTCTCCAGAATTTATCATATATTAGCCCACAAAACAAACCTTACCAAATTCAGGAAAATTGGAAATCATACCGTGCATATTTTCAAAACATGCCAGGAAACTAGAAGTGAACCACAAGAAAAAAATATGGAAAGACCACAAGTACAAGGAGGTTAAAGAACTTGCAACTAAACAATGAATGGGTCAACCAGGAAATAAAAGAAATTTAAAAAATACATGGAAACAAATGAAAATGAAATCACAGGAGGCCAAAACCTTTGGAATGTAACAAAGGCAATTCTGAGGGGGAAGTTTATAACAATAGAGGACTACCTTAAGAAGGAAGAAAAATCTCAAATAAACAACCTAACCTTATACTTAATGGAGCTAGAAAAAGAACAACAAAGAAAACCTAAGACTAGCAGAAGGAAGGAAATAATAAAGATCAGAGCAGAAATAAATGATATGGAAATTAAAATAAGCAGACAAACAAACACACAAAAAAGCCAGTGAACAGATCAGTGAAACAAGGGGCTGGTTCTTTGGAAAAAATCAATAAAATTGATAAGCCTCTAGCCAGACTTATCAAGAAAAAAAAAGAAAAGACTCAAATAAATAAAATCACAAATGAGAGAGGAGAAGTAACCACCAACACCACAGAAATACACACAATTATAAGAGAATACTATGAAAAACTGAAACAGGAAGATATAGAAAATTTGAACAGACTGATTACCAGCAAGAAAATTGAATCAGTAAACAAAAAACTCCCGATAAACAAAAGTCTTGGACCAAATGGCTTCACAGATGAATTCTACCAAACATTTAAAGAAGAATTACTATCTATTCTGTCATGCTATTTTGAAAATAGAAAAGGAAGGAAGACTTCCATATTCATTCTATGAAATCAGCATTCCCCTGATAACAAAACCAGATAAAGACACCACTAAAAAAAGAACCACAGACCAATATCCCTGATGACATAGATGCAAAAATCCTTAACAAAATTAGCAAATTAAAGCCAACAATACATTAAAAAACTATTCACCATGATCAGGTGGGCTTTATTCCTGGATTTTAAGGGTGGTTCAGTATATGCAAATCAGTCAATGTGATACATCACATCAATAAGAGAAAGGATATAAACCATATGATCTTGCCATAGATGCAGAAAAAGCATTTGACAAAGTACAACATTTGTTCTTAATAAAAACCCTCAACAAATTAAGTTTAGAGGGAACATACCTCAAGGTAATAAAGACCATATATGAAAACCCTCTGGGTAACATCATCAGTATTGGTGAAAAACTGAGAGTTTTGCCCCAAAGATCAAGAACAAGAAAAGATGTCCACTCTCACCACTTTTATTCAACATAGTACTGGCAGTCCTAGCCATAGGAATCAGACAACAACAACAGCAAATAAATAAGAGGCATTTAAATTGGTATGGAATAAGTAAAACTTTCACTATTTGCAGATAACATGATACTATATATGGGAAACCTGAAAGACACCACCAGAAAATACTAGTACTGATAAACAATTCAGTAAAATCACAGGATACAAAAATCAACACACAACAATCTGTTGCATTTCTATACTCCAAAAATGAAGCAGCAGAAAGAGAAATTAAAACAATTCCATTTACAATTGAACCAAAAACAATAAGATACCAGGACTAACCTAACCAAAGTGGTGAAAGATCTGAAAACTATGAAAACTATAAAACGCTGATGAAAGAAATTGAAGATGATACAAAGAAATGGAAAGACACTCCATGTCCATGGATTGGAAGAATAAATATTGTTAAAATGTCTATACTACTAAAAGCAATCTACAGATCTAATGTGATCCCTACCAAAATACCGGCAGCATTTTTCACAGAGCTAGAACATAACAGACCTAAAATTTGTATTCAACCACAAAAGACCCTGAATAACCAAAACAATCTTGAAAAAGAAATGCAAAGTTGGAAGCATTACAATTCCGGACTTTAAGTTATATTGCAAAGCTGTAGTAAACAAAACAGTATGGTAATGGTGCAAAAATAGACTCGTAGATCATTAGAACAGATTAGAAAGTCTAGTAATAAACCCAGAATTATATGGTTAATTAATTTTTGACAAAGCTAGAAAGGGAAAAATTCTCTTCCACAAATGGTGTTGGAAAAACTGGAGAGCAACATGCAAAAGAATGAAATTGGACTTTCTTACACTAGTCATAAAAATAAATTCCAAATGCATTAAATACCTAAATGTGAGATCCGAAACCATAAAAATTCTAGAAGAGAACAGAGGCAGTATCTTCTTTGATATTGACCATAATAACTTCTTTCTGATATATCTTTTGAGGCAAAGGAAACAGAAGCAAAAAATAAACTATTGGGACATCAAAATGAAAAGCTTCTGCACAGTGAGGGAAACAATCAACAAAACTAAAAGACAGCTTATGGAATGGGAGAAGATATTTGCAAATAATGTATCTGATAAAGGGTTAGAATCTAAAAATATAACCCCCCAAAATGAATAATCCAATTAAAATGGGCAGAAGACATGAATAGACATTTCTCCAAAGAAGGCATAGGAATGGCCAACAGATACATGAAACGATGCTAAACATACTCATCATCAGGGAAATACAAATCAGAACTACAATGAACTATCACCTAAAGTGGCTAAGACCAACAACACAAGAAACAACAGGTGTTGGCAAGAATGTGGGAATAAGGGGCGCCTGGGTGGCTCAGTCGTTAAGTGTCTGCCTTTGGCTCAGGGCGTGATCCTGGCGTTCTGGGATCGAGCCCCACGTCAGGCTCTTCTGCTGGGAGCCTGCTTCTTCCTCTCACACTCCCCCTGCTTGTGTTCCCTCTCTCTGGCTGTCTCTCTCTCCGTCGAATAAATAAAATCTTAAAAAAAAAAAAAAAGAATGTGGGGAGAAAAGGAGCATTCGTGCACTGTTAGTGAGAATGCAAACTAGTGCAACTACTCTGGAAAACAGTGTGGAGGTTCCTCAAAAAATTAAAAATAGAACTACCAGTAATAATAATCCAGTAATCACACTACTGGGTATTTACCCAAAGAATACAAGAGCACTAATTCAGAGGGAGACATACTCCCTATGTTTTTTGCATCATTATTTACCATAGCCAAGATAAGGAAGCAGGCCAAATTTCTATCCACAGATGAATGGATAAAGAAGAAGTGGTTTATATGTACAATGGACTATTACTCAGCCATAAAAAAGAATGAAATCTTGCCATTTGCAGTGGCACACATGGAGCTAGAGAGTATACTAAGTGAATTAAGTCAGTGAAAGACAAATACCATATGATTTCACTCATGTGTGCAATTTAAGAAACAAGCAAAGGGGAAAAATAAGAGAGAGACAGACAAATCAAGAAAGAAACTCTTAATTACAGAGAATAAACTGATGGTTATGAGAGGAGAGGTGGATGGGGGGATGGGTTGAATAGGTGATTAGGATTAAGGAGTGCAGTTATCATGATGAGCACAGGGTGATGTAGCTAAATGTTGAATCACTTTATTGTATACCTGAAACTAATATAATAATGTATGTTAACTATTTTGAATTAAAATAAAAACTTAAAATTAAGGGACAATAAAAAATAAAAATGCCCAAATTACTTCATATTTTCCATAATGTCATTCTACTTGGTCCATGTGGTGGTTTACTAGACTAGCACATCTAGAGCAGAATATTTTATTTATTTTTAAAGATTTTACTCATTTGTTTGACAGAGAGGGAGACAGAGAGAGAGCACAAGCCGGGGGAGTGGGAGAGGGAGAAGCAGGGTCCCCACTAAACAGGTAGGCCGATGAGGGCTCGATCCCAGGTCCCTGCAACCATGACCCAAACTGAAGGCAGAAACTTAACCAACTGAGCCACCCAGGCTCCCCTAGATTAGAATATTTTAAAGAAAGTTGCAAATGAATATTCTCTGGAGAACCAAAAGTGACAAAAGGAAAGTAAACTCCTAGGTTCTTTAATTTTTCAAGTACAGTAAACCTTTTTTGTTTTCTGTCCTAATGTATCACATCATCACACAAATTATGAAAATCAGCATAGGTATAATTTTTTGATTGGTAATTTTTTTTCCTTATCGTGTAGGAAACACACTATTTCCCCCCTCCATTAGTACCATTGTACATGTACAAAAATATTCGGACAACACTAAACTTGATCCCTGTTTTTCTATAACCCTTTTCTCTCTTATTTTGTAGAGATTAATTTTAAAGGGAGAACACATACATTATATCGCTAGATGCCTGTCTACCAATAGTGCACTTTTTTGATGAAACACATAGCAAGCATCAACACAGCGAACTCTGAATTGTTACCTGGCACCCTTCCACCAAAAAGGATTTCTGCCTCCTTTTCAAGACTGATTCGTCTCTAGTTCACAAACAATCTGGTATTGAAATATTTAAGGCATCTACTCCTTTGAGGTCACTGGAAAGGCAAAGAATGAGATCACACCATATAAAAGAAAATTGTGGCATCTTCTCAGCAAATAAAAAGTTCAGTCTCAATTTCACGCTGAAGTATGAAGTATAGTCTCTGAAGAGAAAGCCAGTTTGGTTAGTTATAGTAGGATTTGTAACTGTGGAGGTGGAAGAGTTTTTCCACTCTGAAAGATACTGTGAAATAGTTACTGTGAAGAAGCTGAAATAATACCAACCAGTAGCTATAAAAATAAAAGGGGGAAGGCTTATTTTGAGAAATTTTATACTTTTTTTTTATAAGAACTGCTCCATTATTCTTAATACAGACAAAGGTTGAGTCAAGTTTGTGATGCAGTAAATGAAAAGTTAACAGTTCAGCTCATCACTTCGAGCGAATCCATTCAGATTCACTGTGTTCGTTTCTCTCCCTGTTCTCCCTTACCCTGCACTTCTTCATTTTGATTAGCTCATTCTCTTGACTGGTGAAGCAAGTATTTGTCCTTCAAGTCCAATAAGTTCTAACTGTCATTAATCACAAGTTTCTTTGGTAAGTTTTTATAAAGTCTAATCAGAGAAGAAGAGCACTAAAGAGAAAATACATGGCACTTTCCAGGAAGAGTTTGGGCAAATGATGTAATCATGGATTAGCATAACCTATTAAGTGCTTTTTAGGTAATTGTTGCTTAAGTGCAAGGCACAGAGGAGGAAATGAAACTAGAGTAGCATGTGGGGCAAGGCCATGTAGATTGTTGTATATATGTATAAAAATTTAGATTTTTAGATAAACAGGAGACTTTGGAGGATTTTGGGGAGATGGGTGGCATCAGCTATATGCCTTAGATAAATCAATCTATTGGTAGTGTGGGGGATGGGTTTGAGGGACCTGGAATATAAGATGGATAGTATATTTGATTATTTTAGGCCAAAGAGGATGAAGGTCAGGGCACCTGGGTGGCTCAGTTGTTAAGCATCTGCCTTGGGCTCAGGTCATGATCCCAGGGTCCTGGGATCAAGCCTCGTGTTGGGCTCCCTGCTCAGTGGGGAGTCTGCTTCTCCCTCTCCCTCTGCCCCTGCTTGTGTTCCCTCTCTAGCTGTCTCTCTTTCTGTCAAATAAATAAATAAAATCTTAAAAAAAGAGAGAGAGAGGATAAAGGGCTAAGTGGGCAGAGTAGACCCATAAATAAAAGTGTTTGTCCAGATTCAGTAAATAATTGCTAGGTAAATTTGTCCAGCAGAACATAGATTAGTGGTATAGATTAGGAGTAAGGCTGAGGACTACTAAAAATAACAATAGTAAAACCCAGAGTTTCTGGCTAAGTGTCTGGATTGTTGGTAGAGCTATAAATTGACATATGGAATTTAGGAGAGAAACCAGATTTGGAAGGAATATGAGTTCCTTTTTAGGCATCTGGACTTTAAAAAACCCCTGAGATATCAAGTGGAGAGGTCCAAAAGTTAGATACATACATATACATGTTTAGTGTTAGGAGAGATCATGGTTAATCGTGTTACTTTTGATATTATAAGAGCATAGATAGTAGTTAAAAATCACAAAAGTGGTAGAGATAATTCAAAGAGAAACTTAGTATAAGAAAATTCGTTTGATGGAGAGGAAAGAATTGAGTGTACCAGAATTTATGAGATGAAAGAGAGAAGAAGAACATTATTTAGAAGACAATTACACGAGTATCGTGTTATAAAATAAGGGGAGTAGAACGTTTTAAGCAATAGGAAGTGATCCCACAATATTAAAAAGAGCAGAGAAATCAACTAACAAAAATTAAGACTGAAAATATCTGTTGTATTTAGGAGTAAGTAATGTGTGGATTAGGAATAGTTATAGTGGAGGTACAGCGAGATTGCAGTGGACTGAGGAAGAATTGCATGAACAAGGGGAAGTATAAAGGTAAAACACATTATCAAATATTTAGCATAAAAAGGATATGTGATGTTTTATCACTGATGCAAAGGAAATGTAATCCATTTGTAAATTACCTCATTTTTCTGCTACCTAATATCAAAAATTTTGTAATTAGAGTTCTATTATTTGGTACAAGAGTTTTTCCATAAAGCCAAACCCTCTTCCACCAAGAGTGGGAAATACAATGAGTTTTGTATGTCATAGTGCCATAATATGTATTTTATTTTATCCTTTTGCGAAAGTTGATTTTAATATTTCTTGTAGAAGGGATTGAAAAAGGTTTTACAGAATCTTGGCCTTGTGTTTTTGAAACACTTTCAATGATTTTTTTTTTATTTTATTAGTTTTTAAAATCTCATGTTATGGGACCAAACCTCCTTTTGCTGGGTTATTATTAAATTATGTACCTACAGTCCAAGAACTATAGCTGGCTACTTCAGACATCTCTGTTGTTTAACACAAAGACCCTTATTTGTACCTTTATTTGTACCCTTATTTCTGGATTTGTGATCCCTCTTCATTCCAACGCTTGCTGATTTGATTTTTTTTTCCTTAAACTTAATTCAGTATTCATTTATCATTGTTGCTTTGTTTTATTCTGAATTTCCAAGTATTCGCAGGGGAAGAGGTTGCAGTATTAACTAATCTGCCTCATTGTTGGATCCAGAAGAGCTTTCCTCTTTTTATAACATACAAATTCTTTACTGAATCTCGGGTGTTGCAGATTTTCATCCAGTTACATATTTTTTAATCATACAACTTTCTGAGTCCCCTACCTTCCTTTAGGTCTGTTTCTTTTGAACTGTTTTCCTTTCCATTGCACTCCTCTGGTCATGAAGTACCAAACGTTATATGCTGTTTACCCCTTTGTTCAGAAAAAGTTAATTCACAGGTGGTATCAACTTGGAATTAAGGTATGTTTCATTATTTTTGTATATCTGTCTTCTATAGGAAACTGAAACTTCTAGAACTGTTATTAATTTTGTTAATCTAACGGTATTCTAAAGAAAGTATTTGCTTAGAAGGCTTTTAATGAATCTGATTTTTTACATCACAAACCTAGACTGTGGAATATTCACGTGCCTGGTAAACTTAACGGGTACCCACTTATCCCTACCAATGTTCCTTGACATAGATCCTGACAAAGCAAGATCTCAGTTCTCTGAGCTACCTTGAACTTTATGCCTCGTGGAAACAGACTGTTCTTGTGAGCATGTTCTGAGTCATCCCTAATCCACGGATCCTGAGAAGATATTTTTTCTTGTTCTTTTAAGCATTTTTTTCCTGAAAAATTATGCTTTCTTGTTTCTGCCCTCCTCTGCTGTTTTCATCTAAAATTTTCCAATCTGTGAATTATATCCTGAGAATATCGTAAATATGTAAATAGGTTTATAGACTATCTCAGCATTCTCGATTGTCAGGAATAAAATACCACTGACAGATTTAGCACCCCACACAGGCAAAAGCATCCTTTAGTACCAAGGAAGGATTTTACCATCTGGCACCCTGCTGGGTTGTGGAACGCGAAAGGTCCTCCAAAGTACTGATTATAATTCATACACCATGAGAAGCTGACTGATGTTTTATTCCCTTTTTTAATAAGAGACCTACTCATAACTGTGTCTTTCTTCAGACCTGGATCTCCTAACATAGGCTATAAACTTCTTAACAAGTACCATCACATATCTTTTCTCAATTCCAAAAAGAAAATAGAATAGATGTCTTGAGCCAATTAAGGGTACATTGTGAGTAGAACTGAAAGAAATGTATAAGATGGATGGAGATTGTACCAGAATGTTAACAGCCAGAAGAAGACAAAAGGCAAAGAGCAAAAAGGTCACTGAACAAATATTTTAATAATGCTTTATTTGAAATTCCATCAGTTACACATTATTACCTTTACCATGCTGCGGAAACTCAGGAGGGATGACGTGAACAGTATTATTTATAATACAACCAACCTCAGCACCTCCGGGGCGCACATCAGCCACCAAGCACTTTGCCGTGTTTTGCCTTATTTTCTGACTTTAAAACATTGCTTTTCTTCAACAGCAGGAAACTATGCGCAGAATCAGATTGCAATGAGTATAACAAAGAGAACTTCTTATTGTCAGTTCAGTTCGATGAACTTCTTAATCAGAATATAAACAGTTACTCAGTGACTTTATGCCCAGGAACTCTATTAAGTGTTTTACATATTTTTACTCATTTCATCCTCCCAGCTCAACTCTGAGGTAGATACCATGAATTTCTCTATTTTATAGAAGAAAATTTATAGAATTGGAATAACTAGACCAGTATTCTTCATGTAGTGATGTACATTCATGTACTATGTGATCCTGGTTAGATTATTCAGTCTCCACCTCTCTTCATCAAAAAATTGGGATACATAGAACATGCACATAGAATTGTTTGGAAATCTGAAGAGTTTTGTTTTTATTCTAATCCAGCTAAGTTCCGGAACACTGTTTCCCATTTTAGTTGTTCACTGTACTGAGTGTGTTAGGGGAAGCCACAGCAAAGCGTAACTGGAAACCTGCTCGTGCCTTGTTTGTCTTACGTGACTCCACACAACCTACCCAGGACCCTTCAAAAGCCCTTTACTACTTATCCCTGGAAGATCCAATTGCTTACTGCAGTTCAAGGGGTGGAGCTGTGGACAGGCATGGATATAGGAAATTATTTTCCCATTTTTAAAGTTGAAGTTTTATATATAACCTCTGAGAATCAAATAAGGCCTGTAGGTTTTAAACATAATTTATGTTTCAAAGTCTTTAACACTGGTAAATACAGATAATTGTGTATAAAACTAGGTAACATGATGTTCCTAATCAGAAACTTGTGTTTATATCAATTTGCAGTCCTCTGAGGGTCACTGCCAGATCTTCTCTGTGTCATTTGGCTTCCATGGCTGTTAGGTGTGAGTTAATGCCTTCCCAGTTATATGCTGTCAAATAGCATTTTTCATTGTTGTGCTGTGTATGTGTTTGCGGGGGGTGGGGGTGGGGAAGGATAGAACCAACAACCAACACATAATACTCATCACATAAAACCTCAATGACTGCAGGGCAAAGGGTGAAAATATCTGGAACCCTGAATTTTGGCTGTAAACTGTCTTTTGACCATTTTTAAAAATCTGATGATCTGGAGATAAGAGGAAGGTAAAAGATACTGACTTTCAATGCACAGGAAGTCCGGACAACCCTCCCTTTCATTAATATATCCAGAATCTGACTACTTCTTACCTTTCTACCTTTAATACTCTGGATGAAGCTCTTACTACCTCTGACTTGGAATACTGAACCTAGTCAAACAACCAGACTGAACCTGGTGAAGTGTAAATGTGACCTGGTCATTCCCTTCCTCAAAACTGTAATGGTGTCCCAAGTCAATCAGAAAAAATGCCGAAGTCTTTTCAGTGTGACAAAAGAAGGCATTACTCATCTGACTTCACTATCAACTCTTCTTTCCCTCAGTCTTTGCTCCACCTACATCAGCCTCTTGATTTGTTTCTCAAATGTTTCAGTTTCCTCCCACCTCACAGATTTTCGACCTTGCTTGTCCCTCTGCCAGAAACACTTTCCTCTCAGGCAACTGCAATAGACAGACTTTTACTCAATTTAGAACACGGACATCTCGGGGTCCCTGGGTGGCTCAGTCAGTTAAGTGTCTGACTTTGGTTTCAACTCAGGTCATGATTTTGAGGGTAGTGAGATCAGGCTCTGTGCTTAGTGGGGAACCTGCTTGAAGATTCTCTCTCCCTACCCCTTCCCCTACTTTCTCTCTCTCTCTCTCTCTAAAATCAATCAATCAATCTTGGAATAGGGACATCTGTCCTTCACTTGCCATACCTATATACTTTGAATATATGTGTTTATATACATACACATTTACATTCTCAAAAAAATTTAAGTAGCTTGAGTTCATAGTATTAACATTGGAGTAGAGATGTTATATACCTGTATTAAATATTGTAGCCCTATTTATTGTCCTCTTTATAAACAGTAAATTGGGTGGGAAGTAATTGATATGTATAAATTTTTTCCATATTAAGTATACTATTAATTATGTTCAAACACATATGAAAATATTTTGTGGGAAGTAATAGTTATTGTTTTTACATTGTGGGATTTATAAGACTCTTTCCTCTTTACATCTTTCTGAGTTTTAAAGGCTTATGTTATAATACACATACTTTATTTTTGTCACATTAACACTTTATCGGTTTTTATTATAATACATGAAGTAGTCACTTTTTAGAAAGTCAAGTTGTACTAATTAAAGTAAATAGCACTTCTCTATTATTCTTTGCCCCACTCTTAAGTTCCCCGGGGGTTCTGACTTTACTCTTTTAGCCTTGTCTTTGGTTATTTCTCTCTATTGTACAAAACCATGTGCATATAATGCTATTTCTTGATGCATCCATTTTAATCATTATTTATTGATTTCCTTTTATAAAAGATCCAGATTTCACTTCCATACTACCCTTCCTGAATCCCACCCACATCCTTTAATGTTTTGATTTCAGTCAATTTTTCTGATTAAATTAATTGTGAGTCTTTATATGATATGACATATATATATTATCCACTGCTAAGCAAAGTTGTATAAAATGTATATTTTATCACTTACATCATTTATTTTCCCTGATTAGTATTTGACTCATTTTCCATTTACTTAGTTTTCTATGTACCTATTTTATTCATTATCAATCTGTCAAAAGTATTATTTTCCAAAACTTCTAATCCACTAGAGATTTTATCGTTTCCACTCCTGAAGACCATCTTTCATCCTATTGTGCCAGCCTAGGCCATTTGCTTTTTAGAGCTACTTGTTTTTGTGGAATTTTTGTGTTTTGGAGATTTCCTTTTCTCCCCCTCTTCTGTTAAAATTTATTCCCTGTTTCTTGGTTTGTTCCTTTGTTTATCTGGAACACATCTTCTAGTAATTCCATGAAAAGAACAAGTGAGTCTGAGGCAATTGAGGCAAAACTAGAGTAACCTGTGCAGGTCCAATCAGAGTTGGTCTGGCTATGAGACCCCAACCTTATGACCATAATATTAAGATGAAAATGCTTCTTTCAAATGAAGTAAATTGTAGTAAAGTGTCGAGTGCCAAGAGGTCATACTCACTTCACCTTGGAATAACCTTTTCGGAAGAAATTATGAGAGGTTTTGCAGAACATAAGGGAATGTCCTTGGTTATAAATAAAATATATTGCTTTGAGCTTGTAATCTGGGGTGCTTCCCAGTTCCTTAGACTTGCCTGGACTCCTGTAGATGCTCTTGTAATTAGTATAAGGAAACCACAGTACTTCACCCCTTCTTGATTCCACCTTTTTTTTTTTTCATGGATGAAAACCCCTTGGGTGGAGGAGTCCCAAAATTGAACTGAAGGGGTGCTAGAAAGACGTGGCAGCATCATTCTATTTTGATTATCACCAGGACCTGAAACATAGGAAGAGGCTCAAGGACCACTTTCTATAATGAAATTTCATGGTTAAATCTATAGGAATGCTGATGCCATTTTGATATGGGGGCATCCTAGGTTCAAGGATGTTCCATTCTGGAAAATTTTATTACAAAGAGAATTCAAAGTGATGTGTAGGATTGAGAAATTATATGAAGGGAAGAGATAAAGTTCCAATGACAAACTTCTGACAAGCATGAAGAACTATAAAGAAGTTATAAGTAGAAAATCAATCAAGGGATAGGTCTAACTCATTAAATAGAATTAAAGCAGCAAGTAAATAATTACTTAGACACTTTGAAAAAGAAAAAAATATATCACTTCTAGGGACCTTTTGAGGTTAAAGTTTCAAATGGAACTATTTACTTAGGAGGTGATATAAGTTCCATCTTTTCATGGGGCACTGGCATACACATCTGGAAAAAGTGTTTATTCTGACACAACATTATTCTTATTCATTCATTTTATTAACCATTTTCTCTTGAGGGAGTTGTTTAAATACTCAGTGCTTCTTCGTGTTTATTATGCGGCATACAAGAGACTGCCGGGTTTCTAAAGGAACTACAGTATCTTACACTCTAATGGTCTGGAAGTTTGTATTCATATCCGGGAATTCTTCTGCTCCTCTGCAAACTCATCCTTTGTTTTATTATTATTCATTGGAATAGGGAAACAACTGTAAACCATAAGTCATGAGTTTTTTTTCTTTTCTTCTTGACAACCATTATTAACTCATTCTTTAGAAAAATGACTTAATAAAATTGTATCTTCTAGCCTTTCTTTAAAGGCCCATCTAGTTCCCAAAACTCTTAAAAACTATCTGAACTTTTTCAAAGCCTCTTCAAATTGGAGGCCAGTATTAGATGCAATATGCTTTAGAAAACCAAGTGAATGTTACCTATTTAGATATGATGCTTTTCTCACTTTTAAGTACACAGTGTTTCATTTCGTTCTTGGTTTGTTTTTAATGTGATCTTCTTATTTACCTTTTACCCCACCCCTCAAAAGAAAACTAAATAAGTTATCAAAAAAAAAAAAGAAAAGAAAAGAAAAGAAATTATCAGCCTAGGAATTTAATTGATTTTGAAATTATCTTTATTGATCCTATTTTAAGACAAAATATGAAAGATTGAACTCCCCCCAAAACACTTCTTTTTTTTTTTTAAAGATTTTATTTATTTATTCAACAGAGATAGAGACAGCCAGCGAGAGAGGGAACACAAGCATGGGGAGTGGGACAGGAAGAAGCAGGCTCATAGCAGAGGAGCCTGATGTGGGGCTCGATCCCATAACGCTGGGATCACGTCCTGAGCCGAAGGCAGATGCTTAACCGCTGTGCCACCCAGGCGCACCCCCCAAAACACTTCTTAAAAATTCTTCTTTTTGAAAAATATGAGATTCTGTTTGATGGACTCCACATTCCAATTTCAAGAAAAACGTATTTTTCAATTCAATTACAACTTATTTTTTTTAAAGGTGTGATACTCTTAGGGAGAAAGATGCCAAAATTCACAGATTTGAAAACATTTGGAAGAAGGCAGTATGAGATCACCGTCTAGTCTGCAACAATTTTAGCATTATCTCAAAGCAGTCCACAATCTGACCTTTCAGCTTTTGGTGCTATTTATTTCCTGGTTTGATTGTTCCTTGTCTTAGTGTATCTTTTTAAGCAAAAGTCACTACATTTTCCCAGTCCTAGGATCTTATCTCAATCACTTGCCATTTTACTAAACCTTAGAATGTTTTGCACATGTGTTTAAAACTTGTAATTCCTAACTTTAAATTCTGCAATGTTTGTTTATTCTTTATTGTTTCAGCCTAGCCATTTGAATGGCATTATTGAAAAACCTCAGGTGGTGATGAGAGATTAGGATTGAAGTTGCAGATCTGAAATATATCAGCTATTTGAACTTGGGCAAGTTTCTTAACCTTGCTGATTTTCAGTTTTCTTATCTGTAAAATGGAAAAATCAATAACTATATGGTTGTAGGTAGCAAGTGAAAGAATGTGTAGAAAGGGCTAAGGATACTACTGGCAATAGCAAGGCTATAAGTGCTTTTCTCCTTCTTTCTTCACTGGGTTCCCTTCCTCAGCTAAAAACTTACAATAGAATATGGCTATGCAGCCTGATGTTTTGTTTTTGTCAGTATGTTACATAATCTAAAACATTTAAAATTCTGTAAAATAAGTTTACTTAAAAAGGAGGACTTCTTTCAATTGGTCTGCTCATTTGGGACATCTTTTTTGAAGTTCCTTCAAAAGTCTTGAATTGACATTTTCCCAACAGTAACATCAACAAGTAGAAGAAAGCAATTACAGGGGAAATAAATACTAGGATATTATTATTATATCAAGATAAAATTAGTGAAAATATACGAATATATGTAAATACACTGCAAAGTAGAGAACACAACCCCAGTGGGAAAGAACACAGTGGTAAGTACTTGACATATCATCATTTAATTAGAAAACACAGTTTTATACCTCTTTACTTTGGCAAATATAAGTTCATTTCACTCTGGATTGTCAAGAGGCTATTAATAAACAGGAAAGACTCTATGGAGTAGGGACATGTGTATGTGCATAGCAGATTGAAGGAAATAATGATGACAGAAACAGCTCCTACCTCCTCTGTACTGCCACAGAGACATCTTAATAGAGGTGAAAGAAATACTTTTCTTTTTTAAAGCCGTTTTAGGAAATGGTTTTAGACCTCCAGGGCAGAGCAGGGAGGCAGATCAGGAAATATTTATGCAGAGGAGAGATGCCTATAAAAACTGTAGGACATTGATCATAAGGGATTGCAGAATAATGCTGACACTGACTCAAATTGGAGCAGAACAATGGCCACCAACAGTGTGTATTTTTAAAACAGCACAGGCCAGTGGTTGATAAAGCAACTGTTGGAACAGAAAATGGTCTTCATTTTAAGAGTCTGTATAGCCATGCAAACTTCACTTTTAAATAGTAATGAGAGTTTTAAGGAACCTTAAGAGTATAACCTGATTTCCCTTGCTTAAGTCACTCTCGGGTAGTAAGTCAGTATGGAGATGCTTATTCACTCTTGGAGACTAGGAGGACACGGAAGCAGTATGGTGCTAAGTGTCCTCCAATGGGATAAAAACCTGAATATGCTTCCCTGAATGTAAAATGTCACCAACAAAGATTGGAAGATAAAAATCTCATTGCACACGTGTTATGTGTTTTCTTTGACTCAACTTTACAGCACATGGTCAGACAGACAAAACTATGAAATTCAACTTCAATAACTCTCATTCTCAGCTGAATATCTGATTTTCTGAGGACAGTAGCTCTACATTGCCTCCTTCCTTGTTATCCAAACAAACTTTGACCTAGCTGTTACATATACTGGGAACTGATAAAAGAAACCAGTTCACATTAAGGATTTAGTGATACAGCTGTTTAATTTGTCCTTTTTTCCAAGAGGAAGATTGCAGGCATCTGGGCTGAGCTCCTAGGAAAGTATTTTTGAAGGTAGCCCTGAATCACTCTGCACAGGCATCCACCTAGAGTCTTGCCAGGTGGTTGCAAACTTGAGTTGCTATTGACTCTCAACATCCTATCGAGACTGGTAGGGAGGTACTTTGCAGGAGAATTTTAATTTGAATTTGTCTGCATGTGCTTAAAGGAAAGGAAAGTTCAACATAGAGTGAAAAACAACCTTGAGGTACCCCTCCTCCAATGTGTGCCAGTAATACATTTACTAAACCTATATAATCAGACAAAAGTTGGTTAAATATTGTGACCAGAATCACAGTTTCTTATTTTATCATGTAATTGGCAAGGAAGAAAATAGGAAAACTCTTGATAAAGTTAATGTGATTTGATTAATCAAGAGAAGTGCCTTCAACTCAGGTAAATAATACAGTAACTCTAAAGTATAGGTTCTGGAACGCACTTTCTTCCTTGGTTCTTGTATCTTTTACACTAGAACCTGCTTATATGTTTCTGTGTAGTTCGGAATCCTTACTAGACATGACAACAATAAATCTCAGATTCCTTAAGTAGGAATCAAATCTTGGGAGGCATGCATTACCCCAAAAAGCCACAATGTGAGCAAATGTAAATGTATTTAACATGCACACGCATGTGCACACACACACACACACACACATACACATAAAGAGAAGGTACAACAAAAAAATCCCGTTCTGGTTTACTATTGTGGCACGACAAAGAACCTCAAAACCATGACTTAAATCTATAATAATTTGTTTAGTTTATGAATCTGCAATTTTGTCTAGGTTTAGTGAGGTAATGCTCCTTTCTGTTCCACAAGGCTGAGCAATCCACTTCTAATAGGGCTCACTCAGATGTCTGGTAAAGTGGCACTGTTTGTTGGTGAAGAGCTCAGCTGGGACTAACGGTCAAGGACTTCAGTTCATCTTCACCAGGTTCTCTCTGTAGGCCACCTGGCTTACTCTGGGCATCCTGGTGACTGGGTCCCAAAAGTAAGTATCCCAGCCAGACTCAGGAAGTTTGCTGAGGCATGAGTTCAGAGTAAGAAAGAGTGTTACTTCCTTCTTAGTTTACTAGTCAAGCAATCACAGAGCCCAGGTTCAGAAAGAAGAAAGGTATAATCTCAATCTTAATTGGAAAGGAGTTAAGAATTTGGGATCCATATTCAAAATACTACATAGATCTTTGAAAAAACTCCCTTGGTGAAATCTACTACTTGATGTAAAAGAGAATTCAATGTCAGAAGCTTTACAGAAACTGTCTACTGTTTAAAATCTAGTATGACTCCTTTAGAAAATATTCCTGTTATTGTTTATTTCTCATTACTGATACTACATTATTCCTAACACCATCAGAGCCACTGTTGTGATTTCTACTTGGTTTATCAAAACAAAGGTTAATTCATTGTGCTGTGATAAATGACCCATTCTGGAAACTGACTTCACCCTGCAAACCACGTTAGCGATATTTCATATTCTATTGCAATGATCTGAAAGAGTTAATGCACCCCTTTGAAAGGCTAACAAACAATCACTATCAGGAAGGGTCTTAGGTGCTGAAAAATCAGATTCATTATGTAAAATGGTGCATGAACTCTCTCCCCTAACTCTGGGAGGACTTTTTGAAGCAAGTGGAAATTTTGTGCCTGCATTAAGTCTACCGTAAAGATTACTGCAGATGAATTTAAAATCTTGGCCAAATGACTTAACAAAGAAATGAAGGGGAAACACACACACACACACACACACACACACACACACACACACACAGATGCCCCAAATTTGAACATACAACATAAGCGTATCTATTTCTTTAGTCCCATTTATAGGTTTTCCAATAATTTGAAAATAAACAAAACCTTCTGGCTTTGCATGTCTGTATGGAGTTTGGGACTTTAGGTACACATATTTGAGAATCTTTTGCATAAATCTGCATATGTTTACATGCAATGACAGACATACTGCAGCTTCCCAAATGTGGCTAGGATAATTTAATCTTCTGCAACATTTTGCATAGCATATGTAGGTGTAATATGCTCAGAAACATTACCTGAATATATGCAAAGTACACTTAGCTTGTGCTTATATAGTTCTCATATCAAAAGATGTAGTTAGAACACATTTTGCAGCTTTATTCTGTGCGTTTAAAGAACTCAGATAAAACCAAATTATCGATAAAATGAGCGTTTTAAAAATTAAATTAAAAATCCTTGTAGATTTGCTTATTGTTCATTCTTCGAGCTAATTTGTATTTTTTGTGGCTATCTTCTTGTTTTTTCTTTGGAGTTACTACATTTTTTAAGTTATTCAACACTGTGAGTTGGAGATCACTGAAAGATATAACAAGGATTATGAGAGCATTTACTCCAAAACAGTAAAGCAGTAAGCAGTAAAAATAATAAAAAAAAATATTGGCCTAAGAATAAATTGTCTTTGAATATAAGACACTGGTGCACTTTTAAAAAGGGAAATATTTTGGACTTCTGGATGGCTCAGTTGGTTAAGTGACTGCCTTTGGTTCAGTCATTATCCCCGAGTCTGAGGATCCAGTCCCTCATCTGGCTCCCTGCTCAGCAGAGTGTCTGCTTCTCCCTCTGACCCTCCCCCCTCTCATGCTCTCTCTCTCTCTCACATTCTCTCTCTCTCAAATAAATAAATAAAATCTTAAAAAAAAATAAAACGGGAAATAAATATTTTAAAATTTACAAAATTTATTGAAGCATATGGGCACTATGCTTTTAATTTTTTATTGATAAAAATAAACCCTCTCTTTTTAGAGCTCTTTGATTTCATAGGGTAGCTCTTTGTTACAAATTTGTTTGTCTAAATGAATGCTTAATTTTTGTCTACCCAGGAAATATATATCTATTGTAGAATATTGTAAAAATACAAGTAAGCAAAAAGAACAAAAAGCACCTATAATCCTAATCGTCTAAAGTACTTTTACTAGTCCATCCAGATTTTTTATTTTATTACCATACTTTATTTGTACAAAGTATCACATGCATTTCTTTCCACTAAATAATATTATTAAATATTTTTCTATGTCATCTCAGCATTTTCTCTAACCTCCTATGCACTACATCATTTCTAATTATCACTTTTTTGAAAGCAACTTTCTTGGATCCTCTCTTATGTATTACCTTTAGTTAGAGATGATCTCTAAAGGAACATGCATCATTCTGAACAAAGCAATTAAAGAAATTCATATTATTTTTAAGCAGGTGTTGAAAGCAGCTCCTCCTCTGTTCACCAATCACTCCCTTCTACTCATCCTCTCCTCTTGGAGGTTTGGAGGCTCCCATACTGGGTGTTCTTCTTTCATTCATGTGGTTAATATCCATGAATCTCATTACTATTTAGAATAGCACTTACACTGAGAATGTAATGACCACTGCTGGAGCATTATTTACTCATGTTCAGAAATGCAGACTTGAATTTTTTAGACGTATTATTTAAAAACTAATGAGCCTCATATTCATGAATGATGAAGATAAAATTTTAAGTTCCCATCATTTTATTTTATGTATTATATCCTAAACTCTCAAATAGCTAACACAGATTTTATTTTATATAATCTGATTAGGTTATGTCTCTGCTTAAAACACCTCAACCAGTCCTATTACTTCTGGAACTAAAGCTAAAATCCCCTAAGTATGGCACAATAGGTCCTCCATCATCTACCCCTGCCTCACCTTCCTGTTTCTCATTCCAATCTCGTCTAACCCACAACTTCTCCATTCGTACTGAACCAGCTGAAGTAACAAGCTCCTCTTTCTGCTTGGAAAGTCTTTCCTCTGTTTTCACTTGACTGTTGTCTTCTCTACCTTCCAGACTTAGCTCAGGCTCGTTCTCCCCATTAAGCCATCCTTGACCCTGTTCTAAAGCAGATTCCCTTTCTCTGTGAGCTGCAGTGCTATGTTTTAATGTTCGATTTGTTTCCGCAGCTGTGAGCTCCTTGAGGACAGGGATGAAGGAAGGAAATTAGTTTGCTTGTGCCTTTGAAAACAATATTTTCAGATATGTTGTTATGTAGGTGGCCCTACGGATAGTTCTCTTCGGGTTCTCTATGAACCTATCCAAGACTAAATTGTGCATGTGCAAATCTATTCTTTCTCTCTGCATATTGGAGAGTATATGTATTCCAGACCCCAGTGGCTTTGTTTCTGCTAGCCACAATCTAACCCTGGGTAATAAGTACACTCTGTGTTATATATGGAGTTCTCAATTGTTTTGTTTCTGCTTCAAGTCTGTGCCTGAAAGAATCTATATATGACACTTGTTAGTGGACCTCATGTAGACTCATTCTTTCATGTAGTCACCATCTCTGTCATAACTGCTAGATACCAGGAACAATCACCAGCACTGGAGCCACAGAGAACTGTCATTGTTTGTGCAGGACAACACCCATTGTTTGTCTTTAGATTTCTGAGGTATGCCTTTGCCCTACCACATTCTTTCCTTTGTTGGCTGTTTCAGCTGCTGTGTGTTATTAAACAGCGAGATCTTGGGAGCTATGGAATATAATGAAAAACATGACTCTGGCCCTTGAGGTGCCTTCAAAATAAATGGGGATGGCAGTGCAAAAGAATAATGTGTAAATGGGGCACAAGAGATGTATAAACATTTTAGAAATTCTAGTAATGTAAGCAATAATATCAACTAATATTTAATACATACCTCATAGAGATATGAGGATTAAATGAACTAACGTATGTAGAACACTTGGACAGTGCCTGGAAGTATCAAGTACTTTGTCTTTGCTATTATTACTATTTACTAATTATATGCTTGATGCTCTTGTAAGTATTTTACATATATGAACCTTATGTAATTCTCATTCAAATCCTTATATAACCCTATCAGATCATCGTATTATTATCATCCCCATTTTATATGTGAAGAAGTGGAGGCTTACAGACATAAGTAACTTAGCCTAGGTTATCTAGAATTCAGGTCCCCCTCTCTCAACTTCTCCGTCCACTGTAGAGAGCTGCCTCATATTTATGTAGCAGTTAGAATCCCTTTGATTTTGCTACTCTACAGTCAGCCCTGAAATGATTTTACTTCGTATTTATTGGAAGTACTAAGTGCCTCTTGGTTGTAGATAAATAGAGGGCAATGGTGTCAGTGAGACCGAAGAAAAATGGTAGAACATTTTCCTTTTAATTTTCTACTCACTTAATTTTTTAAACATCATATGGCTCTAGTAAAGGTCACATAGAGTTCACTGTTCAAGGGAATGGTTATTTTAAAATACTTTACTCAAGTCTCCTCTAACTCAACATTCAATTAATTTTATATTTTGTATTGATAATTTTCCTCGGCAAAGATAAATTAAGTCTTTAAATCAAAGCTGTAGAAGTTAAGAATTGACTGTGGTGAATAATAAGATCTCTCTAATTTCTTCCAACAGCATCTAAAGAGTTGTAAATTTCCAAATCTATGCTTCTGTTAGTAGGGAGTTCAGTTATTTTTAAGCACAAATTACAAATCTATAACCAGCTATTGAAGACAAATTTTTAAATAACTTTATTTTTATCAGTGTTTTTCTAGTTACATTTTCCTACTGAAAAGGTTCCCTTAAAGGTTGGTTTCAGTGCAATTTTAAGTGTTAACCTTCATATTACTTTGAGGGTCTCTGACAGGACTAAATTATTCACATCTCACTATTCCCTCCAGATTCTAAACCAATTGAGAAATAACTGAGTCAGAGACTGAACTACTATCATTAGGACCAGTAAAGTCAGAATGTGGCATCTGGCTTAGATTTAAAGCTAGATCAGGTTTAGCTCTGAATTGACTTCACTCACCTCTTCATTGCACAGGAACCCAGTAGCTCAACCCCATCTCTTCAAGGGGCAGGGTCTGTCTCAGTGATCATAAGCTGGGGGCAGAGGATGGTACATTAATTCCAGGTAGGCAGGTCCAAGAGAGGCTATGCATGCTTACAGACCCTTTCCCAAAGCTTCACATTAGATCATCTCATTGCTCTTCCATTTGGGGTGATCAGGGAGGACTGAGTAAGTGAGGGTGTGGAAGGTTGGAGAATGAAAGGGAAGAGCAGAAGCTGTCTCCCAATATTTCTTAGGAACTCCTATTTTACAGGCTGCAGTAAAGATATGGGCAAATGGTAGGTCAGCTTCCTTTACATATTTATATATTTCTAAATTCTAAAATTATCTAAACACGATAAAGCAGAGCATTATATGATAATAATAGCCTATTGGGAGAGACAGACTTTCTAAAGAACTCATGACAATGGAGCATATTAAATACAGTAAGTGAATACAGTGAAGCAAAGAAGCATCGGATACCATGAGAAATACTGGACAGACCCTCACTTAGCTTAGGGGGATGGAAAGCTTGGGAAGTGTTCCCGGAAGAGGAACTATGGTACCTGACTTTTCAATATAGAAAAGCACCAGATAATGAAGATTTGCAGTGGCCATGATGGTCTATGGGGGAAGGGGGTTCATAGCATTTCAGGCCCAGGGAAGCTTTGATATGCGAAGACATCTAGGAATACAGACTGTTCAAAAAAGAACTCGATATATAGTTCTATGTTGGAACATGATAAGAAGGAAATTGGAGACGCAGGTAGGTAGGAGCCAGTTCACAGAAGTGTTATACATTATGTTAAGAAGTTCATACTTTGCTGGAAATGGGAGTGTGGAGTCTTTGCTGGACTTAATGAGGGGAGTAACATGGTCATCCCTGATACCTCTTGGTATATATGTGGGAAACAGGTAGGGTCAAGGTAGGAAGCAGGAGAAACTTTAAAAGTTTATGGAAATCTAGATAAGAACAAATGTAAGGGGAGAGGGAGCATTTTCAAGAAATATTCAGAGGGTACAGGGGCGCCTGGATGGCTCAGTAGGTTAAGCGTCTGTCTTCGGCTCAGGTGATGATCTCAGGGTCCTGGGATCCAGCCCCAGTCATCGTCGTCGTCATTGTCGTGGGGCTCCCCGCTCAGCAGTGAATCTGCTTCTCCCTCTCCCTCTGCCCCACCCCACTGCTCATGCTCTCTGTCTTGCTGTCTCTCAAATAAATAAATAAAATCTTTAAAAAGAAAGGACGGTACAATTTATAAGATAAGTAGAAAGGTTTAGGGAGATATGGTAAATTATTGAGTGTGGGGTTAAGGCAGAGAGAGAACATTAGTCATCAAGATATCTTATACTTTGTACTTAGCTCTAAAATAACACTTAACGTACTCCATCAATTGTAATTACTTGTTTCTTATATGTTTACTATCTGTGCTCTCATAAGTATATTACCAACATTTTTTCAGGGGTACAAAAACTAAGAGATTTTAATGGTAAAACATAATGAAATTTGCTAATTGAGTAGCCTCACTGGCTCTGTTTTTACAAATGTGAATGCAGATGGGTAGGAGAGAATATAAGATAATATTATGTTTTTGTTTTAATCTCAAAGCCCTAAGGCTATCTGGTAACAGATAAAACTCTTAGCACTTGGTAAAAAGTCTAACCATTAAGAGAGGTTTCTTTGTTTTAGCAGCAGCATTTAAGTTTACAGCACTTACATTACACACAACCCAATGATATCCTTATTTTTTCTGAAGTTACATTCTAAGGACAGTTGCTAAATTTATAGTTTGGGGATCTGTGTGTTTATGAGTAAGTGTGTGTGCGTGTACATATAAAATTTACCTTCAGAATATATTTTTAAAATATACTAAAATATTTTTTCTTATTCTAGTGTTGGAAGATTTGGATTCATTTATATTTTGTGCTTAGTCCCCTCTGAAGAGAAAAAATAAGACAAAACAAAATAAAAACAAGTAACATTATTCAAATATGTCATTGTACAGTATGGTGCTCACCAGATTTATTCATTTATCTGGCTGCTTTTTCTCTGCTCCTTCCACAATCCCGCTCTGGGAACTTTCTCTGACCTTCATCCATATCACACAATAAAGCAAAGATGCCCAGTGTACTGCGGGAAAAGGTTGGAGGGGTATGTCATTCAGCCCAGGGGGTTTCAGGCTTAAGAATGTTTCTCAGAAGAGACACTGTCATATCCAAACAGTGATGGTCAGCGTGGGAGAACACTGTGTAGTGAAGAGCTATAGAGGTGCCTGTTGTCAGTATGAACCTGCACCCAGACAGAATTAAATGATTTTCCATTGGAAGTAAATATCTTCATGTTGCACTTAATAGATTTCTTCTTTGAGAACATATAATACAGAATAATATATTCCATCTCTTTCAGAATCTCTTGAGCAAGAAGTAGAGACTTGGAATCTATTGTCAATGAACATTTGAGTCCACGTAGCTTAGGAATTAGAAAAACCTGCCCAACGCCAGTGGAAGAATACCACACATCTGTAGAGAGAAGCAGAGATAAACAATGGGGGGAGGGTCCTTCCTGTGTTCTCTAGAGTACCCCCATGCCTGATTTTAGTCCATTTTTAAGGTTCAGCTGCATCCCTGCCCTTGGGTTCCATAAGACACTAAATATTCTTAGAATACAATGTTCTTAGAATACAGAATAGCTCAATGCATTTTCTATTACTCCCACAGGAAAGAGTTCTATATAACACAGTTATAACACAGGAAGTTCTCTTTGGCAGTTGCTGATTGGGCTGCTGGAAGGAACACCACCACCAACAACATGTTTTGTGATAATGTGATATGTCTTCTTTAAAAACTCTTACCTACACTTTTGTCATTTGAATATACTTTCACCAAAGTACTGTAACTTCTAAGCTATAACACATTTCAAGGTGAATGGGAGGCTAAGTGATTGTACAGAAGAATGGAGTCAGCATTTTTAGAAAATGTTAAGAATAGGATCTCAATAAAATCACAGTGGATCCAACTTGCTCAGCAAAAGTGTAACTACTCAACCAAAGTAAAATTTACAGACGTGAGGAAGGGAAAAGCAGAAAATACACTGTTTTCCAAGTTGTTCCATGGAGTTTATGAGAATATGCAGTAACAGGATCCCCCTGGCTGGGATGGACGTAGACAAGACAAACACTGGGGAGAAATGTGAGCAGTTTGGGGATGTAGGTGTTGTGGATAGTTTCTCTCCAATTAAAATATACTCAGTTTTTCTCAATTTTAGTTTCCAAGGTAATAATGGATCCACCAAACTAATCACTATCAATAGGATTAAAATGCAATAAATAATTGGTACAATTTCTGGAGCAATACTAGCGACTAAAGTCATTTAGATGTGTGATACCTTAATCAAGAATCTCTGTTAGAGAGGTGAGAATTTCAGATATCATGAAAAACTGGTAAGTGGGGCTTATGGTATCTCATACATGATGCCAGATGTGATACGAGTTTCTGTGATAGGGCAGAGATTATGGTTTGCTATCTTTGTAGCCTTGGAAGATAGTTTGTCATATGGCTCAAGATAGGCACTTAGTTTAGTAAATGAATGAGTGGGAATGTTTACTTCTCTTTCCTATGTAGAGAGTGCCATGTTAGTCAGGTACTTATTGCAAACAACAGAATTACATGCTATCTAACTTAGGCAGAAAAGGAATTTATTACATTCCCTTTAGGTTACTCAAAGTGTTGTTTGTAAGGCTAGAAAACCAATTCTGAGATGACAGGATCAGGAACAAAGGCAAAAATAACAAAGTAGGCCTGGCCTTAGGAGAACGTTATGCCACCAGTGGTGAACATTATTCATTGCAGCTTACCCCTCAACACATCTGATAAAAGAATTGGATGCCACTTTTACCACCATCTGTTCCTATTGCCCAGAGATATGTGCAAAGAGCATGGGGGCAGAGCAGACTCCCTAGCTCACATCTAAAGTCTGGTGCAGACTCATCTGATTGGACGACATACTCCCTAGGCATAAGATAGGCTGTGAATATAAAAATCTACCACTTTCAGATTTTTGGGTAAGAGGTGGGTTATACCTCCCACCAGGAATCCTAAAATGGAAGATTACCCAAATATAGAAAGATTTAGAATAGGAACAGTCAAAAAGAAAGGGGAAAAAGTCTACTTCAAGTATCCCCTGGAGATGGATTTGGAAGGTTTATGTATACAAGATGTTGTCATGCATCAGTCCCAGTTTCTGTGTCTGTAGCTAACACCGAATAAATTGAGTCTTTCTTTACCAGCTCATTTGCACTTCTCCACATTGCACAGTGATTATCCAGCTAGCCATCAATCCCTACTTCTCCCTCCTCATCCCACTCTCCAACCACCACCAGCAACATGACTCAAACATTTTTCAGGTTGCAGATGCTTGACAGATAGAGTACTTGTGTTTCTTTAAAGAGTTAAATTAATGCTCAGAATCAAGACGTTATTCACTAGAATTTTAGCACAAAAGAGAACTAAACCATTTTAAGTATGACCTAAATGGGAGAACAATTCCACAAGGAAATGGGGAAAACACAAAAGAAACAATGGTTGGAAACATTTAAGATGATCAATGATGAAAATTGTTAGGCTAACTGGATTCGAATCCCAGTTTTCTCGCTTAAAATTGTGTGACCTTGGGTCATTTTACTTAACCTCTTCTTGCCTTAGTTTTTTCATTATTATATAATGCAGAGGTTTGTTATGAGGGTTAAATTGATATATACCTTTTACTTCCATGATATTCTCTTTGGATAAGGAGTGCTTGCAAGAGGCATAGAGCAGGGTGCATAGTATGCTGCTGTGTATAAAATAGAGGGAAGGAATTACATTCATTTTACTTTATATGAATAAGTAATATCTGAAATGATACAAAAAAACCTGTCAGCAATAGTTATTGTGATGATAAGGGAGTAAGTGGGCAGAGCGGAGGCAGCAATGAATGCATTTTGTTTTATTTTTATATTTATTTATTTATTTTTATATTTATTTATTTATTTATTTATTTATTTAAATGAACGACATGGTCAACCATTTCATTCATTCACTTATTTATTTATTTATTTATTTATCTAAATGAACAACATGGTCAACCATTTTCGTTCATTCACTTCTTTATTTAAATGAGTGACGTGGTCAACCATTTTATTTATGTATGTATGTATGTCTGTATTTATTTATTTATTTATTTATTTATTTATTTATTAGAGTGAGAGAGAGAGAGAGATTGGCAGAGGGAGAGGGAGAGAGAGAATCTCCACACCCAGCCCAGAGCCCAATGCTCACAACCCTGAAGTCATAACCTGAGCCAAAATCAAGAGTTGGACATACAACTGACTGAGTCACCCAGGCACCCCTTGTTTGATTTTTATATTTGAAGCATGTATATGTATTCCTAGTCATAAACTGTATATTGATTTTTTAAATAAAAATACGAATAAAAAATAACTAGAAAAATTCTGAAAAAGAGGAGTGTGAGGAAAAATTAGTCTAATAAATACGAAAATAAAATGCATTGAAAATTTAAATGTTATAACAATAGTACAAAAGAGAGACATATCAAAGAAAAAGACTAGATATTTCAGAAATATACAAAAATACATATGAGTATAAAATATATGTTAAAGGTAGTGTCTGAAGTCAGCTGTAGGAGAAAGAGAGTACTTAGTGAGTGGTATTAGGACAACTGGGAAGACATCTGAAGAACATGAATTTTGGCCAATATCTCAATGTGCAATAGGATATATTTCAAATAGGTAAAATATTTAAATATGAGGAATAAATAGTAAAAATGCTAGGACAAAACATGAAGTGATTCATTTATGAGTTTGGGGTGCAAAGAACTTTGGGACGTTGACTCAAATTCCAAAGGGCATGAAGAAAATGATTGTTAAATGAAAGAGATAGCAAGACAGCAAAAGACAGAGACAGAGAGTGAGATAGAGTAAGAGCAAAATAAATTGCAATCATTGCATTGACACATTTCCCGAAGTTTAATAATACTCTGATGGAGGAACTAGAGGAGAATAGGCACTTAAAAAACAGCTGTTGAAAGTACAAGTTTGTGTAATTCTTCTGGTGGGTAAATTGAAAAACTTATTAAGATTGCAGAAAAATATATTTAAATTATATTCCCTTTAACCTAGTACTTCCACTTGTGGAAATTTGTACTTGGGTTCTACTTACCTCTGTCCAAAAGCGCAAATATGCAAGGCAATTTATTCTGGTAGTGTTTATGTTAGTTTGAACTATATGAAATCTACATTTATCAAAAATAGTTGAATATTAGCAGTTTCATATGGTTTGGTCTATAATAGCAAATAATTGAAGAAAATGTACATTAATAGGATGTGGTTCAATAAATTATGTCAGATTAAGGCAAAGTAGTAACATGAAAATAATTAGGAAATCTGCTCATAGCCCTATGTAAAGATTGCCAATATATGTTGTTGAGAAATACAAACAAGATTTTTAACGGTTTGTACTATATAGTTTATTTTTTGTGCAAATGAGGGAAATTAGAAATACATGTTATATTTAAGTTGTGTAAGCATAAAAAACCTTAAAAATTGTCCAAGTGGTTCGCTTTCGGGAGGAGGTGGGTCAGAGCTTCTGCATATGGACATAACATTTGGAGGTGAGATTCACATGGAACTGGGAAATACATGACCCTTGCAGGGGAGGGCACCTGTGTAGATAGGGCCCAGAGGTGGATGTGGGAGGGAATTTGCATTACATATATTTTTTTTAGGATTTATTTATTTTAAAGAGAGAGACAGCGCATATGTGAGTAGGTGGAGGGACAGAGAGAGGGGGAGAGCGAGAATCTCAAGCAGATTACCCACTGAGCCCAAAGCCAGGTGCAGGGCTTGATCTCAAGACCCCGAGATCATGACCTGAGCTGAAATCAAGATTCATGTTCAGTGATTCATCCATTGCATATAACACCCAGTGCTCATCACATCACATGCCCTCCTTAATGCCCATCATTGAACAGTACATCAGTTAAATATATCAATTAAAAAAATGAAATGAAGAGTCAGAGGTTCAACTGACTGAGCCATCCAGGTGCCCTATGCTTTACATACGTTTTAATATGTTTTGATATTTGAACTACATATTTTTTTTACCTATGCATAAATATTTCCTGTATAAAACAGGCAGTTTTTTCATGGTCACTGTGAGCTGGGTGATTTTTCTTTATTCATATGAGATTATAATCTCATAGCATAGTTAATAAAACGTTCAGATGTATAGAGGTATCTTGTTGGCATTACAAATATTTAATGGGCTAAAATAAAATTAACTTAATAAGTATTTCTTTAACTTTCCAGAAAATGTTTCAAGCAGCCTGCTTTGGTACAGTGGCAGAAATAAGGATTCAGTCTAAGCTGTGCTACATATGTACCTCCCATGTGGTCTTCAGAAAGTGAGTACCTCTAAACCTCTATTTTCTCACCTGCAAAATTAGAATAATAGTTAAAACCACTTTTTATAAATCAAAAATATTTATAAGATTTTTGCATATAAAAATTGTGTAAAGTAAAAATTGTTGAAAGTTTGCTTTGAAGCATAAATATTCATAATAATAGACGTTACTGGTTTTTGCTATGTGAACAAGGAGTGCAAAGGAGTTATACTATGTGAGCTGCTAAATACATACCAAAAAACAGAATCTTACAGACTCGTAGGGAATGGTCTCAAGAGTAGACAGTAGGGTGAGTGTGAGTGTCACATAGCACATAATGTGCCACAGTGCACTCAGGACTATGACAGATGTTCCTCTTGTGTATCCACCACCACCCCACCACCACCAGCAGCAACATCAACACAAGGGTAGCTTTTATTCACTAAATCCTGACTATCTGTTAGATTCAGTGTGGCACATCCCATCTAATTATTACAAAATTCCCATTATACAGTTGCCCAGTATTGTGCAACCAATGAAAAGTGGCAGATCTAGGATTTGAAAACAGGGCTTTTTGACTTCAAAGTTGGTATATCCTTACCACTATTCCATTTAGTTTCAAATTTTAGTGGACATTAAAATATGTCAGAAATGCAGATTTTTCTGACCTTGCACCTGAGTTTATGGTTTGCTGGGCCTGAGTTATCCACATCGTATCACCTTTTCCAGTGGTTCTTATGCTGTTGGCCAGTTAGGTACTTTAAGTAATACCATGCTATTTCCAACTGCTTGTTGGTCCTCCTTCCTGGTGTAGTATCTGCAAATGACTTCTGTTGGCAGTCCTCTGTGTTTGCAACAGAGATGGCAAGGAAGGGGATCATTGTTTCTCTATGCTGTGCTTTCAGGCTCTTGGTCTCCAGGGTCAGCCTCTTATGATGACGTAGTGGCAGAGAAGGGGTTGTAGGATGTGGCTTCTTTGGTGGAACAGAGACAGGGTTAGGAGCAATCTGCGTAATCTGGGTTCTAAAATCATTCTTGGAGATTAGAGTTCAGGTCTGGAATAAGGTTTTATTTTAGTATTTGCAAAAGCTTTGAAAGGGTTCAGAATGATTCTGGTAATTAGGCAGGTTTGAAAACAACTGAGCTAAATCCTTTCCAACTTCTTTCCTCTCTACTCTGTTATATGATTCAATAATTTCGTAAGTGCTGCTCAAGAAATCAAACAGGAAATCTTATGCAGTTGTACCTTGTCTTATTAGGATAGTCTTTTCATATTTTTAAGAAGTAATTTTTTAAATACTTGTTTGTACAAGGCCCAGAGCAAGGTGCATGGGTGGATGCAAATATGGAGCAGATATATGGTAGATGAGGCATGTCCACAAGTAAAGTGCACTACACAGTTGAAAGTCTGTTGAGAATCAAGATGCATGGGAGTACTGCAAGAAATCATGAGGGGAGAAGAGACATAATTTTTAGTGGGGGGATTTGGGAAAATTTCACAGAGGAAATGATACTGGACTTTCTATCAATGCTTTGGAGAATGGATATGATTTTAACAAGCTCAAATAGCATGCACAATCACACCAGGCTGGAAGAGTGCTACAAGCCCACACAGGGAATATATTCAGATTTAGCCAAAACGTTTTCTTGAAGATCAGTAATAAACTAATGGGTTTCTCTATACAATATATTTAAATAATATTTTTAAAAAATTAACATTAGTAACCACTGTAGATCAAAACTTAGAAAGAATGTAGAGAAGTAGGAATAAAACAAGGTCCCGTGTATACACAGGTCATTGCCTAGTAAGTACAATACAGTGTAGGAAGTGCTATGAAGAAGTTATCTGTCAACTACTAAGGGACTGTTTTCCGAACTGTATTCTATGTAACATGAGAGTCTCGGGAATTGTTCATAGGTGCTGCGGGGAAAAAAAAGCTTTTTGGTTAATAAGTCTGGGAATTGCTGGTTTAAACAAAATCAGTTATTTTTTTGCTGTGGAACTTTCCAGAGCCTTTCATATGTCATGCAGCATTTCTCCATGGTTTGTTTATTTATTTATTATTATGATTTAGTACTATTATTTACTATTTATTTTGTAGAGCACCTATTAATATCTTCTTGAACGCTAATGTTCTGCTGAGCACAGTTTAGAAAACTGTGCTGGAAAACACAGTAAAGAAGTCAGTCAGCCATTTTCTGGAGTAAGAAAAGAGTTCATGGAAAACTAAAAAAAGGCAGTTAATAATAGATAAATTAAGTTATAAATATGCATTTTAATGAAAGTATATAATCTTATTTTATTCATAAGTTCCATATTATTTAATTATATTGTATATTATATCTGTTAAATAGAAATTAGACTGGTCCCTGTAGAATATTTTCTTTATATTAAGGCTGCTTCTCAGATGAGAAAAAAAATCTCTTTACTGTAGTAGTGCATCTAGTTTCTACTGCCAAAATCCAAGCACTATATAGTGGGGTGCCTGGGTCGCTCAGTCCGTTAAACATCTGCCTTCAGCTCAGGTCACGATCCCAGGGTCCTGGAATCAAGTCCTGTGTTAGTCTCCTTGCTCAGCACAGAATCTGCTTCTCCCTCTCCCTCTGCCCCTCCACCCCCTCCCACTCATGCACTTGCACTCTCTCTCCCTCAGATAAATAAGATCTTTTAAAAATTTTCAAGCATTTATTTTACTGAAAAGCAATATTCAAGAGGTCCTACAGTCCTCATATTATTTCGAGCCTCTTCTACTTAGATGAGGGTCCTCAAATATATCCAGGGTGGCAAGTCAGAGGAAGACTCTATTGGATGTATTTTTACATTTTTAACTAGATTGTCCTTTCATTATTAATTAAATAGTGGTGCCCATAGTATATTTTCAAAGTTTTTTTTTTCTCTGTTGTTAAGCCCATGTGGATGAGAATAATCGTGAAAGTGTCCTTTGAACACTAACAGTGTCCCCTTCCTTCCTAGGATTTTCAGTTGTTTACACATTTCCCTTGGTGGTTGAGTTAATTTATGCCCCACAAAATGGCTAACCAAGGTGTAAAAACTTATATAAGCTGACAGTTCCTATTAAGTATGTAGCTAAAGAAGATATGTTAATGTTGGTTAGTAGAACAGTATTGCACTAAAGGTATATGGCTCAGATTCAGGAGTTTCTGAAATGGAGAGTAATATTGCAGTCCACAATAAAGTAAACCTGCAAACAAAAATCAGGCCATTTTGAAAGCTAAGTGATCAAGAAAATGGGGCTGATTTCCTCTGAATTCAGAAGAATACTAATACTGTGTAGCTTTTTTTGAGCAGATTTTATTGAAGACCGGAGAGATGAGAATATTGGCCCAAGGTTAATAAGTATATTCTAGAAAGAGCTAGAACTCGAATACTAATTCCCCATTCCTGCTCTTTTTATTACGTGTATTCTGTCCCCTTTCCTTATTCTTTGCTTTTAGACAGTTTATCCAATTTTGTTCTGTAAACCCTCTTTAGGGCTCCATTATGCCAGAGGCTGTGTTGCTATTATTTTCTTTCTCTGCTTATCTGGGTTATCAAAAGAAAATAAAAATAAAACAGTCAGTGTTTATTTAGTACCTTCTTTGGGCCCTTCAATTTTTAAGCTAGCACAGATATATATGGCATATTCATGTCCATAGTCTTCTCCAATGGTAGCACATATGCAAGTCAAATATTTTGGCTCTATCTTGAATGTTATAAAGAAAATAATGATTTTAAATTATTATGAAGGAATTCCAGTCTTCAGTTCTGTTCATTTCGATGTTTTTAAAATCAGCAACATAATGTCCTAAAACTTTAAGTCTGGCTTATATCCAGCTGTATACTTGACATCTCTACTTGGATTTTTAATAGGCATAGCAAAATTAACGTGTCCAAAGCCCATTTATCAACTCATCCCTTTCCCAATCTTTCTTACTTCAGTACATGGTAACACCATACATTCAGTTGCTCAGGCCAAAAGTCTTGGAGTCTTCCTTGATTTTTTCTTTTTTTCATACCCCATCCAAGCCATCTTTTTGGCTCTACTCTCAAAATTTATTCAGAATCTGACATCTACTCATGATCTTTCGTTATCCTTCTATTTCATTGTCCATACTACTGCAAATAACATCTTAATTGGTTTCAGCTTCTGCTCTTTTGCTACCATAACCTATCCCCCACATGTCAGCCAGAGGAAATCTTTTAAAACTAAAATTCGATTATTACATTCCTGTTCTGAAACACCTTCCTAGCACACTCAAAATAAAATCCAAATTTTAAACTCTTTTTCTTGGTCTGTGATATTCAATATGATCTCAACAGCTCTGTGTGTTCGCATCTCATTTCCTACTTGCTCACTCACTTCTAGCATCACTGGTGCTGTGGCTGGATTTTGGCCTCGAGTCCTTTGCCCTTATTATTCCTTCTGCTTAGGGTTATCTTTGCCCAAATATTTGTAATACTTTCTCTTTCACTTTTCTCTGTTATTTGTTCAAATATCCTTTCTGTGGAAATAATTTCCCTGGCCACCTTACCTGATATAATAATCTCTGTGTTCCCTTACCAGTTATTCTGCTTTATTTGTCTTTTATCTCTTAGTACTGCTTAGCATTGTGATGTGTAGTATACTAGTTATTATCTACCTTTCCACTGGAATGTTAGCTCAACAATTGCAATTGTCTGCTGCTGTATTTCAAGTGTTCGGTATAGTGAATGACTCACAGATGTAAGTATTAAGTGCTTAAATAACTTATGTAATGAAGTAATTAAATATTTGCAAATGTGAACTAAAGCAGACACAAACAAATATCAAATTGTAACTCTAAGTTCTATAAAGGACACTTGACTGAGTCAAGGAGATCAGGAAAAGCTTTTCTGAGGAGGAGCATCTCCAAGCCTAGGACCAAAGGGGGCAATGCAATTTACTAGGTGAAGAGAGAAGTGGAAGTCTTTTGAGTAGTTCAGGAGCACGCCAAGTATGAGACTCTAAAGCAAAAAGGTCCATGTGGCTGGAGCAGAGAGAGCAGAAGTGAGCATGAGTAGAAGAGTATTATACAAGGAGAGGTGGAAAGGTAAGTAGGATCTAGATCCCCCAAGACTTTGTTGTCTATGTTAATCATGTGCTGTTTTAATCTTAACCACAACAGAAAGCCTTTTTGGCATTTAAGCAGGGTGATGTCATGATCAGATGTATGTTTTTAGAAGATGGGTATGACTACAGCATGGAGTTTGAAATAGGGAAAAGTGATGATAGAAGTAGTCTAAGAGAAGGATTGTCAATAATTTACCAAGGGAGAGGTAGTAGAAGCTGTTTTCCTTAGGTCTGGGTAATAAAGGAGCACACTGTCTATAGAGAATTTAAAAAGAATACTGTAGGCAATAAAAAGTTCAACCATTTTTTATTATCACTATGTGCCAGTATTTCTAAACAATATTGGTGATTAAAATAGTCTGCTCAGTTAGTATACCACTGGAAATGATAGATAATGGCTAACCAGAGAGTCAGCCATTTATTCATTCAAAAATATTTTTGAATATCATCTATGTGCCAGGCACTATTGCAGACATAGGAATGCATGGACGAACAAAACGATAAAAATTTCTGCCCATAAGGAACCTACATTTTTGCAAGGGAGATTAACAATAGTAAATAAACATCTAGCATCTCAGGTGATGATATTTATTTTTTTTATTTTATTTATTTATTTAATTTATTTGAGAGAGAGAGAGTGTGTGTGTGTGTACGTGCACGCGCACATGAGCAGGGAGAGGAGCAGAGAGGGAGAGAAGCAGAGGGAGAGGGAGAGAAAGAATCTTAAGCAGACTCCGTGCTCAGCATGGAGCCCCATTCAGGGCTTGATCTCACAACCCTGATACCATGATCTGAGCTGAAATCAAGAGTCAGGGGCTTAACCAATTGAGCCACCCAGGTGCCCTGGTGAGGAGTTTTTTGATATTACAGAAGAAAATGTTAGTAAAGCAGTTGGCCATAAGGGTCAAGAGTTGAGAGGAAATAGCTGGGCTCACAATAGAATTTCGAAGGTCATCCGTTGATAGGTAGCTGTGTTAATCATGAGTATAAAAAGGAGCTTATGAAGTAAGTATAGAGTGAGAAGAACCAGTCTAAAATCCTAGCATTGAGATGTCCCAGCATTTGCTATCTAGATAAAGATGATTCTTTCAAGGAAACACAAGGCATAGTTAATTAGGGCATATCAAGGACTGACGAAGACATTATGAGATGATTAAAAGATCAGTAGCTCAGAGAAAGTTGATCATAACACCAGTGCTTTAAGGATGTACTCCTTCTTTCTTAGAAAACTTTGAAATTGCCTGAATTGAATATTTATATTTTCCCATTAGAAAGATGAACAGGCTTCTGGGATAGCTATGCTAATCTCCCCAAACAACTAATTTCCGTCTCATTCCCTTTCTAAAACATCCTTCAGTGGCTTCTTTCTCATGAAATGGAGTAGAATGCTCAAAGGACTGACATTCAGTGTGCTCCGTGACTCCGTCTTCACTTTTGTTTTCAAATGCTGCCTAAACTAAAACAGATGAAGATACTAACTTCAACAATGTCAAAAAGCAATTGGCATGAATATTAATATCAGCCTGTTTATTACAATGGTTACTCTGGTAAAACTCTTCTATGGTGAAAACATTGTGATCAATAGGATTATTATGAGTTATAAAAAATACAGAAGAAAATTTGGAAATTCCGATTCATCCTTTGGTATTTTCGGTTATAACAATTCTGTCCGTTAGAATAAGATTCAACCCTGACTGCCACACTTACTTTAAAATAGATCCTGTAAAGTGTGCCTAACCTTTTCCCCATGAGGTTTTATTTTTCTTCTAATAATACTCTACCCTGGTTGGTATACTTGACAAAACCTGCTAATCCTTCAAGAATACCTAACTTTTTTTGTAGCCTGTTGCATAAAGCCATTGTCTGTCTATGCAAATTAGCCCTCTTCCTCAGAAGTCCTTTCATTTGTCCCCAGTTCCCCTAGAACCATGGTTCTGTTGTGTAGGAATTGTCTCTCTTCCAGTCTGTGTTCCTGACTGAAATATGTGCTTTGTGAGGGCAGGGATTATGTCTCAAACCATATCTGACATATGATAAAATGGTCCATGGACATACAGGCAAAGTGGTAGAGAAGTTTCTATTTAAGTGTGCATTGGGGTTGCCTAGGTAGCTGTCCATTGAGCAGCGGACTCTTGGTTTCAGCTGGGGTCATGATCTCAGGATCCTGAGATGGAGCTCCTCACTGGGCTCCACTCTCAGCAGGGAGCCTCCTTGAGATTCTCTCTCTCTCCCTCCCTGTCTACCTTTCCTCATACTCACACATGTGCACTCTCTCTAAAATCAATCAATTAGTCAATATTTTAAAAATAAATAAAATGTGCTTTCAAGTTCTTTTTTTGTTTATTTTGTTTGGAGAGCAGCAGAGCTTCCCTCAGTGGGGGTGGGGCAGGGGGAATAAATTGCAAGCATCCACAGGACAAGGAACTTGCTTTACTTGGTCTTCTCAGGGCACAAATACAAGTGCTATCTGTAGTGAGCCTTGAGTGAGTACTATAATGAGTCACTCATCTTTAAAGCAGGTCATGTTCTCAACTGAAAATAACTTAAGCTTGTCATTTATAAGTGTTATAATAAAGATACTCTTTATAAGTAAATTCACTGTCTGATGTTAGGAAAGCAATTAAGCATTATTAAAAGTGTTTTTGTTATAGATATTCCACAATTAAAGCAAAGCAGATAGATATGCTAACAAAAGTATTCTCTTTATTGTCTTCAAGACATTAACTTACTCATTTACATGTCCATTCATTTATTTTCTCATTCATTCAGTGATTATTTATTATTTATATGCTATCTATCTAGTATGTGTGCATAGTTCTAGTTTTCATGTGGTTTACAGGATGGCATTGAAGATAGATGTTAAAGAGATAATTTCACAAATAATGGCAAATACAACTATAAAAAATGATGGTTGCTACTGGAGAGGTTGTAAGGGAATCTTAACCTTGTCAGGGATGGGGGAGGATTAGGAGGAGGATAAAGTAGATTAAGGAAGGAATCTATGAGGAAACATCATTTAAGCTGAAACCAGAAGTAGGAGAGATTGCCTATCAGAGGGTTGAAGGGAGGGAAGAGAGAAGTGAGCCTTTAGGGTAGAAGGAATGATGAGGTAATGTTCTAATGCATGAAGGTACATTTTGCATGAGGCAAGAATAAGGTGAGTGGGGTGTAACAAGGGTAGAGTCAGGAGATACAAATTGAGAATTAGATAGGAGTCAAAAGAAAATAAATGGCATTCATGAAGTTGTCAGTTCTTCTTTTAAACCAGCATTTATATTTTTAGTATTCTGAAAATATTTTAGGCAAGCATGAAAAATTTCTAATTTCAACTTAAATACTTTAATTTTTAAATAATAATTCTATTCTTTATTTATATGGATCGCCAATAACTTATTTTTAAGGCTTGAAAGTGGAAAACATAGGAGCTGGTTATGGGAGTTTGTGACTAATTGAATAGGCCTGGCTCTCATGAATAGGAAGAGGGGAGTGGGTGTGATGAACACTTAAGGAGGTAGAGCCAGGCCTAAACAGTAGCTACCCCCGGTGCACTCAATTTTCCAGACAAAAACCATGTCTTAGATTTGTTGTTACAAGAAAAGGATAGCTCAACTAGCTCTGGGCAAGCAGTGGTAAGGAACTAACGTTACCAAAAGGACTGTACGGTAGGTTCACCAAATAGGAGCTATCAGTGTGAACTCCTGTCCCTGGCTTTTCTATGTAAATCACATAGATGACAAGCTATTGTTTTTTGTTATACTAAAATGCACAACCCTTGTGTATCAACAGAATCCAAAGCAAGATATATCAGTATGGCAACTGTAACTCCCATCTCAAACCAGAAAATGGACATTCTGTGATGTGCAGAATTTTATCCAGGTAGTGGTCTCGTGCAGTTCCTAGGGCTCTGGTAGCAGAGACAAGGTAGGAGTAAGAAGTCAATACATAGTGTTCTGTAGGTTAGTAGGCAGCATCTCTGGACAGCTCATTTCCTGTAGTTTGTCCAGCCATTATTCAGAGATCATTACCTGTCTGAGAGCATGGCTTTGGCATTGTGAGGAAGAGGTTGACCACTGACAAATGTTTCCTCATGGCTTTGACTTTCTGTATTACCTTGAATTGATTGTAGGTGGTTTTGTACAGTTTGCTAGGCGGTATCATGTATTTTCTTTTCAGTGCTATTCTTGGAACACTTCAGGTAAGAGATAGATACCAAATTTTCATCTGTTCGTGTTTGTCTATATATTTGCTTGTAAATAATATACCGTTGGAAATTTAAAATACCTAGAAACTAATTGTGGTATATTCCCATGCCATATTAATACATTTGCTCTGTTAGATGGATTAATATAAAGATGATCAGTATAGGATTCATATTTGTAAGTGATATGTTACTAGGAATCTTGTGGGGAAAGGATTTAAGAGCCATGCTGCTCATTACACAGCCATCTGAAATTTATTTTTTTAAATCTTTTGTCAAATTCAAACAAAAAATTTATGAAAGAGGATTTTTTCACTTTGAATTGGTGAATTGAATGTATCAAGAGACTCACAACTAGAAAGCAATATTATTTTAAACCTTTCTTACATTGCTAGAAAATATCTAATCTTTTTTATAGGAGAGCTTCTAAGTCAAAAAATAAGACTTTTTAATATATTCATGAGAACTAATAATTTATTATTAAAAATCTGGAAGTTCTGGTCAAACATATGAAACAATAAGTGAGGATACTAACAAATTGGATATTCATAACAACTTAAGCATACCCAGTTTGTTTCTTTTTCTTTTCACATAAATGTAGACACAAAATAACTTCAATATCAATGATTTATTCTCTCAACAACTCTGTTAAAGAGAGAAAGGAATGTTGACATGAGCAAGTGAATTCTGAAGGAAAGATGGGAGAAGAGAAATAAATCACTTTCAAATATTTTTCATGGCTAGAAGGCCTCCCTTCTATTTCCATTCATTTTGCACTTGACTCCTCATTAACATATGCCCTTATTCATCTTTTCATTAACAGAGATTCATAGCAACCTAGAAAGAGACAGACAGACATTGTAAGCTTTCTTGCATGATAGGGTGGAGGACAAAGTTGTCTTGTTTGTATAACTTTAGCCTTTTTGCTATTACTGAGGAGTAATAGAGCAACCTCACAAGAGCAACCCTGAATTATAGACGTTGGGATGATGAATGAGCAATTCATCCAGAGCTTCCTCTGGATAGGCAAACAGTCTTAGACCTGTGTGTGAACTACTCTTCAGGCAGCTGGGGAATAGGTCAAGTCAATGTCATTATTTCCCTGAAAGTACTTTCTGTTCTAGGCATGGAGTCTTTTCAAGGCAGCAAGAAGTATCACACAGATGACTCAGCGCCATGCACAGGTGCTGGCTGGATTCAGCCTCTGGACCTGGGATTATAGCCTATTCAGATAATCAGTGAGATGTTAAAGAATTCCAGTCCAGGATCAAAAACAAAGCAAGTATTTTCCTGTTTTGTTTTCCAGTTGGTTTCCCATGATCCTTTTTAAGTGTAAATTCTATTTATTTTCCTAAAATTCATAGTCAAATTACTGCCTTAGATCCTGACTTATTAACTGTTTCATTTCTCTTTGTGACATTACTGAACTATCTTTTTTCAGCTTTACTGTCTTCGTCCATAAACATGAGGATACTATAACCTAATCCACAGTGATATTTCCAGGATTAAAGAGAGAACACATGGAAAACTATGACAAAATCTCTGGGACATAGAAAGTCAGTCCTCTTCCAAACACAGAAATCAGAGGTTTAGCCCTCCTAAATATTTTGTTCTCATTCTTCAACTGTTTCTGGTAGATAACTATTAAAGATAAAAATGTGGGGTGCCTGGGTGGTTCAGTCGGTTAAGAGTCTGCCTTTGGCTTAGGTCATGATCTCAGGGTCCTGGGATTGAGCCCCTCATCCGGCTCCTTGCTAATACTTCCAAATTCCTTTATGGTCATGGGGAATCATTTAAAGGTGGAACCAAGTGTTTTTACATGTGTAAACTCATAGTCTGTTTTAATAATCATTAGGAAAAAAACATAAAACAAATGTTCTGATTAGTTAAAAGTTGGAATGTACTTGAGATCTTAAATTTTTTTTTTTGCATAGTTAGACATTTTAAGACAATCAGACTTGTGGAACATGAAGCAGAGTGTGGTCAAAAGTCTTTATCTCAAAATTTATCTTGAAAAACATATCCAGTTATATCATTTTGATGTAGGAACAATCCTTTCCCTGCTATTAATATAATATTTAATATTATTATGAGTAAGCTTAATGCTTCCTAAAATTCCATTGTATCAGAAAACCCAAGATGACCTAATTTTCTTTTAATGGTTACTAGGGGTCTTACACAACTAAATGAAATTTCATCTATAAATAGTCTACTGAAATAAAGAATGTAACAATATAATTTTAGTCAACAGCGTAATTTTAGAATCATCTTTCCAAGATTGCTTTGAGGTTATACATATGGAAGGAATCAAAAATGTACATAAATAATCAAAGTGTGCAAAACTTACTTGGTAGAGGTTTGTAGAAACAAATCTTACTTTCATATCCTAATGATTTTCCAAATGTCCTTATGAATCAAATTCTATTCCTTTTTCTAATTTTGTAGGGACTCTCAAAAGACTTTTTTTACAGTTAAATTACTGCCAAGGTTGACTATGGTCATGAAATTATAAATCTCAGGGAAAATATTCTGGTTCTTTACCAAACATTGCAATGAAACAAATCATCTTAATTTCCAAGAATACATTATTATTTTTATTTTCTCTCTAATAATGTTCTCAGTTTCTGAGGTGCACCATGTTTTGGGGAAGTAACTTTAGAATGTACACTCTAAGACTTACTTTGGGGGTTGGTTTAGGATGGAAGCTGATTGAAATTTAACTGATTTAACTTGTCATAACATACAAAGGCTAAGAAACATAATTGAGAAAACATTCTGAAAATAAAGTTTAACTTGTTGATCTCTTATAATGTCTTGGTAAAATTTCAGCTGTCAAGGAATAATTAACCAATGAAATGAAAATAACATTAGTTAGATGTTTCACTAATGTATAGGTTACTATCTTAATAACTCTTATTTAGTATTCATTCAACACACATTCACTGAGCATTATCAGATGTGTAGTATCTTGTTAAATGTTCAAACACTTAAAGGGGCGGTAACCTCAAATTAAAACTCAGATAATAATTTATACAAACTAATGAACAATTCAAATCAAAGCAAAAGTATTTGATAATGACACAGGAGTTCAGAGAAAGGGGAAAGTGATTTATGAAGGAAAACCAGTTAAAGATGTGCCATATAAACAAGTGTTGAGGAGAATGGGCATGATTTGTATAGATAGACAGAGAAAGAAGATTTAAAAAACATTTTGAAATAAAGGTAACATAAATAGAAGCATGAGATAAAAAAAGAGTGTGTTGTATTTAAGAGACAGTCAGGAAACTATAAAGATCTCAATGGAATATTTATAGTAGTGTGAAATAAGGTTAGACAGAATTTTGAAAGCCAAGCTGAGTTTTTAGAATTTATACAATGAGCACTAAGGAATTATGAGAAGTTTTGGAAGAAGCCCTACCCTGCTGATGGTAGTGAAAATTGGTTGAATATTTCTGAAAATTTTTGTATTCTTTGACTCAACCTTGACAATTTTGGGACTCTATCCTGAGGGGAGACAATCAGAGGTGACTTAAAAATGAATATTCTACAGTGCTATTAATAACATCGAGAAACTGAACTTTGCTAAGTGTCCAACAATAAGGATACAGTTAAATGAATTATGATACCTCTTGGAACATGATATGCTCATTGAACCCCAAGTTCTGAAAGAAAATCTATGACCCCAAAATGTAATCTATTTAGTAAATTAGGCTAAAAACAGATACTGATATAGTAATGAAGAATACACAAAAATATTAGCTCTGGTTATCAATGGGTGAGGAATATTCTGGGTGATTCTTTTGTCCTTTTCTGGACTTACAAACTTTATAACATGGAGTTTCTATAACTTTGTAGTACAAAATATTTCCAAAAAATAAATAATCATAAAGTAATTTGTGACAAGATACTGACCTAAAGATGTCTATATTTTGGGAAGAGCAACGTGTGAGACTATAGTGATAAGATATGGGGAGGCAGGAGGCATATATATCTGTATATGCTTGAAAGGATGATTAGAATGGAAAGAATAGGTGAGTGAAAGAAATATGATCAGGATTTGATATCTGCTCGGATGTAAGGTGTGAAGGAAAAATATTGTCAAAATGTCAAGCCTGAGAATTGAAATGAAAATCACTGCTTTCAATGATAAAATCAGTGATGATTTTGGTATTGAATTATTATATTTTAGGACCACACTAGGTACCCAGAATATGAGAATGGAGCTTATATGAAAAAGAGGAAGTACAAAATATGCATTTAAGGATCATCAAGTAGTATTTTAAGCTGTTAGAGATGATCAGCTAGAAATAAAAAGACAGCAGAATGAAGGGAAACCCAACTTGAACCTTGGAGAATAAAATCTATAAATGGAGGAGGATAAAACAGCAAATAGCATAAAGAAAAGTGGTCAAGGAGCAGGAAGTTGGAGAATGGAGTAATCTACAATGTCACTGGAAAACGATAAAAGGAAAGGAGTGTTTCAATGTGACATTTGTTAGTGTTGTCAAATATGGTAGTGTTCTGAAAAAAAATGTGTTGCAAAAGAACATCACCAACATAGAACGTTAATAAGGGGATGGACAGAGGGGAGGCTTGTGTGCGTCCTTAGTAACTACAGACTTAAAGTTGGATTAGAAACTGTTGTTTAAAAATCTGGTATAACGTGATGAAGCTGTGAATATTTGGACATTGTCATTTGCTTCCTACCTCGAGTCCATGTGCACAATGATGTCCATGAATGAAGTGTCTGATGCTTTCTCTACTATTTTTATTTCAGGCAACTACCTTAGGTAGAATCGAGAATTTTACAAAGCGTTTTCCTAAAACTTCAATTCCATAGGATTTTACTAGTGTGAGAGTTAAATAAATAGTATCCTGGAGTAAAGTGATTTGGGAAAATACTGAATTACAGAAAACTAAGAAGGTTTCTTTAAAGAAAGACTTCATGTAACTTACGGTTTTTATATATACTGTGAATGTCCACAGAGGGGTTTTGGAACAAAACAATTTCCAAAATTCACTGAGCATAGAATTCTTTTTTCATGGAGCACCTCCTAGGCTAATTTTCTGTGGACCTGATAGTGGGAAATAATGACAGACCTACTGCAGTGAGAAGTTTGGCAACTCTCCCCATTCCCAAGGATCACCTATCCTACAACTTCAGTTTTGAGCTCTTCAAGTTCAGAACAACAGAGATGCTAATTACAGTATGTTTATGGAACTTCTCCTCATCTTTCACAGTTTTTATTTAGAATTACTTGGTAAAATATTCTTCAGAAGGTAACTGCAGCTGACATAAGACCAAATAGTTGCTGCTCTTCTTGAAAAAAGTAAAATGTGATTTTTGATCTTTGATGATATTTAGCATTCCAGTTCTTTCCTTTAAGAAGAGCTATCATTTGTCTGTAGTAAATAGTTTAACAATAATTTGAGGAAAATTAATTTCAAGACTTAATTATTAACCTCACATTCAGTATTTTCTTTTCTGTTACATCACAAATATGGACTATTTTTCAGTCATACACCTGAACTGGCTCAACATTCTCCACTTTCTCTACTTACTGACTTTTGTTCCCTAAACATTATTTTATGAAAAGGATATCTATGACTCCTAGGCCGAAAACCCCCATAGAAGAACTCTGTGCCTACTAATATCAAATAATTTGCCACTCTGCATCATAGTTACCTGCTCTCTGGTCCGTCTTTGTACTAAATGTGTTTGGAATCAGTAAATGTGTAGTGTTTAGGATCTAGTCATTGCTTAATAATGGTTGAGTAAGTATGAGTTAATTAATGGGTCTTCTGTGCATTTATGAATTCTGAAACTCTATAGAAAGTGTTTGGTTATAGGAGGTTATAGAAAGCCCAAATGATTTAGAAATGCAATATGTATTTTTTTTTACTTTTTGAATCACTTCCTTTGGATTTTTCCCACGCCAGTGAGTTTTTCAGAATTCAAATTTTTTTTATTTAAAGCTATCCTTTACAAATATCAAACGAGAAGTTTCTCCCAACACTTCATCTTCCTTCTTTCTTCTTTTTTCTAATAACCTTCCTTTCCTTCATCCTTTAAAATGAGCAGATGGGCTGTTCTAAAGTTTTTGCAAATTTACTTGCTAAACATTCTTACAGACTAAGTAAGCAACAATTGAAAATGAAATCCAACAGTTGTTTTACTGTTCTCCCATCAACTGGAGCAATAAAGTGATTCCACAGGAGCGCTTCTGCCACTAGAAAATGTGATAGTGTCGTATTCTGTTTCCTTTTACTTTCATAAGTGATAATAGATGATTTCTTCTTGTTTCTCCCTCTCTTCTTTCTTGCCTTCTTCTGCATATGCCAGTGATTTCAAATTCTTTTAGCTGCAGAAACTTTCTTTAAAAATATCTTATGTATTTTTCTAGTTACAGAAAAGTAGAACTGCTCGGTATGGCAATTGGGGAAAGTGGGAGGTGAACTCCCACCTTGTTTTAAGCTCTGCAGTGGCCTCTGTGATGTATCCATGGAACATAAATGCAAAAGTTTGGTTATAGGAGGTTATAGAAAGCTCAGATGACTTAGAAATGCAATATGTATTTTGGACTAAAAGTTTAGCTTTTTTCTAAAGAATGCAGGACTCTAGCTGACATTTTAATCTCAAGTCTGCCCCTCTATAGTAGGACTCACTAGGCTTCAAAGTTACGATCAAATCTTCAATGCTGATAATCAAGTGATAGAATAGTTAAAGTCATTCAGTAAACTGAAAACACAGAATCATACTTTGGCTTGTGTGCTTGTTTAATGGAGGCCCCATAAGCTGTGTTTTTGTCTGAAAATAAATATGTAAATATGGAAGAGGAAATAATAGGGATCTAGATGATTTAGAGCATTAATACAAATGAGACATAAAAAAATTTACCTCTAGGCTAGTAATCTGAATTTTCCCAGAACAATAACAACTAAAAATTGTCAACCTCTGACAGCTGTTTGATGGTTGATAGAAAATGTGGTAGGACTCTCCATCTCATTCACATTATGCAGGTGTCCACATGTTTAAAAAAATCATAATTGGCACTAATTGAGACTATTGTTGGCAGCTTTAGCAAGAAGGCCAGACACTGAGTGGGCAGGAAGATCTGCCTGGCTTCTCAGCCCCAGACTTCCTGGCAGGTCACTGCTGAATTGCATTAACAAAGCTAAGTTATTCTTGCTCTTCTAATTCTGTAGAAAGAGAAACTCAATTTGCTGTTACTAGCAAAATAAACAATTCCAGTACATTTATTACTATACATTCATTACATATATTGGGAAGTCCAGGCTCAGGATGATCTTTGGTAATAAGAATGGGCACACACATTATGCGTCACTCCTTTTGAGAAGGCAGTGTAGCCAGATCATTGGCACAAGCTCTGCACAGTTAACATCCACCCGATTGACAGGAGAGGTAATTCTTATTAAGTGTGTGATGGACCTGTATCAGCTGATCATTATGAGCTTTGCTTTTAGGACTCGCTGCCAATACCTCTGTTACGGCCTTTGTATTTCAGTTGTAATGTGTGACTCGTATTTGCCACTAGACAAATTTGTGACTTTTATCTTGTTCGCACATGAAAATGAAGTTGGCAATTAACCTTATTGTCTTGGGATTCCCATCCTGAAGAGTATTTTTATATTTTCCGTGATGATAAGATTGTAAGCATAGAAGATTCATTCTCCTTGGTTGAGGAAGAGAGAAAAAGTGTGTCTGCGTAGGCCAATCAATGTGAAAAAGGTGCTTGGTGTTGGTTTTTAGTAAGCGTATTTACAAATTATTCAGCTTTACAGGCCCACATTCAGTTTTACACTCAGATGCAGGCCTGGGTTGGGGATGGGAGGAAGATAAAGCTCTGAAGTGGGGTACCTAATCATATGAAGGTTTGCAATTTTGTTAGGAATAATAGAGAAGCAATATTGAGAGCTGTGGGGTTAATGAACACGGATGTGGCTTTCATGTGCAAATTTCTTTTGATTAGATGGAACAACAATTCCCAGAGTTGAGACTGGTGTCCACACACCCAGGCCTGCATCTGCATGTAAATGGCTTCATTAGAGGCCACATCTGTGTGCACTGATGAACTGTACAAGGCACTCACAGAGTCTCTGCTTCGTGGGCTGCTTTCTTGCTGTGTCTGTTTCCTGCTCAGAAAATAAGTGATACATTTCTTCTTTCTGCCAAGCTGTTGAAAAAAAAGGATAGATTGAGAACACTAAGGGGTGAGGCCAGTGTACTGTTAACATATTTGTGCTCTTTTTCATATTCTTACAGACTGCAGATTGGAAACATATCCTTTTATATTTCTGAGTGAAATTAAACTTCCTCAAATTTACCCAGCCGTTATCAAGGTTAGAGTTTTTGTGGTTTGCCATTTATTCAGTGCTGACAGGAGAATGGCCCTTGTCTCCAACAAGAGTATCACTGAATATACAAAGAACCTGACTGTCTGCTCCTTCTACCTGGGTTGAACCAGACCTCTAAAACTCCCTGGGTTTTTACTTTATGATTCAGGGCTTACTGTTAAGGAGAACAGTCTCCTTTGTGAGAGAAAAGGATGCAAGATGTTGTCGACATTTGGTTAATGAAATTCTGAAGCATCATTAGTTTGGATTTCTAGGGAATTTTTATCAATAACCAGTTGATTTATAAATCGAACTGGTTTGCTTTCAGCCATAGTCCACTTACTTCAGATGGAGTTCATTGTTGCCTGGTTTTGGGTGGTGCTAACTTTGTGGGCTCTGAAGTAGTAAGACCTGTATTATATAATAAAAAGAGTTGCCAGGTTATTCCTGCTCACAATTTTTTGGGGGAGCAGTTTTAATAACTTTATTGAGGCTTAATTTACAAACCGTAAGATGCATAGATGTTTAAGTGCAGTGAAAAATTTTGCTATGTTTGTATACCATAATCGAGATATACAACATTTTCTGACCCCAACAGATTTCCTTGTGCCCCTTCCTAATCACCTTTCCCTGTCCCCCAGCCTTTGATGACATTGATCTGCTTTCAATCGATGTATTAGATTTTCTTCCCTGCAGCTTTAAATAAATGGTATCACATGTATTCTTTTCTGTCTGACTTTTGCTCTCAGCATAATGTTTTAAATATTCATCCACATCATTTGTAACTTATTCCTTTTTACTGCTGAGGAATATTCATTTTGATGTACGACAATTTGTTTATCCATTTACCTGCTGATGTTCTTTCAGGTTGTTTCCAGTTTGGGACTGTAATGAATAAACTTGCTGTAAACATTTGTGTACAAATCTTTATTTGAACTTATGTTTTTATTTCTTTTGAGTAAGTACCTATGATTGCTGGTTCATATTGTAAGAGTATGCTGAACTTTATTAGAAACTTCCGAACTGTGCTCATGTGACTCTACCAGTTTGCATTCCCACTGGCAATGTGTACGAATCCCAGCTGTTCCGTAGTCTAGCTGATATTCAGTATTGACCACCTTTTAAATTTTATCCCCCCCTTCTAATGACTATTAAATGGTATTTCACTGCATTTTCATCTCATTTCATTTCACTTCATTTCACTTCGTATTTCACTAAATTTTCATTTCTTGGGAGATTAATAACGAACATTTTTCCTATAACATTGGCTTTGCGTATGTCTTCTTTTGTGAAGTTTTGCTTCATTTTTGATACTTTTGCATTCCCCTTTTTGGTACATATGACTTCTTTAAATATTCTGGATCTGGCTACGAGCTCATTTTCAGAAATATTAATTGCAAATATTTGCTCCTAGTTAGTGTCATGCCTTTTCATTTTCCTGATCATGTCTTTTGAAGAGAATTTTTTTTTAATCGTGAAGCTCAATTGATTGTTTCTTTTATGTTATTGCTTTTTATGGACTCTAAAAAATATTTGTCTTCTGTAAGGTCACAAAAATTTATTTCCTAGAAATTTTATAGTTTTAACTTTTATGTTTAATTCTAGCTCCATTTCAAGTTAATTTTTGTGTGTGGTGTAAGATAAGGTTTGAGATTTTGGTTTTTTTTTTTTTCCTTATAATTATATTGTTATTTTATCACTGTTTCTTGAAAAACACTTATCTTTTCACCATTGAATTGCCCTAGCAACTTGTAAAAAATCAAATAAGTTGCTAAATCGGGTGAGTTGCTAAATCAAGTATATATTTGTGGGTTTACTTCTGGAATCTTTCTTCTGTTTCATTGATCTGTATCTCTATCTTTAAGCCAGTACCACATTATTTAAATTATTGTAGCTTTAAATAAGTCTTGAAATCAAGTAGTGTAATTCTTTCACTTTTTTTCTTTATCTTCAGTTTTCATTATTCTTGATCCTTTGAATTTTCATATAAATGTTAGAGGCAGCTTATTAATGTCTACCAAAAAAAAACTGTTCAAATTTTTATTGTACTGGAGTAGAATCTAGAGCTCAGTTTGGGGAGAATTAAATTTTAACCATATTGAATATTGTAATTCATCAGCATGGTATATCTCTCCGTTTATTTGGATCTTAGATTTTTCTTAGAAATCTTTATAATTTTCAGTGTGCAGATCTTACAAAAATTGCTAATTTAGCCATTGAATTTGGATGCTCTTCTAAATGTTATTGTTTTAATTTTGGTTTCCATTTTTTTTCCAGGATATAGAAATAAAAATAATTTCTGCATATTCACCTAATATTTTGATAACTAGCTAAAGTTATTTATTAGTTCTTTTTTATTGAAAGTATTTTATTTATTTTATTTTATTGTGTGATTTTTAAATGATTATTTATGCCAGATTCTATGCTAAGCATAGAACAAACATTACCTCATTCCGTCATTAAACAATTTTTGGGATAGATTCTATTATTATTTTTAACAGCTTTATTGAGGTATAATTGATGTACAAAGAACTGCGCATATTTAACGTGTACAATTTTGATGGGTTTGTACACATGCAAACACTTATAATACCATCCCCATAATCGAGATAACAGATCTATCCAACACCTCCCAGAGTTTTCTTGTATCCCATTTTTTTGTGGGGAGAGGGGTAAGTAAACCACAATATGACAGTTCTATTTTAAACAAATTTTGAAGTGCACAATACTGTATTGTTAATTCTAGGCACTAGTATGCGGTATAGCAGATCTCTAGAACTTATTCATCTGGCATAAGTGAAACTTTATACCCTTTGAATAACACCTTCCCATCTCCCCCATTCCTTAGGCCCTGACAACTAGTACTATATTCTCTCCTCCCGTCGGTTTGGCTATTTTAAATACTTCATATAAGTGAAATCATTCAGTATTTATCCTTCTGTGACTGGCTTATTTCACTGAGCATAAGAAATATTAGAGAGGTTGTGGAGAAATTGGAACCGTGTTGGTAAGAATGTAAAATGGTATAGCAACTCTGCAAAACAGTATGGAGGTCCCTCAAAAAATTAAAAATAGACCTACCATATGATCTAGCAATTCCACTGTGGATATATATAGGATATAATTGAAATCAGGATCTCAAAGAGATACCAGCTCCCTCATATTCATTGAATCACTGTTCACAATACCAAAATATGGAAGCAACCCAAGTTTCATCAACAGATAAACAGATACAGAAAATGTGGTATACAAATACAGTGGAATATTATTTGATGTTTACAAATAAGGAAATTCTCGGGCTGCGTCGGGGGGGTACAGTGGATTAAACATTCAACTCTTGATTCTAGCTCAGGCTGTGATCTAGGAGTCATAGGATCAAGCCCTGCATCAGGCTCTGTGCTCAGTGGGGAGTCTGTTTGAGATTCTCTCCCTCTCCTGCCCCTCCCCCTGCTTGCTTTCTCTCTTGCTCAAATAAATAAGTAAATATTTTTAAAAATTATTTAAAAAATTTAAGGAAGTTCTGCTATTTGCAACATCATTTATTAATTCTTGAATGACATTCTTACTCTTAAACCAAACTTGCATTCTTGAAATAAACTTCATGATGTAATACCCTTTTTATACATTGCTGGTTTTCATTTGCTAATATTTCGTGAAGGCTTTTTGCATCTGTGTCCATGAAGATATTATTTTCTTGTAGAGTGTGCCTGATTTTGGTATCTGGGTAATGCTTTCTTCATAAACTTCACTGACAACTTTTCCTTTCTTCTCAATTATTCGTTAAAGTTTGTGAAAGACTGGCATTCATTCTTCCTTAAATGTTTGATAGAATTGTTTAGTATGAACAGCCAGAACCTGTTTTTTCTTTATGGAAAAGTTCTTAACTAAAATTCAATTTCTTTAGCATATATAGGAATACTCAGAGTTTCAGTTTCTTTCTGAATCAGTTTTGTATTATGTCTTTTAGTTAATTAGTCTGTCTCATCTGAGTTTTCAAATTTATTGACAGTTTTCATGTAATTCTTTTCTTATTCTTTTAGTATCTGTAAGATGTGCAGTGTTCTATATTTTATTCCCAACATTGCTATTTTTGTCTTCTTTCTGTTTTTGTTTTGTTGTTTTTGTTGGTTTTGATAAATCTAGCAAGTGATTTACCAATTTTATGGGTCTTTTGCAAGGTTTTATTGATTTTCTCCATTCTGTTTTCTGTTACATTTGTTTTATCTTATGTCTTTAACATTTTCTACCTTTTGCTATTGTATTCTGTTTGCTCTTCCTTTTTAGTTTGTTCATGCAAAAACTTAGATCATTGATCTGAGACCCCTTTTTTCTAATCTAAGCATTTAAAATTAAAATTACATTTTTCCCACCTACACTGCTTTTTTGACATATTGTATTTTCACTTTCATTCTGTGCAAAATAATTTCTAATTTCTTTTGCAGTTTCTTCTTTGAATCAAGAGTTATTTAAACTTGTGTTTTAAACTTTTCAGATACTAGGGGTTTCTATATATTTTTCTGTTATTGATTTCTATTTTAATTCAGTTTGGTCAGAAGATACGCTCTTATGATTTCAGTCTCTTTCAATTTATTTAGTCTTGCTTTATGGTCTTTCTTTATCAATGTTTCTTATGTTCTTGGAACTAATGTGCACTCTGATGATGTAGCTGGAGTATTCTATAATGTCAATTAGATGAAGTTAGTAGGCAGTGTTGTTTAAGTTTCCTGTAAGTTTCCTTATTTTCTGCCAAGAGTATTAAAGTCTTCAACTGCAATGTGGAAGTTTATTTCTCCTTTCAGTTCTGTCATATTTTGCTTCAAGTATTTTGAAGATTTGTTACTGGATATATATACACTTAGAGCTTTTAGGTTCTATTAGTGAGTTGACCCTTTAGTCGTTATGAGTTATCTTTTGTTATCATTCATAATATCCCTTGTTTTGAAGTCTGCCTTGTCTGATATTTACAGAACTCCAACTTTCCTATTATTCCTTGCGAGGTCTGTCTGTTTTTCCAGAATTTACTTTTAACCTATTTCTTTGTATTAAAAATGCGTTTCTCAGAGAGAACAAATAGGTCTTGCCTTTTTATCCAGTGTGTCAATCTCTCCCCTTTAACTGAGGTACTTAGGTCATTTACATTTAATCTAAGTATCGATTTCATTAGGTTCATATCTATACTATACTATTTGTTTAAATCAATTTTTCCCATCTGTTCTTTTCCCCTTTTTTTGCTGCCATATTTTGCATTAATTGAGGAAATTTTGATTTTCTCATTCTAAATCACTGATTGGTTTATTAACCATATCTTTTGGGAGTTGCTCCACATTTTGCAATATAAATCTTTCACTTATAATAATCTACTTTCAAATGATATTATACCACTTCACACATAATAACAATTTTCTAATTTATGCAAGTGACTTGACCCTCATATGAGAAAATTTAATGTAATTCAAAATCCATATCTCAGCCTATTGGTACTGGCCTATTTTTCATAGGAAACACATTATTGCTGTCCTGCACATACAGGCTTTTGGTCACAAGGGTACTGGGTTAAGGTGGCAAGGATATAATGACAGAATTTTCATGAAACATAAGACAGGGTAGGCACTTGGAAGTTGTGTTTTATATATCAGTGTATCCACAGAGCATGGCACAGGGTCACATCAGGTTCATCTAGAGTTCTGAAAATATATGTAGTCAGAAGATGAATATATGACCCTGAATATATGAATAGCATAACCTGGACAAATAGCCAAGAGGTCTAGTACACCATTAAATTGTCCAGAGTGCCTTTGCTACCTCTTTTTGCTTATTATAATTTCATTTAAATAATTTTATATATTTGAAAATATGTTTATGAGGAGAGAGGTTAAACTTGTTGGATAAAGAGTTTTAAATCTTTTCATGTAAAACTATCAAATGTACTCCTTTAAACTTAGATTATATATTCTCCTGTGATGCTGGAATGAACCTGAGCAATTTTGGGAAGACATGGTAAGTCAGAGTAGTCTCTATCTCTTTCTTTGCTTTTTCCTGTGGCCCCTAGAAAGCCATGGCTAATGAAGAAGGATGCTGTGTTAGCACAAGGTTTGAAGGTAGGAGAAATCCCAAAGGCAAAAAAATGAATTAGAATATTCTGAAGAAAATGGTCTTGTGCTGTGTGTCTATGTATTTTTTATCCAAAATGTTATTGTTTAAATTAGATGCTATTTTGATACAATTTTGCAAAGCCTACCTTGTTCTTTTTTTGATTGGTTGTTGTTAAATTTAATGTTAAACTTTTTACTCTTTTTGGGGAGGCAAGTAGGCAAAAATGTATTTCCAAGACTTGTTTTGGTTAACTTTCACAAATTATGGATTAAGATATTATTTCCAAGAGTTATGATCATTAATTATTTCTACTGTCAGAAGAAGAAAAGTGGCATATGTTTATTATATGACATATCTAAGTCACTTCCTTTTAAAAAAAAAGATTTTATTTATTTGTTTTATTTTAGAGAGAAAGAGAAAGAGAGAGAGGAGGGAGGTGCAGAGAGAGAGGGAGAGGAGGAACCTCAAGCAGATTCTGTGCTGAACGCAGGTCCCAACATAGGGCTCAGTCTCATGACCCTGAGATCATGACCTGAGAGGAAACCAAGAATCAGATGCTTAACTGACTGAGCCACCCAGGTACCCCTAAAACACTTCTTTTTATGTTAATTTCTTCTCGGATACTGAAGTCAAAACATCTATTCTCCGCCTAAATTTTTTGAAGACTCTATAGCCTAATTAATTTATTATTTTCTAATTAAATATGTGTGTTTAATAAATGACATTTTTAAAGTTTTAAAATGGAATTATTGTAAAGAGAAATTCTTCTCAATATTCTTTTTTTTTTTTAAAGATTTTTTATTTATTTATTTGACAGAGATAGAGACAGCCAGCGAGAGAGGGAACACAAGCAGGGGGAGTGGGAGAGGAAGAAGCAGGCTCATAGCAGAGGAGCCCGATGTGGGGCTCGATCCCATAACACTGGGATCACGCCCTGAGCCGAAGGCAGACGCTTAACCGCTGTGCCACCCAGGCGCCCCTCTTCTCAACATTCTATGAAATAAATTTCACTCTTTGAAATATCTACTGTTCAGGATGCCTTGGTTGGCTCAGTCAAATGTCTGCCTTCAGCTCAGGCCATGATCTCGGGTCCTGGATTTGAGACTTGCACTGGGCTCCTTGCTCTGCGGGTAGCCTGCTTCTCCCTCTGCCTGCTCCTCCCCCTGCTTGTGCTCTCTCCCCCTCTCTCTCTGACAAATAAATAAAATAAAATCCTAAAAGAAAAAAATATCTACTGTTCAAGGTCTCATTGATGACTGTATTAAATACATTTCTTTAGAGTTTTTATTTGCCGTAGAGGAGTTCTTTTGATGAAATAGTTCAAGTCACATAGAAATTTTCTTTCCTCTATGTGACTGTAAACTTCCAGTGACCCTTAGAACTCTGGGTCTTGGTGAAACGTCACATCAGGGGTAGGTAAATTTTCTTCTGGAATTTCATCAAGCCATAGTAATTTCATTTGAAGTATTTATCAGAAATTTAAATCTCTTATATTATTTAACTTTCATATCCTATGATGTAGTAAATCATTCGATTTACTATAATGAACAAGGTCCAAGGGAGGTAAAAGAATGAAAGAAACATGGTTTCTGCCCATTTGACACTTAATTTAAATAGGGGAGCTGCTATAAACTGAAAGTTTTTATACCCCCACAAATTCATTTTTTGAACTCCTAGTCCCCAGTATGATGGTATTAGGAGATGGGAATGCTGGGATGCACTTAGGTCATGAGGATGGAGCCCTCATAATGGGATTAGTGACCTTATATGAATAGACACATGACAGCATGGGATACATGAGAGTTCGCTCTGTTTCTCTTTCTCTTTCACCATGTGAGGATACAATGAGAAAGTGGCCATCTATAAGCCAGGACGTAGGCTCTCAACAGACACCACATCTGTCAGTACTTTGATCTTGGATTTTTCAGCCTTTAGAACTGTAAGAAATAAATGTTGTCTAACCTATGGTATGTACTATAGAAGCTCAAACCTAAGATAGGAGCTAAGACATAAACATGGAGAATGCAGTGCCTTTTGTAAGAGATTTAGAGGCAAGAGAAAAAACTTTTGGGTGGTAGTTTGAGCAGAATGCTAATGACAGGCAGGGTTTTGATGGACACCTTGGCTGGAAGGACAGTTTCTGAGTTATGGCATTACGAATCCAAACATGCTGGAAGAAGTAGAGCTCATAATCTGAAATGCCCATTGGTTTTGTTCTTTTTGGTGGTAGTAGGTGTCTAGTAGAGAGGTAGAGGTTAAAGCTGCAAGCTATAACAAAATACTGATTTCAGAAGGTGACTGCAAGATTATGTAATCTAACCTAATTTTATAAATGAGAAAAATGAAGAACAAAGTTGTTTGCTCTCCAGTGCCTAGCTTAGTTTTTGTTTTTGTTTTTTTTTTAATTCCATTTTGCCTCTTCAGAGTGTTCTGTCCAGGGGTCATATTTCAGAAAGGCCTGATCACTTCTCCATGTGTTCACATTTGATTTGGTAAAAAATGGTCATCACTTAAGGTTTTTGAGGAGGCAAGTGATATGATCAGAGTCATGCTGAGGAAGATTCCTCTGACAGCTATCTGGAGGATGGATTAGGATAGAGAGAGCCTGATGATGGGAAATAAATTATCAGTTGATTTAACAGCCCAGAACACTAATAAGAGTCTACTCTAGAATGATAACAATAGTAGTAAGAAAGAGGAGATGGTGATAGATAGATACAGACATATGTGTGTCTATAATACACACACACAAGCACACTTTGCTGAGTGTTATCAATTGAATGTTTGTCTTCCACTAAAATTCGTATGTTGGAGCCCTAATCTCTAATGTGATGGTATTGAAAGTGGAGCCTTTGGGGATAATTAGGTCACAAAGGTGGGAACACTGATGAATGAGGTTAGTGACCTTATGAGAAGACATGTGAGAGAGATGTGAGGATGTAGCTGGATGACTTCTGTCTGCAAACCAAGAAGAGGGGTTTCACTTGACATGGAACTTGCAGGCACCTTGATATTGGACTTCCCAGTCTCCATAACTGTAAGAAATAAATGTGCATTGTTAAAGCCACCCAGTCTACAGTAATTTGTTATAGTATCCTGGGCTAAGACACTTAGGGTAGAAGTGGCCGGATGGATTGTCTGAGTGTGGGAGACTACGGTGAAGAACCAGTGGACAATGACTTGGAAATGTGGAGTCATGGTAATCTGGAGTAAGGCAGCATTGTTACCAGAAATAAGCCATTGCTCTGATCTAATAAGAATCACATGCATGTGCACACATGTGCAGATGCACACACACGCAGACACAAAATCACACTGAAAAGCTTTATTTCCACTGTAGGGAGAGCATCTCTCAAAGAGCTGGTTCATCTAGACAGGCTAGAAATTGGGTCACAGCAATAATTCCTCTGGAGCCATTATTCAAGAGGGCCAACTGTGTGGTGGAGATATATCAGATGACAGGTCAGCCACTCAGAGGATGAAAGCCTGTCTCTCTCTCCCAGGGCATAGCACATAACAAAAGGAATGAGGAAAAAAGAACCTAAGATGTATTCCAATGTGCTGGATTGTTTATTTTTTTATTATTAACATATAATGTATTATTTGTTTCAGGGGTACAGATCTGTGATTCACCAGTCTTACACAACACACAGCGCTCACCACAACACATAACCTCCCCAATGTCCATCACCCAATCATCCCATTCCCCCCAGCCCCCTCCCCTCCAGCAACCTCAGTCTGCTTCCTGAGATTAAGAGTCTCTTAAGGTTTGTCTCCCTCTCTGGTTTCATCTTGTTTCATTTTTTCCTCTCTTCCCCTAGGATCCTCTGCCTTGTTTCTGAAAGTCAATCAGAGAAAGACAAGTATCATATGATCTCACTGATAATGTGGAATTTATGGATTGTAATTATTTTTAAAATTAGAGCTGAAAAAGACCCCATGAACCAACCTCGTATTTTATGTAATAGGAAGCAACACAAATAAATATGTATGTATTTTATGTCAAATAACAGAGTTTGACTAGTTGGTCTATAGGGTGAAATAACTTGCTCTAGAACCAGGTATCCTGACTCTCGGTCCAATTTTCTTTCCATTGCTTTAAGGATTTTGGCTAGAAACACAAAGGCAAAATTGTAAAGAAAATCATATGAAATGATATGAAAGGCCTAGGTTAAGACTGGGAAATTATGTTAGCTACTTGAGAACTGAATTTCTCAAGCTACATTGTGAGACCTGAAACCCTCTTTTCTGTGGTTGAAGCAAATACTTTCATTTACTCATTCTTGTTAATATCTGGTTACTTTTGCTAAACTTCCTGTTGTCCTAATTGAAAGGTAGAAAATAAGGCATTGTTACAGTAAAAGCACCTTGTGTGTTTTCATGCTTCCTACTTGGGAGACCAAAACTTATAAAAGGCTGGTTTTACAGTGAAAACCTTCACTACTGTAATCTTTCCATATGCATCAGTTCAGTTGAATAGTTTTATACCACTGCTGCCCTCTTGTGGCCATATAATCCGCCTCCCTGTGCCCCAACTTGAAGCCCTTAATGGTTTTCGTCAGTTGAAATGGTTTCATCGGTCAGATAGAAACTGACATCTCAAACTATAATTAAACCTCCTTGGTACTGTACTTTATTACACCATTGTGTTTGTTTCAATTTGGCTCTAAAATATGTAGATGTTATATAATGCTAGTGATCATTTTAAATACAATATATCTTAATACATCATGGATTGAATATGTCTTCTGGGGGAATTTGGAAGTAATGCCTTTCACTTTTTCAAGTGGAATCTTAGATAAGCCATTTTATATTGGCAAATAATGTTCAAATATAGAAATAACCATCACCTACCACATAGTAAAATATGTAAAGTTGTAAAAAAAAGAAAACCATCAGGTAAATTCTTGCTCAAAGTGTATTGATTAAAGCATATCTTCATATAATACTACTACTACTAATGGCAAAAGAAGAAATTGTTTCAGGTAAAATTATTAATTATGTGTTTTTAATAGGTTTTGAAAATTTGGTTTTCTAAGAGATTCTAAATTTCAATGCCAAGTAATACATGAACCAATACGTTCATCTCTAAAGTCATTACACTCCATTTTACAGTCTTCTCTTTTATATCAAGATTCCAATGTTCTTTTTTGGTCAAAAGAATAAAGCCAAAGCTCAACCAAGGATAAAGAATCCTTTTATTAAATTTGACGTACATGTCCCTGATAGTTCTCATTGCACTGCCTTTTATTTTCAGCTTCTCATTACCATTTTAAATTAGGAACAGAGATATTTAACTTATTCAATATAATGCTTGAATGAAAACTAAAGAGCTGATTCAGAGTAGCACCATATACTCAGCTACTCTGAATACTCAGCAAAGCTGACAATCCATTTAAGGGGGACTTTTTTTTTTTTTTTTTTTTGGATGTTGTTTAAAGACTATATTAGATAATTCAAATGTTTCTATTAAAATGATTCCTAATTAAAATAAGAAGATGGGGAGAAAGGAAACAGAAATTAAATGTTAAAGTCTGCTGCTACTGCAGTGTTGATAATTGAAACTTTGTCACTCAGGAACACCCAAGACATAGGTCAAGGTTGTGCTTAGGGCTCAGAAAAGAAGAACACCACATCTTTTTTGAAAATGATTTTATACATGATTTTAAAAAATAAAAGTCTCTATGGAAAAATCAGAAACATTGCAATTCCTAATACTTATTTTATGGGTTAGTACTGTTCATGGTTTGAATGTGTGTGGAGTGCACTCTTTTTAAGTTATTTAGGGTCTCTAAAGGTCTTAAACTAGCCCTTAGAATCATCACACCAGGGGCACCTGGGTGGCTCAGTCAGTTAAGCAGCCGACTCTTGGTTTCAGCTCAGGTCACGATCTCAGGGTCCTGGCATAGACTTCCACATTAGTCTCTGTGCTCATGGGAGAGTCTGTTTGAAGATTCTCCCTCTCCTTCTGTCCCTTCCACCGCTTGGCATGCACACTCTCTCTCAAATAAATAACTCTTTAAAAAAGAAAAAAAAAAGAATCATCACACCAAACGATAAAACTGATTCTCTGGGGACTGAGAATACAGAATAATGACTGAATGGGCAAAATATTGGTTGTGCAAGTATTTCTAAGCTAATGAGTATAATGTTTACTTAAGCGTAAATCACTGGTAATTGATCATAGCATACAACTGTTTACCGAAGATAAATGCTCTTTCTCTATGTGCCTTGCTATCCTCATCTCTGGAATGGGAAGATCACTGTGAGTGTATCTGAAAGTACTTTTATATAGATATGAAGTACTTTATATATATATATAGAGAGAGAGAGAGAGAGAGAGAGAGAGAGAGAGATTTCTCTACTTCAGAACTGAGTGCAGTGGGCAAACATTGGTTATTTGGTAAATGTGACTACTCAGCATTTGAAGTTCTCCTATGACCTTTCTTCTTCACCATCACAGGATAATCTAACCTGAAAGATAGAGCCAAAGGGATTGTCTTAGGCTGTTTAGAGAAAAGAATGACTCTCCTAATTACTACTTTAACCCAAAACATTCCTCATTATTAAATAAATGCATTAAGTCTAACCTTATGTATGCAAAAACTAAATTTTTCCCATCTGAAAGATAGCCTGGATAGTGCATAAAATCTGCTCCACTTGTTTAAACAAAATAAACATGAGATATCTATTTCTAGATCATATTAGTTTATTATTTTAGCATTTCACTAACTGAACCTAAATCTATCCCCGACCTAAAAGAAAATATTTTTCTTTGCAAGGTATTTGTCTTGAAGAAATAAACAAAGAAACATTGAACAGGGAAAATTCTGTCCTGCAAACTCTAGTCTCCCCTTAATAGGCATCCCCAGTCTGAATATGCACATAATACCAAAGAATCAAGCTTTATTTGTAAAAATGAACTGTAGGTATTTTTCTTTCAATGCAAAGGAAAGGTGTTATTTCTTACTGCCTTTCCTCAGGGTTTCATGGTACAAAGAAATGAGCAGTTAAAAACAATCACTTGTGTAAAGTAGCATGGTAGGAGTGGTCTCAAAGTTTAAACAAGAGTCTAAATCATTGAAAGTTGGATTATAAAATTGTATTATAAAAATAGAACTTCCTAACCCACTGTGTTGCTCATTTTTAAAATTAATAAAATAAGAACTGTGCTTGGCCTTCATTAGAAATTTAGTGAGATTATTTGAGAAATAAAAATTTAAATTCTGAATCATATGAAACCTTTCAAATACAATATGGGGTGAATTAATTTGTGTCAATTACAAATATATGCCAGTAGGAGTGTTAGATACATGTTTATTATTCAGTGTGCATTAGAGATTGGTTCTTATTCATTTTTTATTAAGCATGTATTTATTAAATAATATTTTTTTTATATTCAACTGATGCTCTTTTCTATGAACCAATCCCTGTTGGAAGGATTTAGATGTAACTCTACTATTTAAAGAAAACAAGCAAGTCAACTGCCTATGCCCCTCTCTCCCCACTTCCTCCCTTTCTCTTTCCCTCTTTCTTCCTCCCTCCTTCCCTTTCCTTTCTTCCTTCTCTCATCTCATCTGTCTCCTTTTCTTTTCCTTTCTGTATCCCATGAAATGCCCATGTGCACAAGCAGGACGGATGCCTTATCCTGTGAATAAACTGGCAGTGTTGAACTACAGCTGTATGCAGACCACATCCTTCTTCCAAAGCTGCAAGGCACACATTTAAACTCAAATCTCAGAGATTGCAGCACCTAGATTGCAGTACAAATTGGTATGACCAACCAGACCCAGCAACCATCGATCTTCATTCTTCCTGCCACCCTGGAAACTGAAACCTTTTGTAGCAAGAGGTAACTAAAATTCTGAAGTCGACTTGCAATAAAGGGAAGCAACAACTTTAAGATTGGACTGGAATATCTGACAGCTCTCTGAAACAAAACAAAAACAAAATGTACCCAGGTTTCAGTTATGCTCTATTTGGTTTCTTTTCTTGTTAAATAAGCCCTGGCATATAACTCATTAGACACCTTGTGGGCAGCCCCACAAAGATGTGGGCAGTTCAATTTAGAGTAAGTGGGAGGTGTATAATTCAGCATTTACGCTTCTGGATAAATCAGGCTTCAGCATATGAGACTTTTGCCATACACTTCAAATATTCTTATTTCCCTAGCTGCTGGCTCAAGTTTGAATTTAAACAGGCACATAAACAATACGTGGGGGGAAAAAAAGCCAAGTTCTTAAGAACAATTTTCATTAATAACAAAACCTTGTTTGAGGCAGTAAACCAAGAGAACTTGTTTCCCTGATGTGTTCCTTCAGTTTGGATGTGGATGGGAAGAATGTGTCCAGGAAGCCAAAACCAGAAGCTCATGCGTTTAATCCATACCCAGGTGGTTCTAAAATATTTTTATGTACCCTTGGAAACATTAACTTGCTCAGAGAATGTAGTTTTGATAGAGAGGGCTTCAGCAGATTCTGTCTACTTAGTATCTCCTCATTTCTGCCCTGCGAGGGCCTTTCCCAACACAGACGATATGCCCGAACCAATGATTACATGTCTCCAAGAATGAATTGACCTAAATCTGTTAAATGGGCAGACAGGGGACTAGAGATGGTTATGAATTTTCCTTCTATCAGGAAAAACAAAATCAAAAACAAATAAAAACTGGAGTGTCTCTTATTTGAGAATCATCCCTTCTCCCCTGAAGATGATTAGAATGTTGTAGAATGTGATTTCTACAGTTATCAAAATGAAGTTCATTACTAAGCATCAACCAGCAAAATAAAACAGCATTATACTATTATTTCCCAACTAAGTTGCCAAATATCTACAAATGAATAACTAATTCACCCAATGCTAATAATGGTGTTACGGTATTAGCATTGCTTCTTATAGTATATTATTAGCAAAAAATAGCAGGACCTATTCTCCTGTCTGAGTAACACCCCTGGTATGTTTGCAATTCCTCTTGTCAAGAAGTGGAGTCTGTTTGCCCGCCTCTTGAGTTTGGGCTGGCTTTGTGACTTCTTTGACCAACAGAATGTGGTAGAAGTGATGTTTGTGCCAAACATAAATATATTTTTATGTCTGCGTAGAAAATCCTGGAAGGCTTTCTTTCTCTTCCGTCCTTGGCATGGTAGAGAATCACCTTTCACTTCCTCTGCAGATCACTAGTCATTAGCCTGCTGAGGGATGGAATCTGTTATTAAACCCATTCTCATCATTTGATCCAGGTTAAGAATACTGGATTCTGTCTTCTCTCAGAGAGGCTGGTTTCTATTGCTTAATTCCATATATAATTTACTTTTGGGATAAACATTTTGATCAAACCCTATAATTTGTGAAGGGTCAGACGGGGATGGGGTAAGCAAGGCAAGGGAAGCACTTGAATCAGGTGTAAAATTTAAGGGGGCAACAAACACACATTACCACGAGAAATGATAGTTTAATGTAATGTTTTTAAGAAATTGAAATTAATGCAAAAATTCATGCTGAACAAAATATCAAAATTTTAAATAAAGACAGGATGAGTATGAGATTACATTAATGGATTTTGGGCTAAGCATATCTAAATTCCAAGTCTTGATTTTACTTATGAGCCCTTGGAGGATTTATTCTCTCCAAATCTCAGTTTTTTTCACCTATATAATGGAATTACCATTTTCCTTGGGTCATTTAAAAGATGAAGTAAGGTGAACCATCAAATTGGTTAACATGTTCTTACCAGGGGCGCCTGGGTGGCTCAGTCGTTAAGCGTCTGCCTTCGGCTCAGGGCGTGATCCCTAGTCCTGGGATTGAGCCCCACCCTGGGCTCCCTGCTCTGCTGGGAGCCTGCTTCTTCCTCTCCCCCTCCCCCTGCTTGTGTTCCCTCTCTCGCTGGCTGTCTCTCTCTGTGTCAAATAAATAAAATCTTAAAAAAAAACAAACATATTCTTACCACATATTGCTACTCAGTACATGTTATTGATTTCTCACTTTTTTCTGGGTATGTATTTTTGTCTTTTGAAAGTAATCATTCATTGACCAAATACTCTTTTGAGTGCCTATCAGTGTTGTTGGGATTGCTCTTAGCAATGTTTTTGGAATTATGACTATAATTGTAAGCAAAATCAGCCCAGGCCTTGACATTGAGGATCTTACATTCCCATAGGAAAGATAGACGTTAATCGAATAATGACAAACCCACATTTAAAAACACAATTGTCGTAGGTGTATAAGAGATGGGCAGTGCTTCCTTGTGTAAGTGCCAGTCTGAGATGTGTACACTAATGATCAGGTGAAATGGAGAGAAAGATAGCATTCCTAGATAGAGAATGGTTTTTTGCAAATGGTTTGATAAAGAAGTGTTTGAAGACATTGGGAAAGGTCAATAGTTCTATGAATGTCCACTGGATTTAGTGGCATAGAGATCATTGGTCACCTTAGAGATAGTACTCTAGATGTCACTTAAGTGAAAAAAAAGAAAGGGAGATGACAAAAGGACCCATGAAGTAGCAATACTTCTATCATAGACAGCATTTCTTTTTCCCAAAAAGGTTCTAGATAGAGATAGGATAGAGAGCAGAAGGAAGGTTTTGTTGTTGTTGTTGTTGTTGTCATTGATTGTATGCTGATGAAAGAGACTTGACAATGTTTAAAAACACAGCAGGAAATATTCATTCCAGAGGGAGGAATTGAATCCACAATGGAGATGAAAAGTAATCAATTCAGTCAAGTGCCTATGGAGGCAGAAAGGACTGGGTTTCAAATCATCATCTCTAGATAGTTGATGCAGATTACAATGCAGAGAAGGATAGGCACAAATATAGATGATTTGTGTGTTGGTAGTGAAGACAAAAGAGCAAATTTCCATCATAAAATCAAATGTGTACTTTTGTTACAATCACTGTCCTATGATTGTGTAGTTCATGAACTTGGTTTCAGCCCCAACTGTAAGTAGGACATCTTCTGTATACTATTCTGCTAAGTGACCAGGGGCTTCCTTTGCTCTTAGAATCATCCTGTGTGGAGATGGGAAAAAAATGTTCCCCATGAAGCAGTCATGGTGGCAAAGGAAATATTCCCAGCATTTGTATTGTATTAGTTTTCTCTTACCACTGTAATAATTTACTACAAATTTAGTGGCTTAAACAAGACAAGTTTGTTGTTTCACTGTTCTGTACATTAGAAGATTAACACAGATCTCGTTAGGCTGAGGTCAGGGTGTTGGTGGGTTGCATTCCTTTCTGGGGCCTCTAGGGAAGAATCTTTTTCTATGCCTTCTCCAGCTTCTAGAGGTCATCTGTTCTCTGTGGCTCATGTTCCCTTTTTTCTATCTTCAAAAAACAGCATTATTACGTAGGTCCTTCTAACGCCATTGTCTCTCGGGTTCTTTTTTCTGATTTTCTTATCTGCTTTTAAGGACTCCTGTGATAACTTTGGATCTGCCTGAATAATTCAGGATAATCTCCCTATATTAAGGGTAGCTGATGACTAATCTTAATTGTTTAAGCAACCTTAACTTCCGTTTTCCATATAACATAATTTACACACAGGTTCTGGAGATTAATATACAAAAATCTTTCTTTTGGGGGGGCGATGGGTTAGTCTACATAATAGTAGATTGCCTGAGACTTTGGGTTCCAGCCGTGCAGTGTTCTCTTAGTGAGGCTTTTTGACACAGGTGCTATGAAGACAGGCTGATCAGCTATCCCAAACTCTGACTCAATATTGCTGAAATTTAAATGGCAACAATTGCAGGGTCCTTTTGGATTACTTATTTAGAACTTCTGAATAGAGAAACCTTTTCTCAATCCACTCTTCTAACTTGAGATCCTGCTCTCCCACTCCACTACTTTCAGAACTTCTAGCTCTTCTGTATTACTCTGGAAGAACTCTTTGCTTTCTTTGGAAATCTCCATAGATGACAAATCAGACCAAATTGTACTTCAATTATTAGAATAATCTGTTACTCTTTCTTGAAACCTGGGAGGGCTCTGTCTTTTGAAACCCAGTGATTTGTATATCCACAACTTATGAAGGAATAAATAGGGGTAGGACATTGGCATTCTGATTCTATCCTGGGGAAGTCATCATTTCTCACCCCCATACCTTGAATGGGTTGAATGGAATGAGCTCAGTGATTCCTGGAACAGCAAAAACAAACAAATAAATAAAAGCCCAATGTAGTCTGATTGAGCCTCTGTTAAGGGTCTGTCTGTCTTTTCTTTTTGGCATATATATTTGACATTATAACATATTAATATACATTATAAAGGATTTTTGAGGAAAGATTACAGATATTAGGAGGCTACTCAAAGTCATATTCAGGCTAAAATGGTCTATTTTTTAATGCCAAAGGTTAATTATAAATAATTGATGCAATGCTATGCTCTGAAATTTACCCTTCTCTTCTAGAAAATAGTCCAAACTCTTGTGGAGTGTTAGATTAAATTATCCTTAGAAATCATTGATACGGTACACTGAGGCGAAGGGGCATTTGCTCACCTACCTATTTAGATGCAGGCCTTGGGATAATGTCCCTTATATCCTGTGATGCAGGACAGAAGGCTTAATATGCTTGACTTTTAAATTAAAAGGATTCTTTAAAAGGCAACAATATGTAATGAAAAGCAGAGTTGAGATTAGGCCATAAAGATGAGCTGTTGGCTTGTGGAAGCAACATCTGGAGACTGTTGGTGCTTGAGATTTGTATAAGCTTCTGTTTAGGGTTTGAGAAGCAAACATGGCCAACAGAAATCTTTGGTAGAATTGCTATCCAGAGCTGAAAGACAAGGTTTATTTATAGCTCTGACATATTAAATATTAATTTCTAATATCAAAGAAATAATCAGTCACTCAAAAAACCTGTTTTAGGTTTCTAATCTAATTCAGGCTTTATGGCAATTGCCTAGAGATACAGAAAAAGATTAAAATATGTCTTTGAACATTAGAACTTGGGAGGGTAAGTTTGGAAATCTAAAACATCATTGTAGTTTGGCCATTGGTTAAGCGTCCAACTCTTGGTTTTGGCTTAGGTCATGATCTCAGGGTCACGAGATTCAGCCCTGAGTAGGCTCCCTGCTCAGCACAGAATCTGCTTGAGACTCTCTCCCTCTCCCTCTGCCCCTCCCCCCACATGCACTCACTCTCTTTCTCTCTCTTTCAAATAAATAAATAAAAATATTTACAAAAATTAAAGAATTGGGCACCTCGGTGGCTCAGTCATTTAAGCATCTGCCTTCCGCTCAGGTCATGATCCCAGAGTCCTGGGATAGAGTCCTGCATCGGGCTCCCTGCTCAGCAGGGAGTCTCCTTTCTCCTTCTCCCTCTGTCTCTGCCCCTTCCCGCTGCTTGACTGTTTTTGCTCTCTCTGTCCCTCAAATAAATAAATTTTTAAAATCTTTTAAAAAATTAAAAAAATATAAGAGTAAAACACCATTGTAATGAGGTGTATTTTGGTGAATTTTAAAACAGGAGGAGACATTTGTGAGGCAGATAGATAAATGGGGATGGAGATGATCCATCCACCCATGATTAGAGGGGTTAATTCCAAGTAGAGTAACTGACATTGGGAAAGGCAAGGGTATATCAGTGTGCAAGGAATGAATTATAATAATGACTTGCATAATACTCAAGCAGAGGTAGAGAGAGGTAAATACTGAAGATGAAAAGATAGCAGAGACCACTATATAAAGGGTTTTCTAAAGCTTGTGATAGAGTTTTTAAATCAGTCATTTGTGTATCAATTCTATAGCTATAACTTATGTGCATAGTCCATGGGCTGTTTGCTTTGATACTTTCTTTAAGCCAACCCATTTTTCAATTGCATGAACTTACTTTTAAAATCTAATATTAATCATATAAATAGAAAATTAGTACCTCTTTCTGCAAATTATAAATGGAGAGTAATATCTCAAAACTTTTTAAAAAATGGTCATTAAAGGCTAATCAGATACAGTTATCTGCCAATTAGAATTTTAGGATTGTAGGTGCCATTCACTGAATTAGCTTAGGATGGTAAGAGAAGCTAATATTGTGAAGATAAGGAAGTCAGCTTGTGGTATGATACCTTTAAAAGGCCAGTGTTTGGGCACTCAGAAAGAGGTTCAGAATCAAAGACAGTCATGGACATTTAGCTCAGAGTCACATCAACTTACAGGAGGAAGTTGATACTCCAAGAGCAAATGACCACAAAGGTTTGTGAGGGTTTAATTAGTCAATGAACAGATTTTTTTTTTAGATTTATTTATTTTAGAGAGAGAGAGTTCACGAGAGTGAGAGGAGAAGGAGAGGGAGAGGGAGAGAAAATCTCAATCACTCTCCGTTGATGCAAAGCACAACATGGGGCTCAATCTCACCACCCTGTGATCACGACCTGAACTGAAATCAAGAGTCTGACCTGATGCTTAACCGACTGAGCCACTCAGGTGTCCCCAAGAACAGCTTAATAGCAGATTCTTCTAGGTAATCAGTATTTCCTAGACTAGAAAAGAATAAGAATATTGGTTTTTCTTTTTTGCTTTACTTTTTTTTTCCCCACCTGTATTCCAATCCAAAAGTAACTAAAATTGTCTTCTATCACCCAAGGGCAAAATTGATAAGAAAGGCAAGTTTTATCTTGGGGGCATGCTCTCCTAATGTCCAACTTCTACATCATGGTGATAACTTTCATTTCTCCTTTCCTTTTTTCTTTGATGTCTCAGTGTTCATGGCTGGCCTTTGGCCTGGGACCTTCATGCTCTTAGTGATTTGCCCTGTCTTAACTATATGTTGGAAGTTGCCCTGCATGTGAAACTACCCCCACGGATTCCTGTAGGAACTGCCTTGTGTCACCTTTGAAATGACTTTTACCTGTATTACTTTTTTTTTTAGGCTTCAGTCCCTCTGATTAATAAATTGATGGTAAATGGAATAAATATTAAAAAATCATGGTAATATGATATATTTATGTAAAAGACATTTCTTAGATGAGCAAAAACAGATATATTTATTTATATATTTTTAAAGATTGTATCCATTTATTTGAGAGAGAGAGAGAGAGAGGGAGAGCACAAAGGGGGAGGGGGCAGAGGGAGAAGCAGACTCCCCGCTGAGCAGGAAGCCTGATGCTATGTGGGGTTTGATTCCAGAACCCTGGGATCATGACCTGAACCAAAGGCAGATGCTTAACTGACTGAGCCACCCAGGTACCCCATAAAAACAGGAATATTTTAACGACTTTCTTGATCTAACCTACCATTGACACTAAAGGCCAGTGAATTTTGAACCAAATGTGTGAGAGGTCATGTTCCGCATTTTCAGTCCATGATGGTAGAGAATTTCAGCCCAATGTGATACCCATCTGAGTTGTAAGATTTTTCTCTTGACTAAGGTAGAAGTTAGTGAGTGTATTGGATCTGTTTGTGATACCCATAAACAATTTGGGACTTGCAACAACACAGTGACAAGGGAATGAAAGTTTGGTAGATTGAGAAGGACAATTCAGGAAATTAATCTTCCAGGCTAAAGTCAAGATTGTCAGAGAATATAGAAGGAGTATCATCAGGCAGCCCAGAGGGCTGACAGCAGGGTAAACATTGCAACACACACGGTATCTAATAAGAGACAGACAACTCTTATGTTAATAGAAGATCTTAATGCTGGTGGGATTAGGCCAGATAAGAGTGCAGTAGTATATGAGCTGTCATATGCACTATGTCCCTTCTATACCCTACACTATTTTAATTCTGAATTTGATTTGCCTTCATTTATAGGCTGCATTGTAAGGGCTCCAAAGCCTTTTCCTCATTGGAATATCTTTATCTCATGTCCTAAAATACTCTCTCCAAAGGCACAACTCTTTCCGAAGGTACCTTCTTTTATGTTTCTCCTCCAGCATTTGATCTGCTGCCTTGCACATAAGACTGTACCCAGTAAATCGTGGTGGCTGGATGATTTAAGTAACTTTCTTTACAAAGTTCTAAAAAGTCTTACAAAACACACTAAGTAGAGATGTAGATGTGAAAGAGTTATAGTTTGACAATAGCCAAAGCCTATAATAGACAATGTGCTTTTTAAAAGTGATGCCATTGAGTTTAGAATAAAGTGGGAGAAATAATTCCCCTTTATGATGGATTAAGACAGTTCTACTAATGAGGCTTGCAAATGTTGATGATGTATCTTCTAAAATGCAATTGGGTAAGGTAATAGAGTTGGTCAATAAATCAGCTTTGAACAAAGAAGAATAACCATAAAAATTTAGTACAACATAAATATATCTGTTGTTGAAAAGATGAACTCTGAGATTATGATTAATATAATTAATTGTTTAATTTCAATATAATGGGGGGCTTATCCTCATTTTTCTGGGATTAGACAATGAAGTTTGTAAAATATATTTTTTTATCCCAACCAATGATACTACAACATGATATCAAAAGTGGAAATGCAGGGTCAGAGTTAAATAATAAGAATTTCCAAAGATAAGAGATCTAGAGGATAGTTTCTCTTCTATTTCCAAGTAATGTAAGGGAAATCATCTTTGGTTAGGGGGGTTTCAGATCTATTTCTAATTTAACAATTCAAAAAGATTTATTGAGTTCCAAATTTATTCCAAGCATTTTTGAGGCAGGTGGCCATCAACCTGAAATTTTTTTTAGCCTTAAAAATCCCTTTCTATATCTAGATTTTGTGATTTTACTACTTATAACTGTGCTTTGCAGTATTTGAGCCTGCTGAAACTGTGTTTTAGACAAATGTGACTCAGAATCACAATATATACCCAGATCAAAGCAGTGATTCAGGTGTGGAGAACTTATTCTCCATCTGTTTGACAATCCCTTCCAAAATTTCTCCTACACTACCCCCAAAGAACTCTATGCTATAGTTAATTACAATTTAATATGAACTTGACTGACCTACACTACCTTAATCAATATTAGTTTAATAGAGAAGAAAAGTAAATAAAGTAGATAAACTATGTGAAGACATACGTCTTTCCCTTGCTCCAAATCTATCAATGTTTTCATACTTTACAACATCTATTCTTGGCCTTCAAGGTAGTGCTTAATTTGGCCTTACTTTCCCTGGGTTAGTCAAATTTCCTACTACTCCTCAGCACAGTAGTGAAATAAACTGATTTTCCTTAAGAACTCAGCCCTAATTCTTGCCATAATACGTCTGTTCAGATGAATGCATTGTTTCATGAAGTCATCTCTGTTCTCTTCCTAATTCTTTTTTAGGATCAAGTATCAGTCCTTGACTGAAATCTTCCAGTTCTGTTTATTTAAAGCCTAATGAATTAAGCAAATTGTACATCGATTTATATTACTTGCTATTATTTTATGTATAGCTCTTTTGGCTCCCAAACTATTCTCTTGATAGCCATGTGTAAACACGTGAAAAAAATCCTTAATTTTTCCTATCCTTCTTTAACAAATTTGTCTGCCTAACAAAACCCTTTAAAATTGCCAGCATTTAATTTGCATAGTGCTCAAGGCTTGGTGATGCCTCCACTTTGAATAATGTGGTTTTCAAAGGTTTTCCAGTGGGCCCAAATCATGAAGACCATGAGACATAACTTAGAAATATCTGCTTCATCACTGTTCACATTTTCTGTTGCTTTAAATTCCAGTCTTCTTTTTGGAGTTTTGGCCTATGGAATCCCTAAGTCTGTAGGGATATTCTAGTTTAATTCACACTTTGCACACTTTATACCCAATTTTAGAGAAAATCTAGGTATCCAAATCATGATGTCAAAGGGGTATAAATTTGATTGAACATAGTGCTAACGTCCAAGGAAATCAGATTTGATGACTGGATCCTAAGAATGGGAATTTCTAGATGATGTCAGTGCTCTGAAAGCAGAAAGAGAGCAAATGGGGATGATAATTACCCAAAAAGTCTGGAAGAGACGGTTGAAACCTTAAGAGTTAAAAGCTGGCAAGTGCCAGGCAAATGTCTAGGTCTCTAAAAACTAAAAATAAGGTTTTAGGGGCGCCTGGGTGGTACAGTCAGTTAAGTAACTGATGTTTGGTTTGGCTCAGGTCCTGAACTCAGGGTTGTGATCTCAGGGTATGAGATTGAGCCCTGGGGCAGGCTCCACATTCAGCATGGAGTCTGCATAAGTTTTTCTCTCCCTCTCCCTATGCCCTTCCTGCTGTGCTCTCTCTCTAAAATAAATAAATCTTTTTTAAAAAATTGCAAGGTTTTAGCCCCTGAAGAAAAGCTTGAATCCCAACCAGTAATGAGGGCAAAAATCCATACATTTGAACTAGGAAAGGCAGGCAGAGATGTAAAAAGGAGCTGTGGATCTAGAGGCAGAGGGGAATTCAGGACTCAGATTCAGGACCTTCAATGCTGAGCTTATAATGGAATCACAAATTTAAATTGCCAGGAACAATGTCTTCCGTATACATTTTCTGCATAGCAGAGTGTCTCTGAGTATGCAGTAAGTGCCTGATGATTGATGACATGCGATTGCATTTTTAGAGTCTTAAATTAACCAGCCAATATTATTTTTAATTTTTATCTTCTCTATTATGTTTATCTTTTAATAGAATATTCATACTTTCATCTTAAACATAGAAAATAGCATCGTTATTTTATTTCTTTTTCCACAAAGCAGAATCTTTTTCATTTTCTATGTTTAGCAAGATAGCATGGATAGTAATTTTAGCACATTTTTCATCCATGAAAGCCTATGTACTGAATGCAAAAGAATAAAATTTTATAGGTGATGAAGCGAATTTAATTCTTTACATGCAAGGATTATTCATGCTAAATTAAGTGTGGACGAAAAGACCTTCAGAAGTATACGTGTCACTTATTTAAATTTATTAATAAAAAAATCTTAAGGTAGTGAGGGGACAGTGACTACAGCAAATTAAAGTAATAATATTTTCATCTCTCAGTGTTTTGTTTATATTGAAAAAATGTGTGATATATGACTGAAAATACATCTTATGTAGGAAATAAGCAGTAATGGAGTGATTAAAAAACAGTAGGACTTTTGTTTCTTAAACAATTGTGGAATATTATGGTTGAGGCATAGTTAAGAAATTTGTTACTGATGATGTCAATATTATAGCAATTTCATTTCAGACCAAGTCTGGTGGAAAACCTATATTTTATAGGCAAAAGAATGGTCTGTTTGTAGTGTACTTTAAAATACATAAGGAATTTTCAATGTGCTTTTGCATCTGAACCTGAGAAAAATCTGAGCTAATGCACTGTACTTATTATAGTGATACAGAGCCTGAGGTTCAGCCATTTAATTGATTTGTCTCAAGGCATACTGAATTGCAGAGTCTAGACTCAAGCTGAAGTTGTCAACTCCTAAGCATTATTGTCCTTCTCCCTTAATAGCCTGTCCTTCTGTCGTAACAGTCTCTGTCAGAAGGTTGCACATGTAATTGGGTGAGGCCTTGTGCTATGAAAAAACATGCCAAAAGTTTTCTAGGTTTTTAAATAGATTTTTGGATCGACATCATATTTTGGGTTTACTATTTGCACTTATAGAACACAACTTGTCAAAACCATAGGTGGTGTCTGCTTCACAGGACCTAGAAGGGAACATGAGGAGTGCTTCTGGTGTGATGGTTATACAGGTGTTTTTTGCTTGTGAAAAATCCATTGAAATTCACTCTCATATGTGTATTTTCTGTATATGTATTATGCTTTAATAAAGCTTTAAGAAGTCATTCAGTTTATTATGTTTGAAAGGCAATGGGCTATGTAAACATTGTATTATGCAGATTTTAGGGTTTGGAATTTTATAAGATATTGGAACAGGAACCATATTTGTTGCTTGGTTATTTAACCCTTGAATATATTTAAAACACCTTCATCCCATATAAGTCATACACATGGTGGAATGAAAATAATACAAATATTATACACAATATCAAAAAGAGTTAGAATTGTTCTTGGGAGAACACATAACTATACATCATGGACAAATCAAGAAGTAAATGCCAAGGAAGTTAATATAGATAGAAAATTCCCAGGTTGAGTTACAAATAGAAATTGAAAGGACAATGTTGAGTTCCTAACCTGGGACATGAGATAAAACATTCTGAATAAATGCCTTGAATGTTGTTACAGACACAGTCGTTCTATACCGCCAAGGATGATTTAAAATGCATTCACATCTTGCTGAGATATTATCGTATATAAGAAATTTAAGCCAAAATACCTTACTTACCAAAAAATGCCTTTTGTGACAAATGTGAAACCAATGTGAAAATTCAAAGTCTCAACAAGATTTTGCTCAGTAATGAGAAAGTTTGATACCATCTATTGAAGAAAAAAAAAGATAGAAAAGAAACTGCGTCAGGGTTTGAAGGCTGATCTTATTAAGAAAAATATATATAAGATGGGCAGAACTTGTTAATTGCAGTTCTGATCTTAGATTTGACATTGCAATTTTAATATCTGTGTTACTGACAACAAAAATTACCCTGCTTGTATATTGGTTTTGGAAATAGATGTGGTACTCAGGTTGAGATTTAACATGAGGTAAAACATAGCATTTTATTTCATATAAGAAGCAATTGTAAACACATAGCATAACTTTGTGCATTTTCAAGAAAGAGTGATGGTCTTTTGGGTAATTCTGACATTGTTTAGAGCTGTGAGAGAAAAACCTGTGGGCTAAAAGCAAGAAATGAACAAAGAAATATAAACAGTATGGAAAGATAGACCTCATTGTTTCTGGTCAATTTGAGGAGAGTGAATCTTTGTGTGAACTATATAGATGAACGAGGCTAGAAAGAAATGTGAAGACCTGGTTATAGTTCTTGGGATCTTTCTTTGCTTATTTGATAAATAAAGGTAACAGATCATAAGGATGTCCTATTCTACTTAAAACATGGAGGCTGAAAAGAATAGAAATTACAGGGTTGAAAGAATGTGACCAGCTTATTTTGCTCACTCTTGACTCAATCATAAATTCTTTCTAAGAAAGACATACTAAATTCAGTTGACAGTGTTAAGAACTAAAGTTAAGATGTGATTATTGCTATTGATGTTAGATGGGCAATGAATGCAAAATGTCTCAGTGCCTCCAAAAAACAGCATCCAAGGTCACTAAATGAGGGATAGTCTGGGTTCCTTATCATCCTCAGGAAACCGATAGTGTTTGGACCTTGTTTCAACTTTCATATTTTCTGGAGATTAATTATTAAAAGTTATGTTTATTACTAACATAAGATGTTTAAAAAGGAAATGATTTAAATCTAAACCTGTCCTAAAAAATAAAGTCTAGTATAGAAAAATGATGGTAAGGCACATAAAAGGAATGGTGTCTAGAATATACATAGAAGAATTAAAACCCAACGGAAGTAAACAACCCAATTAAAAAAATAGCAAAATATCCGAACAGATACCTCATCAACAAAGATACACAGATGAGAAAGCATATGAAAAGATACTCATCATAGCTTCTCATCAGGGGATTGAAAATTAAAACAATGAGATGCCACCACATACCTATTAGAATGGCTAAATCCAATATCTGACAGCCCAAATGCTAACAAGCGTGTGGAGTAACAGGAACTCTCACTCATTATTAGTGAAAATTTGAAATAGTACAGCTCCTTGGTATTTACCCAAATGAGTTGACAAGTTAACGTCCACACAAAAACTTGCAAGTGCTTGTAGCAGCTTTATTCATAATACCCAACATTTGGAAGCATTCAGTAATTCAGGAAGTGAATACACAAAATATGACCCACTCACACAATGAAATATTCTTCAGCAATGAATAGAAATAAATTATCTAGCCATAGAAAGATATGGAAGGATCTTAAATACATATTGCTAAGTGAAAGAAGGTAAGATGTTTGTTGTGTTTTTTTTTTTGAAAAGGTTACGTAGCATATCATCCTAACCATATAATATTCCAGAAAAAGCAAAGCTGTGGAGACAGCAGAAATATCAATGGTTACTAGAAATTTGGGAAGAGGGAGAAATGAAAAGGTGGAGCACAGGGGATTTTTAGGGCAGTATAACTACTCTGTATAATACTAGAATGGTAGATACATATCATCTGTCAAAACTCATAGAATATATACAAAGAGTGAATCCTAATGTAAACTATGGACTTTAATAATAATGCATCAGGATTGTCTCATCGGTTATAACACATTTATCACACCAGTGCAACATGTCAGTTAGCTGGGAAATTGTGTATGTGTGTAGGAGGAGAGGGCATATGGGAACTCTCTGTACTTACTGATCAGTTTTTCTGTAATCCTAAAATTTCTCTAAAAGCCAGCCTATTAATTTTTTTAAAAAGTTATTTTTGTTATTAATAATTTGTTTCCACTATCAATTTCCTCTTCAAATATTATCGACTTCACAGCTGCACAATGAACCACTCATCTGGGAGCTTTTATCAAGTCTTAAGTGGAAGCTTTGGCTGAATATATTAAATATAAGCCTTAGGATATGAATTGCTGAGGAAAATATTCTAAGTTATGAAGAAATATTTTTTAAATTAACAGAAGTTAAAGGAATTTCATTTCTCCCTTTTACACGGCTCTCAAAATCATCAGTTCCACAGAAAATAATATAACAATGTAGATGTAGTTTTTATATCATAGCAGCTTTTGAATCGTATTTATCTCATGGAAAGGTGAAGAGATCTTTGTTATATATCTAGAAATCCTACACTAATGGTACTTTTATGTTTAAGCATGTTGATGAAACCATTTGTACTTCCTCTAATTATAATCTTGAGGCTGCAAATAAGCCTGATTTCCTCCAACACTTTCCTTCCGCCAACACACCTAATAAAACATTTCATGCTTTAGTATGAAGCTGTATTTTCCACTATACCTAGGGACATAGGGAAGATACAAAGTTTCAGGCACAGGCGAGAGGCTATTTGCTCAAGGACCTAGAGCTAATAAGTGATGGCTGCAGAGCCGACATCCAAGAGGGTCTTAACTGCTGTATTGTCAGAGAGGCGGCGGGGTCTGGTCATTATGGAGAGTGCGTGGAAAGAACATGCAAGAATGAGTTTTCAATTTCAATAAAGTGGATACGAAGAGCTGAGTACGTTCCTGTTTCAAAGTAGAGATAAGAATTGTTTTGAAGGAGAGCAAGTCTAAGTTAAATGAACATTAGGAGACATTGTTAGCATCTGAAAGCTAGGATTGCTTCAGCATTCCCCTTAAGCCTCTTCAGACTGGTTAGCATGCATGTTATATTTTCTTCGTCCATCAGCTCTTAGGAGTGTAGCAAATAAAAAGAAAGACAGGAGTTGTTAAAAGCCTTTCCAAATTCTTTCTCTGCACTTGCTCCATTATGCCTACTAGTGCTGAATCAGTTAAACTAGTGTTATCAAGTCTCCTAACTATGAATGTAGAAGAAAAATCTGGGGAGAGAACCTGCATTAGTTTTATCGATCTGCTTTTGCAGAATTGAAAACAAAAAGCCATCTTGAAGCACATCAATAGAATTATGGTTTCCCCTATGAGAATTTACTGCATTGGCGTTCTGATTTGTTCTCTTCTAAAGAAGGAGCACAGAAAAAAATTATTAGGTGCTAAAATAGGCTGGCCCTGATGAATTACTGACAGTTCAACATATCTTTCTAGCATTTTGTTTTCCCCAACTCATGCTAACATTACTCATCCTGCACTTTAACAAATTATAAAGGGTTTATTCAGATTGACTCTTTTTTTTAGAAAGATTAAGGCCCTAGGACATCAAAGCAGCATACAAATTACAAGTCATTAAATGAAGTTCTGCCATTAATATATATTTTACAGTATGGCTTTTCTTTTCTTTCATCCCTTCTACCTTAAATCCATCTCTGTTCATGAGGACATTGATGTGGCTATTGCATATCCTAGTTATGTGATGATGACATTGAGTCAATAATGGTGAGATGTTACTGCTTTCAAGGAACTTTCTGGGATATATAACTATACATGTATTTCATACATACACTGTACGTGTGTATATATATATAAATGTATATATGAGAACACACATAAAATCTATACATATGTGATGTACGTGTTTGCATATATATACACACAGACACACATGCACATACACACATGTGCACACGAGAGAGAGAGATTTCAGAGCCTAATCTTATGCCTGTCACAAGTCAAACGTGTTTATACAAATCAGTTTTAGTCTTTTCTTGCTGAAAAATTAGTTTTAAGAAAGGTAACAGTTCAAATTTGCACATGTTGAAATCAACTAGATCTATAAAATGTATCTTTCTCAAAAAGATCTGAAGAGGTATCTCATACATTAAAAGCAATGAGCAACAAAGTGGTTGTATCCTTTTTTAAGATTTTATTTATTTACTTAAGAGAGAGGGAGAGGGAGAGAGCACAAGCCGGGGAAGCAGCAGAGGTAGAGGGAGAAGTAGGCTCCCTACTGATCAGGGAGCCCAATGCAGGGCTCTATCCCAGGACCCCGAGATCATGACCTGAGCCAAAGGCAGATGCTTAACTGACTGAGCCACCCAGGCACCCAAAGTGGTTATATCCTAAGTGTTTTTCTCTGTTGTGGTCTCCTCTTTGGAGGGCACCTTGCAGTTTGTGTGTCACATTGCTCTGTGGAAGAAAAGTTAGAAGACTTGTTTGCAGATAATTTGGTGCCTCGTAAGTCATTGGGCTTCAATGATCTCCACCTTACACACTCGTCTACGTGGCTTGCCCAGCTTTCTGGCCACCCTGGAGCAATATTTTCCTAGCTAGATTTTGGAAGTTACATTTCAGAACAAAACACTGAGCTCAGGGACAGTGCAGCCATTGACTGAGAACCACAGACATCGAAGCCAAACAGCATTCCTTTTCTCACTTGATGGGGCACAATATGCCAAAGAGAACTGGATGAAGCGTCATTGCTTGTTAGAAAGTATTGAGAAGTCATGAGATTTGGAAAGTTTTGTAGCACAGGATTTCTTTAAAATTTGGACTTCATATTTGAAATATATTTAAACTTTGATGTCAAGTCAACTACTCCATTTTAAGCATTAGGATAGAATTGGGACTCTTTCCTTGCTTAACTTTTTCTCTATTCGAAGGTGCCTTATTGACTGCAGAGTATTTTTGAGAAGAGGCTGTGAAACTACAAGTCTTTCTGAGTTGACCTTTTTGGGGAAGCAGTGATCTGATGCCACTGGGTAAGAGTAAAACGGTTTATGCTTCGTGCTTTTAAAATGGGTTATAAACGACATGAAACTGCCTTTACTCAATTACCTTTTCTTTTTTAACAAACACCATCTATTTGGGCTTGGCAAGTCTCCCACAGGAAAAAGAAAAAAAAATAGTGATATCCTGAAATAGAAAAGAGAGTATAATTTTTCCTTCATAATTGACCCTGGTAATTTATTGAGGTTAGGTTATGCTGGTTCAGAAACACAGCTTATAAGTTTGAGGTACTAATTTAGTTAGTTAGGTTTAGTTACTTGGTGCAAAAATTTGACAGATTTAAAAAAATATTTGAAGAGCCATTTCATGTTGACTATCTTATTTATTTTTCCCAACAGAGATGAGGGATGAATGATTTTCATATTTTGTCCTCCCATTTTATAGGTTAGGAATTTGAGGGAGAGATGTCGCTTTTTAAAAGATGATATGGTAAGCAAATGATAGAGCTGAGACTCAAATTTAGGTTTTCTGGCTGCCAATCCCATGTTATTTCCATCCCACTCTATCACTAGGCCAGCAGAAATGACATGAGCTTTATTGGACATCATCAAGATACGAACTTTATGAGTGCAGTGTCAGAGTAAGAAGCATCAGCTGTTCCACAACTCTGAGCTGTGTGGCACTTTTTGCACATCACTAGGGTACAGGTAGGAATGGTGAAGGAATCATGACGAAGCAGGCTGCCTCCAAACAGAAATTTGCTGAGGCTACTTGATGGAAATAGTCCAACCATTTTGGAACGTTTGACCAATAGCCTGGCTAATGGCAGACACCAGAGAGTCAGCAAATGTAGAAAACACAGATGCTCAGGGTTTTGGTGAGATGTCTTCTTTCAGCATCATCAATTACTGGGGATGATCAGACTTAAATTCTGAAAGAAATGAGGCTAAAACCAAATGAAATGAAGAGTAGGCAAAAGAACAGTTAAGATGAAAGGAATAATCCATGGTGTGATCATGATCTTGGTGGCTGCTTGCTGGATGTTTTCTTTTTTAACTTTGTGAACAGTAGAAAGGAATTGTCAATGGCTCTGCCTGAGGTGCTTACAACAGAGCTATCCCAGGCCAGAGTTCACTGCTGCCAACATGGAGGGTTTCTGTCTCTGGGTCTAAAAAAATCTGATGGAGGCACAGTGAGGGCAGCCTCAGGCCAGGGATTCTGTACCATTGTGGGGTAACTGTTGGAGTTCTGCTTTGCCTGCAGATAGGACTAGAGAATTCAAAGATCCACTGGCATCCTAACTGACATTGTGCTGATTCCTAATACATTGTCTCTAAATTAAAACTGTGGAAGTATTTGAAATTAAATTTTTCATTTGCCTTTCTGAGTGCTGAGCCTGAAATAATTTAAACATGCCTGAGATTAAAGTGCTGGGTGGCCAGTGTATGGAACATTTGTAGGGAAGATGCATTTTGTCTGAATCTGCTGCACATCTTCAGCTGGCTATGGCTAATTCTCTAGAGCATCCATAAAGTAATCTTTCTTTAAGTCCTTTGCTCCTTATTCTAAATTCCTTAATGAGCAACACAGAACTCTGTAATAGTGCTTGAAATAGCTCAAGAGGAAGTAAAATGGTTTATATGAGTACAGTCTCAGCTTCAAGGACAAAAGTATATTAATTAATAGGAACATATTTCAAAGTTCACTTCTAAAGCTTTCCATTTCATTACTGTCTTGGCCAAAGTACAAAGTGATGATGATCTTTATTATTTAACTCCAGTGGAGCTGCCATACACTGTTTCTGATATTTTTTTTTAATAAGTAGATTATCTTACATTTTTTTTCAAACTGCCCCTTTGAAAGACAACGTGCTACCCTTCTTTTTGGCCGTTCATCCTCTAGACCTTCTTTCTCTATCCCCATTCTCCCTCCTTTATCTTCTTCCCTTAATCTCCACACACACGCTCTCCCCCACCTCACCTTTTCTCCCCTCTGACCTTCCCTTTCCTCTTTATATCTTTGTGATATTTACTGTGCATCATTTAGGGTCTAGAAAAGGAAATGTCATGTTTTTAAATAATCATAATATGAACTGGTAAATAGAAAGTCACAAAAGAAAAGCATATATAATGCAATTCTTATTCAGGAAAAAAAAGCATTTCCCTTTAGCCTGGTGGTGGGGAAAAGATCAGTAAAATTTGATGGATGGAGGTTCTCTAAGTTAAGCCTTAAAGTACAGGTAGAATTTGGCCATGTGGGCATGTCAGGGCAAAGGAACTTTCTGAGCAAAGGCACAGACATAGGAATGATTGAGTAGTTGGAGTAGTTCAGTTTGTTTAGTTTACTATTAAATAGAAGAACAGGAAGTGAAGATGCAAGGTCAGAATCAGAAAATGAAGAATTTTAAATGCTACACTGAGTATTTGCAGTTTATTCATTAAGTAAGGGGAATTAATTTTTTTTTTGAGAAGATCCTTTCCATGGCTCATGAATATTAACGTGGCAGTGAGGTATAGGATGGTTTGAAAGTGGCTGCTGTAATACCTCTTGCTAGATTACCAAGGTCCTCTTTTCCATTTAATGACTGTTGTGTGTTGGGTTTCCTGAGAAGGGATTTGGAGATTGAGCACACAAAGATCTGTTAAGGCATGCTCTTGGGAACAATACCTGTGGAAGGAAAGGGAAAGAAGCACAATTGATTATAGAGAGAAATCTCCCAAAAAAGATCTCAGATAACTTCAAGTGACAGTATGGCTCATCGGAATTGGGCTACTCATGGAGTGTGGGCTGCCTTAGAAAGGGGCAATGGGCTCAGGCAAGATGACTCTTCCATGGAAGTAATTCCTAAAAAACCTTGACAACTGAGTTCTGACAACAGTAGTCCCCATAGCTGAAGGAATAATTCCTTCAGTTCTGTCAGGAAACCTGGACAATACATCACAACCTCTACTACAATTGACTTGTTTATATCTTAATGTCTTAGGTGTGTCCCAATAGAACCTTGAATATCCTCTCTCAGAACACATCATATTCAACATTAATTATAGGCTTACTTATTTATCTTTGCAGCTGAAAGGTAATCTTTGTGTGGGCAAGAATTGTGCCCTATGGTTCTTTTATTCATACCATCTATGATGGTAAGAAATAGTGTTTAAGAAATAATTTTTGAATGAAAGAATAAAAAAATTAACTGCTTTAATAAAATCATGCCTTCTCTAGGGGTGCCTGGGTGGCTCAGTCAGTTAGGCGTCCAACTCTTGATTTCAGCTCAGCTCATGATCTCAGGGTTGTGAGATGGAGCCGCGCGTCAGGCTCTCTGCTCAGCCCCGAATCTGCTTGAGATTCTTTCTCTGCCTCTTCCCCTGCTCACTCATTCTCTCTCTCTCAAATAAAAATAAATAAAATCTTTTTAAAAACGTAAAAAATAAAATCATGCCATCTGCAAATTTAGCATGACAGATTAAGTGTTCTGAAAATACAAAAACAATTCAGTGATGCTTTAATATCTCAAATCAACCATGTCTCAAATCAAATACAGGGGAAATATTCCCTCTCAAGATGAATGATAGATTCCAGCCCTCCATTGTTTGGAATCTGCATTCATTTTAGGCATCTGATACAAATTGATATTTTTTTCATTCCAAAGCCAATAAATACTTTAGTTCCTTTATGAATTAGGGTCTTCTGGCTTGTTAAATAAAAATAATTATTTCTCCATTTTTAATCTTTTTTAGGGTAAGTTTTGGTTTAGGCAGACTGCCTTGAAATGTACTCTAGTATCCACCATGCATTTCCTAATCTCTGAATTGGCAGTCATTTGTAAAGTTGTTAGCCATTGTTGCTAATACCTATGTGCTTTTGTTTTAAGATATTGCTAAATATTCAAGCTTAATGATTGAATCAGCGAAGTGCAAAAAGAGTCCTGTGCTGGAAATTATTTGAAGACACAAATGAAGGGAAGATATGATTCCTGTATCTTAAGTCTACAGTATTCTTTTGTTATTATTTTTTATTTTTATTTATTTATTTATTTTTTATTATTTATTTGACAGAGAGAGACAGCCAGGGAGAGAGGGAACACAAGCAGGGGGAATGGGAGAGGAAGAAGCAGGCTCCCAGGGGAGGAGCCTGATGTGGGGCTCGATCCCAGAACGCCAGGATCATGCCCTGAGCCGAAGGCAGACGCTTAACGACTGCGCCACCCAGGTGCCCCTAAATCTACAGTATTCTTGATAGATAACACTTACAAGTTTAATCTACTCAGGAATAACCACAAAGCAATGTACAATGAGTACTGAGAAATGCTGAATAATTAAGGGGGAGGGAAGCAAGAAAAGGAGTAATCAAAGTGACAGTAGTTTATGGAGAAAAGATGTGGTATTTTAAAAAGGGCTTCAAAATTCTTTAACTCTTCTTGCAAAGAAAGGTGGAGTTGATATCTTCTCGCTTTGAGCATGGACGGGTTTGTGACTACTTTGATGCAAGAGAGTATAGCTAAAGTGACAGGTACGTGACTTCTGAGGCTATGTCAGAAAAGATCATGTAGCTTCTACACTGTTCTCTTGAAACACTAGCTCCATGGAGATTCGATTTCAGGAGAGTCTCTATCAAAACCCAGCCACCATGCTATGAGGAGTCGAAACCACATGGAGAGGCCATGTTTTAATACTCTGGTCAGTAGTCCCAATTGAGCCACACTTATAGATGAAGAAGACATATTGGAAGTGACACCTCCACATAGATGTTACAGCCCCCATCATTTGAGTCTTTCTAGTCCAATCCCCAGACATCATGAAGCAAAAAGAGTCAATTTTATTGTACCTTTCTAGATATCCAACCTAATGATTTTATAAGTATAAGTAAATGGGGTGGTTTTACGCCACTAAGTTTGGATTGACTTGTTAAACAGTGAATATAAGGGTAACAGAAAGCTTTATGAAGAAATGTATTTAAAAAAATATATTCTTATTGTGTTCTCAAACAATAAGTTGCTTTATTCTGGAAATATCATCCATTTTTAATTTCTGTTGTTCCGTGAAGTAGGTGATTGAGATGGGGTGAGTTACTGAGGCACAATTTCCTCATACTAGTAGACAACAAAAGTGGCACTTATAATTAATCATAAATTTAATGACCTAATTTGAGATCTTCCTTTGTGTCAGGTATTGTGCCAGCTGCCTTATATGAATTATTAATTTATTTTTTAAATATCCATCTTATTCCTCTAAAGTATGAACTATCATTATGTTTTACATATGAATATAATGAGGTTTAGATACTACATAAATAATGGCCCAAGGACATTCATACTTTCCATTCAAAGAGAGCTGGGAAGTGATTTAGGCTGGGTTAACACCAAAATCCGAAGTCTTAACTGCATTGATATAGGGCCTTTATTCTTGAGATAAAGTAGAAAAATATACAAAAGGAAGATAGTATAAAATGGCTTCTGGTAATTCTTCCCGTATATGGAAAATAATGAATGTGCCATAATATCTTAGTAACTTTCCATACTTTAATGCAAAATTTGGTGCAGAAAACTCTGGCTTGGACTGTCTTCCACAATATTTAGTAAGAGAAGGATCTTGAATTACTATAAGTGCTGCATAAATTCAAGAGGATGATCTAAAAAGAATTCAACCAAGCATTGGCCCTTGAAGATAAAGATTTCTCATAAAGTAAAACGAATTATTGTCCTTGCCCATTGCACTAAAACTCTAATATGACAGTAACTAGAAAGCTGAAAAAAAATCATTTCAAGTAGGCCTTGTTTTGTGGCTCTGGCCCTACAGATTGATTTTATATGCAGGTTTAGCACTCGGCAGCTGCCAAAAGCCATCAGTGCAATAGCCCATTCAGAGGAACACAAAATTTGAAAAGACGACAGCCGGCAAGGACATGCTGTAAAAGGCAAAGTACAGATATGAGAAAGATCTGCTGGCCCATTCACCCAATCTGGACATTTACAATATCTAAAAAGAGAGGAGAAGACAGAGGAAAGACTAATATCAACTGTAAACATGTGAAATAGAGATCATCTGCTCATTAAATCTTATGTCTCTCCAAGAGAACTTAGAGTTGAAGAGAACTAGTTGAAATTGTATCATTTAAAGTAAGAAATCCCATTTGGCGTGGAGATGATGAGATTCTAGGAACTAGATATATATGAGAAGTGATGAGATCCCATGACAATTTGAATATAGCCCTCTTTTAGAAATGGCTTGAGCATAGGAGGGAAGGAGTAGATGATTGAGATGATCACTGGGATTAATTTTAACACCTTTGTCTTGTGCTGAGATGTTATAAAGTTAGGGTGTTTACTTCAAGAATTATGAAGTACTAGTATGAAGAGGACTCTATAATCTTAACTTGGAATCTAATAGGGCTTTTACAATGTGAATCTTTAAATACAGCATTGTTGTGTGGATTTATGTCTCTTAATTCTCAAGATAGCTCTATATGTATCTCTAGAAAAGATCTGCTTTTTTAAATGGAATTACCAGGAGGTAAACATCAATTTAGATGCAAAATTTTGAAAGTAATGGAAAATTGAATCCATAATTATTCACACTTTCATTTCTATAATTCAGAAGGAATATCCCCGATGTCGGTTTTATTTAACAAGATGTCAGTGATAACTTTGAGAAGAGATAATTCAAACCAACTGAAGTTCTAGATAATAAAGGACTTAGGGTGTAACTGAGCAGAGTGCCAGTGCACTGACCAGAGCCACATGATGTTGGAACATGGACCACTTTCTGTGATGGGTCTGATGTTCACAATATGGCATACTGGTAGTAGACTAAAGTGGCATTCAGGAAGGAACTGTGGAGCCTAAGATATGGCTTGGATCCCACTGTGCTCTGCAGGCTTCAGTAAACGTTGACAAAGCATGCTGTCTGCTTTCAGCATGCACATTCAGATGTGCTTAAAGATCTAAGTAGTGTGAGCTCTGGAGTGACTCTGTGGCAAGGTGGAGTGGGAATTACAGATATCCTTTTAGTGACTTCTTGTTTGGAATTATTTTATGGCATCTGTCTACTTACTGCCAATAAATGCAAATTCAGCTTAGAAGGCCAATAAGGCATCCAAATATTTGAATCAATACAGCATATTATTGAATAATTACAGTACTTTTCAAAGAAGGTGAACCGTGTAGTTGTTGGGTGGTAAATAATGAATGATACTAACTTTTTTTTTTAATGATTTTTTATTATATTATGTTAGTCACCATACAGTACATCCCCGGTTTCCGATGTAAGGCTCGATGATTCATTGGTTGTGTATAACACCCAGTGCACCATGCAATACGTGCCCTCCTTACTACCCATCACCGGTCTATCCCATTCCCCCACCCCCCTCCCCTCTGAGGCCCTCAGTTTATTTCTCATAGTCCATAGTCTCTCATGTTTCATTCCCCCTTCTGATTACCCCCCTTTCTTTATCCCTTTCTTCCCCTACCGATCATCCTAGTTCTTATGTTCCATAGATGAGAGAAATCATATGATAGTTGTCTTTCTCTGCTTGACTTATTTCACTTAGCATTATCTCCTCCAGTGCCGTCCATGTTGTAGCAAATGTTGAGAACTCGTTCTTTCTGAGAGCTGAGTAATATTCCATTGTATATATGGACCACAACTTCTTAATCCAGTCATCTGTTGAAGGGCATCTCGGCTCCTTCCACGATTTAGCTATTGTGGACATTGCTGCTATGAACATTGGGGTGCATATGGCCCTCCTCTTCACTACGTCTGTATCTATGGGGTAAACACCCAGTAGTGCAATGGCTGGGTCATAGGGTAGCTCAATTTTTAACTTTTTAAGGGACCTCCACACTGTTTTCCAGAGTGGCTGTACCAACTTGCATTCCCACCAACAATGTAGGAGGGATCCCCTTTCTCCACATCCTCTCCAACAATTGTTATTTCTTGCCTTGTCTATTTTTGTCATTCTAACTGGCGTAAGGTGGTATCTCAGTGTGGTTTTGATTTGAATTTCCTTGATGGCTAATGATTTTGAACATTTTTTCATGTGTCTGTTAGCCATTTGTATGTCTTCATTGGAAAAGTGTCTGTTCATATCTTCTGCCCATTTTTTGATTTGTTTATTTGTTTCTCATGTATTGAGTTTGAGAAGTTCTTTGTAGATCTTGGATACCAGTCCTTTATCTGTAGTGTCATTTGCAAATATATTCTCCCATTCCGTGGGCTGCCTCTTAGTTTTTCTAACTGTTTCCTTGGCCGTGCAGAAACTTTTAATCTTGATGAAGTCCCATAAATTCATTTTATCTTTTGTTTCTCTTGCCTTTGGGGATGTGTCATGAAAAAGGTTGCTTTGGCCGATGTCGTAGAGGTTGCTGCCTATGTTCTCCTCTAGGATTTTGATGGATTCCTGTCTCACATCGAGGTCCTTCATCCATTTGGAGTTTGTTTTTGTGTATGGTGTGTGATAGTGGTCAAGTTTCATTCTTTTGCACGTAGCTGTCCAATTTTCCCAGCACCATTTATTGAAGAGACTGTCTTTTTTCCCACCGGATGTTTTTTCCTGCATTATCAAATATTAGTTGCCCAAAGAGCAGAGGGTCCATTTCTGGGCTCTCTATTCTGTTCCACTGGTCTATGTGTCTGTTTTTGTGCCAGTACCATGCTGTCTTTGTGATCACAGCTTTGTAGTACAGCTCGAAATCCGGCATTGTGATGCCCCCAGCTTTGTTTTTCCTTTTCAACAGTTCCTTGGAGATTCGGGGCCTTTTCTGGTTCCATACAAATTTAAGGACTATTTGTTCCAGTTCTTTGAAAAATGTCCTCGGTATTTTGATCGGGATAGCATTGAAATTGTAGATTGCTCTGGGTAGCATGGACATTTTAACTATGTTAATTCTTCCAATCAATGAGCATGGAATATCTTTCCATCTTTTTATGTCTTCCTCAATGTCTTTCAAGAGTGATTTATAGTTTCTAGAATATAGGTTCTTTACGTCTCTGGTTAAGTTAATTCCAAGGTAATGTATGGTTTTTGGTGATATTGTAAATGGGATGGATTCCCTAATTTCTCTTTCTTCAGTCTCATTATTCATGTACAGAAATGCAACTGATTTCTGAGCATTGATTTTGTATCCCGCCATGTTACTGAATTGCTCTATAACTTCTAATAGTTTGGGAGTGGCTTCTTTTGGGTTTTCCATATAGAGTATCATGTCATCTGAGAAGAGAGACATTTTGACTTCTTCTTTGCCGATTTGAATACCTTTGATCCCTTTTTGTTGTCTGATTGCTGTTGCAAGGACTTCTAGTACTATGTTGAATAATAGTGGCGAGAGTGGGCATCCTTGTCGAGTTCCTGATCTTAAGGGAAAGGCTTCCAGCTTTTCCTTTTATCCCTTTCTACCCCTACTGATCTTCCTAGTTCTTATCCTCCATAGATGAGAGAAATCGTACGATAATTGTCTTTCTCTGCTTGACTTATTTCATTTAGCATTATATCCTCCAGTGCCGTCCATGTTGCAGCAAATGTTGAGAACTCGTTCCTTCTGATAGCTTAGTAGTAGTCCATTGTATATATGGACCACAACTTCTGAATCCAGTCATCTGTTGAAGGGCATCTCGGTTCCTTCCACGATTTAGCTATTGTGGACAATGCTGCTATGAACATTGGGGTGCATATGGCCCTTCTCTTTACTACGTCTGTATCTTTGGGGTAAATACCCAGTAGTGCAATGGCTGGGTCATAGGGTAGCTCCATTTTTAACTTTTTAAGGGACCTCCACACTGTTTTCCAGAGTGGCTGTACCAACTTGCATTCCCACCAACAATGTAGGAGGGATCCCCTTTCTCCACATCCTCTGCAGCAGTTGTTGTTTCTTGCCTTGTCAATTTTTGCCATTCTAACTGGAATAAGGTTGTATCTTAGTGTGGTCTTGATTTGAATTTCCCTGATGGCTAATGATTTTGAACATTTTTTCATGTGTCTGTTAGCCATTTATGTGTCTTCATTGGAAAAGTGTCTGTTCATATCTTCTGCCCATTTTATGATTTGTTGATTTGTTTCAGCCCCAGGGCACGAGTGATGCAGCACCCGCATGCAGCCCAGGAGCCCTGCTTTGTGCAGCCCGTGAGCAGAAAGGTCTATTTCTCCGTGAGAGACAGCTGTAAGACTTACTGGAGCTCCTCCTCCTCCCCTGGAGCCGGAGCTCCCACTCCTCCAGCTCTTTGGCAGACAGCTCCATGGCCAGCTGCGAGTCACTATCAAAACGGCTCCTCTCACTCGAGGCTCCAGGGCACAGGCCTTCTGAGCTGGTGAGCAGGATCTCCTGGATGGCCCTGTGGGGAAAAAGAGGTGGAAAAAAGCAGCCTATTACCAGCAGCATCAGGGCCACAGCAGCACCTGCATTTACCTGTCCCCTGAGAGCACACCATGCAGGGCACTTTATATGCGCCCCACGGCCACGTTGCCATTCAGTCCCCTGTGGCTCTGGAGGTGTGAGTGCTGTGTATAGGTGAGAAATCCGAGGCTCAGGGAGGTGAACAAACCCGCTCAGGGTCTCCTCCCAGCTCCTCCTCCACTGTCTTCCCATTGATGTGTCCTAGGGCTCAGCCCAGGAAACAGGAGCTCTTTAAGGCCTGGCGTCTGTCTTGTCCACCTCTGGTCGATCAGCACCCTACACAGGACCTGGTCTTCTGCACGTGATGGAGCCCGCGTGAGAGAAGAAACAAACCCCAAATACATCCTGAGAGGCCCCGCTGCTGCTCCCCCCATCCAGGTGGCAGTCGTGCTCCTCTTAGGAAGGTGCCTCTTACAACACTGGGTCCACCCTCTGCTGAGGCCAATGCGTGATGTGATCTATTGCTAAGATTTTGTGTAGTTTTGTTTTGTTTTTTGGGGTTTTGTTGTTGTTGTTATTGTTGTTGCTGCTGCTGCTTAAAAATGGCCTCAAAATCCACTTAGGAGAGTCTACAGCCACACAAAGGGAACTGCACTTGAGTGACAGACTGTATGAGCCACTGCAAGTTTCAGAACAGCCAGATTAAATGTTGTGACCAATTGAGAAACACTGGTGTCTGTTATGAGTTGTACTCAGTGTGACCACAATACCGCCACTGTCTAGAAAACACACTCCAATCCTTAGATTTCAAATGGTGCTGGGCCCCATGAGAGGCAGGAAACCAGAGTACAGTAGAGCAGATCACCAGAACTAGAAGCTGGTTCTTTGAAAGAATCAATAAAACTGACAAACCACTGGCAAACTTCTCCAGAAGAATAGAGAAAGGACCCAAATTAATAAAATTATCAATGAAAAAGGAGAGGTCACAACCAACACCAAGGAAATTGGAAGGATTATTAGAAACTTTTACCAACAGCTATATGCCAATAAATTAAGCAATCTGGAAGAGATGGAGGCCTTCCTGGAAACCTATAAACTACCAAGACTGAAACAGGAAAAAATTGATTTCTTAAACAGGCCAATTAATTATGAAGAGATTGAGTCAGTGATAAACAACCTTCCAAATAACAAAACTCCAGGCCCGGATGGTTTTCCCGGGGAATTCTACCAAACATTCAAAGAAGAAATAATACCTATTCTCCTAAAGCTATTACAAAAAATAGAAACAGAAGGTAAGCTACCAAACTCATTCTATGAGGCCAATATTACCTTGATCCCCAAACCAGGCAAAGACCCCATCAAAAAGGAGAATTACAGACCGATTTCCCTAATGAATATGGATGCCAAAATCCTCAACAAGATCCTGGCTAATAGGATCCAAAAGTACATTAAACGGATTATCCATCCAACATAATAAAAAAATATTATAAAAAAATAAGTGTTCTGTAAGTGTTCAAGCAGCTGCTGCCTCTAGAGAGGGGGCTTCGACGGCCACAGAGCAGGGAGGGTAGAGGTGTACTTCTCATCCTTTACGTGGGAGGATGCATTACCACTCCTCAGGAATGCCAGTTCCCTCCTGGTTCTGGTGAGGACGCAGGACCAGAGACTGGCTCGGGGGGTTGCTGGGGAAGCAAGCCGGCAAACCAACATTCTGGCCTTGGCCTCCCTTCCCTGTGGATGCCCTTCTCTGCCTGTGGAGCCTGTTTCTGCCAGGATAGAAGGGACCAGATTCTGATGCAGATGACAAGATAACATCACGCCTTTATTGCCCTCACCCCCCAGCAGACCCACATGGACACACACAAAGGCTCTTGGCTGTCTTCCCTGGGAACCCTGCCTGGGGAGCCTTCCTGCTCTCCCACATCTTCTCAGGGGCACGCACCCATCCCTGGAGGAGAGGCATCGTTTACTGGAGGGACTTAATTCAAAGAGGCTCTGAACAGGATAGAGGGTCAACCCAGGCCAGAGTGGTCTTGGTTTCAGACTCTGAGGGAGGGAGGCTGACTTCTGGGGGTGCAGGGACAGCTGCATGTTCTGGGCAATGGTGGGGCTCAGCTCTGCTCTCTGGAGGGCCAAGGTCAGTTTGGCTCTGCCGTGGCCATGCCCTACACGCTGGAAACTCAGTCCTGCACCATCCGTCTTGTCCCGCGGGCCTCCTCAGACACCCCTTCCCTACCCCTGCTCCCACTGAACCCAAAAGGCATACTGAGTTGGCCCTTGCATGGCTGCCCACTGTAAGATCCTGAGACGGTATATCAAATGTTTGGCAAGAGTCACTGAGTGGAATGACTGAGGCTGTTCTCCCCACCCCATACCCACTTGACTGTCTGAGACTTGGCCTCTTGGTCACCTGCTCTGTGAGTCTCCTCTGCACCTGCCAGGGCACCTAGCACCGGGGACATGGCGGTATCAGCACACCTGCAGCCCCCCATCCTGCCTTCTGGGGAGCCCTCTACTGCATGTTCTCTGGCCTCCTGTTGGTCTGTCTGAAGTCCATGGTAGACCCTTACCCAGCTTTCCAGATCACACTGGATTGATGGCCTCTCAGTATCCCAACCACCATAACAAGAAAATGTTTATCAGCAAACCACCCACACATGGAAAGCCCCCCCGCCGCCCCACCCCAGCCCAGGGCCCCCCAAGCCCCGGAGTCTGTGCAGCTCAGTGGCTCTGTGGTTCTGGGGGCGGTACCATGCAAACACAAGGCAGTCAACTGTGAAGAGAAACTGCAAATCTCAAAGGAGGAAGGTAACAGGATAGGTGCATCAAAAGAAAGGATTAAATATCAAAGGATTAGGACAGGCCTTTAGGAACCTGGAGAGGCCCTTGAATGTTTTTGTTTTTGTTTTTTCCAAAACAAGCCAGGTCTGCTGGACCCTGAGCCTTGTAAGGGCAAAGGGAGTCTGCAGTGTCCTGCTCACTGGCTTGCAATTTCCTCAAAGACTCGCCAACAAAATCAGCTTGCTGTGTTTGCTTCCATGTGCTAAAAATCAGTGCTACTCCCAAACAGAACCCCAGTTGTGTTAAATGTAAGATTAAAGTATGAGCCACAGAGACAACCACAGTTTCTCTAGGGGCTTGTCCTGGCGACAGGCACCTTGCGTGTGCAGAAGGGGAATCTCCGCGTGCGGCGGAGAAGCTGGAAGGGTCCCCTGAACCTCTCTGCTGGTCCCCAGCACACCCAAGGACTCACGTTAGGACCCATGCTCCCAGGTTATAAAAGAGGAAGACGGAAACGTGTGGAATGAGTACCCAGCGCTGCTGGGTGAGCTGAAGGCTCAGGTTTGCAGCCCGGGATCTGAGCCCCAGCATCTTGAAGCAAGAGCGACCCTCCTCTCCTAAAAGTTGGCCTGCCACCGGGCCTGGCAGGATCGGCACCCAAAAGCACAAGGGATCTTGGGGTCTGCTCCTGAGGTGGGAGACGATGGGTAAGAACCACCCGGAGCTTTCAGGGGATTTCAACTCAATCACTTCCCTGTGCTTCTGTCAAACGGCAAAACTGAGGAGTGGTTCGTGAATGAGAAAAATGGGGAAACCTCTCAAAACCCAGTACAAACTGAGGGCTTCAGAGGGGAGGGGGGTGGGGGAATGGGGTAGGCTGGTCATGGGTAGTAAGGAGGGCATGTATTGCATGGTGCACTGGGTGTTATACGCAACTAATGAATCATGGAACTTTACATCGAAAACTAGGGATGTACTGTATGGTGACTAACGTAATATAATAAAAAACTATTCTTATAAAAAAAAAAAAAAAACCACCCGGTTACCCTTTGACCTTATAAATCATTCAAGTCCTAGGATGCTAATGAATCGTAGGGGTTTGGAAGCGAATCAAAGGAACCTCTGTTCCACTTGTGAGCCCTTGAAGTAGATTCACAGCGAGAGGCTTCGGAGTGCTCTGAGCTGTCTGCTGCTCACGGAACCCCACTGCTCAGCAGCCACTGCCCTCCCTCCCCGGGGTGACCCCTTCCTGGCTCGGGATGAAGCGGGGCCTCTCTGTGGGGGCCCATGTCTGCGGGTCCAAAGGCGGCAGCTATGGAAGATGCCTGTGTCTGCATGCCTGCCTGGGTCCCAGCTGGCTCACCGTCCTGCAGCATGGTCACCTCGTCCATCTCCGCACTGAAGTCACTGTCCCCGATGTCATTGGTGGCTTTCAGGCTCAGCTTGTAGGAAGTAAAGGGCCTCAGCCTGAAACACAGAAGAGCCACGAGGGCCTGAACCCCTCGCCTTTGTCCTGCTCGCAGCTCTGGCCACAGGGGGCGGGCAGCCAGGAGGAAGAGGCACTCAGTGACCACGGAATCTGTTCTGCCCAGGGAGGGTCCCTCAGGCAGCCGGCGCTGTCCTCACAGCCTGCCCCCAGGAACAGAGGACTTTCTGGGTGGAGGGGAGTGGGGAACGTCCAGGCGGGCCCAGGCTGGCGGTTCTACTCGGGGCCCCTCCTGTCATTAGAGCTTCTCCTGCAAAGCAAATCACCGCTCTCTGAGGGATGCGAGAATTTCTCAAGAGGAGCTGATTACTGCAGCCCTCCCAGGATTCAGAGCCAGAAAAGAGGGCCCGCCTAACCACTTCCTTGCTCGCCCAGAAGTGCCCCTTCGTGGGGGTCTCCCCTGGCCAGGCCCACCTGGCTCCAAAGACCATCTCCGCCTGCCCCTCGTTTCTACACTTGTTCAGCCGGCAAGAGTGCCACGCCCTGGACAGGCAGTGCCCGGGTTCACTGCACAGCAGTTCTGTCTGCTGGACGTGCTGTGATTCCCATTGCAAGGACGAGAAAATCGAGGCCCAGTGCCATTAAGGCCCTTGCCCCCTACCAGAGGACTGGCCAGAGGCTTGGCCGGGGCTGGAAGAGGATCTTGTGTTGGGGCAACCTCTCCGCCATACCTGAGACACAGGTAAAGCCAGTTGTCCATGGGGGAAAATGTCCCCGCCTGCCTGCTGATGGGGATTTAAGGGGCACGAATACTCTGGATGCGTGGCTCGTTGCCACCGCTCAGGCCTCCTTCCTTCCCTCCGTTGAGCAGGTCCGTGTTGATGGTCTCCTGTGCTGAGCTCTGTACCACACACACTCCAGACAGACGTCTAAGCAGAGGATGTTCCAGTCTTTCTTGGGTCACTGGCTGGCCTGCTCCTGTGGCTTTCCTTGCCATTACTTCTGAAGGATCAGATGAGGAGACCCCCCCCCACCCCTGCCCCGCTGGCAACAGCTCTGTTTCAGGCAAGGCTCTGCCCCTGTGTCCATCTCCCAGACCAGGAGAGCAGGAGTGGCTCTGGACTCTGCCTGCTTCCTCAGCTACCAGTGGGCAAACCCTCACCGCCTCTATGCTGGGCCTCTGTCCTCCCTCCCAGGCCAACCTGTAAACTCGTGGGTTTCAAACCGAGCACCGTGGAACCCCCGGAGGCTCTGAGGGATCCTCTAGGAGACCAGAGGGTTCCCATGCCCCCCGAGTCAGACAACAGCAGCCCCATTTCCATCTGATTTGCAAATGGGGTCTGGGTAATCCTTTGCCTACAGGAAGGTTCCTGTGTTTTCAAAGACTGATAACTATCTTTGGACACTGGATCAGAAGAATCGTCCTCTTTGGGGCGCCTGGGTAGCGCAGTCGTTAAAGCGTCTGCCTTCGGCTCAGGGCGTGATCCCGGCGTACCGGGATCGAGTCCCACATCGGGCTCCTCCGCTGTGAGCCTGCTTCTTCCCTCCCACTCCCCCTGCTGTCTTCCCTCTAACGCTGGCTGTCTCTCTGTCACATAAATAAATAAAATCTTTAAAAAAAAAAAAAAGAAGAAGAATCGTCCTCTAACTGTTTCATATGCCCTCCTGCCTAAGATGGGAGTACTGTGGTTCTCTGTCGGCCGGCACCTCAAAGCATGCACTCGTGCCAGCTTGCCCTACTACGGCTGGTACGCGACTGCAGGTCTGTCTCCTGACCTCTCTGTGCCCCCATTCCACAGCTGGAGAAGGCATGCCAGGCGACCTTGCTTTGGCCCTGGCTGTCCTGGGGGTGCTTCCAAAGTTCCATCCTTAAGAATGCTCTTTGTTCCTGGTTTCTGGGGGAGCTATCCTTTATAAAGTTAAAACAAATTGTTTCCTATCTGTTTCTGGCTTCCTAGGAACTATTTTATCTAATTCTGGTGACAACTACATGGTTTTCTCCTTGGGTTCCTGCCTCAACCACCTGAGGCCCCATATTTGCATTAGCTTCTCTTTCTTAGATTAGACGGTGGCCCAGGGTGGTTGTCAGGAACGTGCACTCTGAAGCCCAACAGCCTACATGCTAACCCCCACATAGCCTTGGGCAGGTCAGTGAGCCAGAAGCATCTCACCTGGGCTGACAGAAGCACTGAGATCATGAGGCGGTCATGCAGCTTCCGTTCAGAAGCAGCACAGGAAAGAGACTCTAGTACCCAGGGCGCGCTCACTGCATCCTGGCTGCTCTCCTTATCATCAGGACCCTCTGGCAGCAGCTCAAGTGGCTCCAGGAAGAGCCCGTGCCCTGCACACTGTCCTCTAGGCCCATCCATCCCCTCAGCAACCCCACCATGATTTGTAAGTAACCATTCCCCTCCTGGACGACTGTCTGCCTTCCCCCACAGGGACAGGGACCAAGGTGATCTCCTTTACTGCTGTGCCCTGAGCACCAAGAACAAGGCCCCGCACCTAGGAGGTGCTTGGTGAGGAAGGGAGGAGGAGAGGAAGGAAGGGGAGAGAGGGAGGGAGGGAGGAAGGAATGGGGTAGGACTTGGGAGGGGTGAATGAGAGGACGCTCGTCACCATCAACATGGTGTCTGGCACATGTCAGCATGCCAGAAACGACCCTCGTCCTTGTATTTAGTGCTCGTGTTCACCTAGCATGTTACCTTGAGGACATGTGTCAGACGTGTCATTGATCCCTCCATGTTTAGCACCTACTGTTCTCTAACGCTTTGTTTTGGAATCTGAGGCAGGGCCGCCTCCTCCATTCCCACCCCAGCACACACAGCAGGGGTGCAGTTCACACACTTCAGACAGCTGGAAGCTTCCGCCAGGGTCTGAGGTCAAGCGGAGGGTTCACGGAGAGCAGGAAGCAGAGTTCCCAGCTTTAGGCCTGTTTCCCGGGCTCGTGTCATTTACAGGACTGTTAGCTGTCTCGGGGGCCACAGGGCACACCCAGGGGCTGAGCTGCAGGAGCACCCTCTCCTCGGGGTAGGAAGCCCACTAGGTGCCCTAAAAACAGACCAAGAGGGACCCAGCAGCAGTGAAGGGAGCTCCATGGGAGGTGACCACAGTCCCAGTGTCCCCTCTCCTGGTCCCCGACTCCTGCAAGTTCACCCAGCCCTTCCTCCTCATTCCTGCATAGCCAGTCCTTGAGACCCCTGGTCTACCTCCCAGCCCTGAACTGGCCTCCACCCGCCCCCGGGCTCTTGCCATGCTCCCCCCTGAGGCAGAGCAGGACTTCAGGGCTGGTGACCTGTGAAGAAAGGCACAAACCATCCTGGACCCTCTTCCTCAACCCCTCTCATTTCCCCCAGTTCTGTTCCCTGTTCACACGCCACGCCCACATCAGGGTCGGCCCAACCAGAATCCAGAGTCTGGTCCTGGCATCTAAGCCTGGGGAAGTCCTCAAACTTCTCTGAGCCTCCCTTTATTCATCTGTGAGAATGGCGGTACCGGTACCCGGCCCTCCCAGGGCTGCCATGACAGTCACAGGACATGACCCCCTCATGGAATAGGCGTATCCTACATGTGACCTCCTCTTTCTTGTCTCCCCAAAGTCCTCCTCTACCCCTGCCCACAGTGACCTCGTTGTCCCCAGATGCATCCGCCACACACAGACTCCCTTGGCCTCTCCCACTCAGCACCCTCTACCCACCAGCTTTCTGCCATCCACCCTCGAAACTGGCTGGATTTAGGTAAATGTTTGAGGTAACACCTTTTCCTAAACTCCAGCTGTCTGGGGAGGGAACAGGTCAGTGGCTCAGGATGCTCACTGTCCAAGCTCGCAGGAAGCAAGCACAGTTAGAAACCAAGCTTGTGCTTGACCTGCCTGTTCAGCTCCACAGCCAAAGTACTCGGGTGGGGGTGGCACGGAGGCGGCTTCCTGTCCCTGTCCCTGCCACGGAGCTGGAGGGAGAGTCTCATACACAGAAGGAGCTCCCTACATTCATTTGCCCGGTTTGGTTATGAAAATAAAGCCTGAGTCCTGATCATTTTAGAGGCTACCTACCGCTGCCTTTATGCCTCATCTATTCAGAACTCGTGATTAGCACCACGAAGATCAAAGAATATTGAACCCATGCAGAATATCCCTGGCCATTTAAATTAACCTGACCTTTCACGTGGCTTTATTTTTTAAAATGGCATGGAAGAAGAAAAGAAAGAACCCCGTGGAGATGGGGCCAGCATCCTGACTTGAACTGAATCCCTCTAGTTTCACACAGTAATCCCCTTCCGGCCCTCCTGGTTGGGTCCATCGCATCGCCCTGGGGACACGCAGAGGAACAGCAGGACCTGTTATCGGTGGATACACAGCTGTCAGCTGAGCTCACACTGCTGCTGTCTCATCCTAGTAACACCCAGAATGCCTGTGTGGCTCTGGGCCCACGGGCCTTCTCCTCCTCTATGGTACTGCATGTCTGCGGGATGCAGCCCCGATATGTCCCTCAACCCAGAACCTCCCTCCTGCTCCAGACCCACACCCTCTAAATGTGGGGACGGCCACTTGATGTAGATGGCGAAACTTTTCGCTTTGAACTTTGATTTAAACTTTTATGTTTTCTGGTCATTGGCAGATTTCAAGCAATCGGCAAACGTCAAATGTAACAAGAACGCTGAGAAAGAGGAGGTTAAAGTTGCTCTGAGGCTGTTGAACAGGAGGGAGGCCACACCACGGCCACGTGCAAAGCACTGCTTTCCTAGAAACTCGGCCCACGGCGTGTGTCTGCTGACGAGTGGAAGAGACCCTGGAGGGGATGGACCACAGCGTCTCCCACACCAAATCAAACTGTCTGCCGGGAAACATGGCCCCTCCTTTCCAACGTGACGTCCCCTGCTCACCATTGTCTGTTTGATCTCAGGAAGCTCCGGGACAGAAAGGCCATTGGAGTTCCTTTTTCTCCTGTCTTTCACATGGCTACCCAAAGAGGTGACTCCCTGTGATGCCCAGTGCTGACCACACCCACGTGTGCATCACGTGGCACCCCAGTCACATGCTTACACCTTGAACCCAGGAGAGGGAGCTCCTTTTCTCTCTAAACTTTGCTGTTGCCCCATGTCAGAGGCAGAGACAGAGCCACATGCCAGCCCCCACTCCTCCCCCACAGCTTGAACTGCGCTGGGGGAGAGGGTGCCTGAGGATCAAGGCCGGTGCAGGAGCTCCCCCACCCCGGCTGCTCCTTTCCCTTGGCTGAGGTTCAGCAGCATGCAGAAGCTGAGCTGGGGAGCCTTGCAAAGGAGGTGCACCCGTGGGAGGTGCTGGGGCTTCAGGCGAATATGACCTTTGCGATCCTCAGCTCTCCTCTGTAGAATGGGGACGATGATTCTCCCTCGCTGGGCTAACATGTGGGCTCGATGAGAAATGTGAGATTTTACAGCACAGTGCTCAGAATAGGGGGGGGGGGGATCAGTACATGGTGTTCTATCTGAAAGGTGAGAGGAACATTGGCCAGCCTGGGAATGGGGTATAGACCTCCTCCATCATCCCAATGAGAGGTGCTGGCCAGGGTCCTGGAACCCTCAGCAGGTGGGACACGCTCCTTCGTGGCCCCCTCACAGCCTGACGTGACCTTCAGGGAATGTGACCACAGTCAGGGCCAGAGGAGGAGGACAGGAAAGATGCGAGGCCAGCTCCCCAGACAGGCCTGCCCACCAGAAAGACCCAGGGGGCTTCTACAGGGTGGCGTGAGCCTGCACAGCCCAGGCCTGCTTGTGGAGACACAAAGCCTGAGGTCCCTTCTGAGAATCCTCACCTAGATGGTTCGATAGCCCTGGTCCCCTATGAGCCATCATAAAGGAGAATGCCCTGGTCTCCAACCATAGCGCGGGGGTAGGGGGTGCCCTCATCCCCCACTGCAGAGGGGGCTACCTTGGTCCCCCACTGTAGAGGGGGTGCCCTGCTCTCCCACCATAGAGAGGGGGGTGCCCTGGTCCTTTACTGCAGAGGGGAGGGTGTCCTGGTCCCTCACTGCAGAAGGGGTGCTCTGGTCCCTCACTGTAGAAGGGGGTGGGAACATGAGGAGGGGCCCCAATGAGGCTGTAGGTGCCAAGAACTTAGCTGTGGTGGTTGGCACCACTCCCCTCCACCTTTGCTTGGTGGTTCCCTCAGCAGCTGGATAAATGCTGGGTTCTCAAGGTGCAGTGGGGATGCCTCTGCCATTTCCCTTCTCAGCCATCACTAATGGATGACAGAACAAGTCTGCCTTGCTGACTAGGACAGAGAGCACAAAGAGAAGGTGCAACTCTTTCAGCCTGTGACACCCCTTCCCCCTACCTCCCCCTCCTCCACATCTGCCTCTCAGGGGATAGGGCACTAGAGCCCATACTTCCAGGCTCCCTGGCCCCATCATCTGTGCCTCATCAATCTCTTGGACCTGGGGTATGCACATGACATGCACAGGGCATGCCCAGAGGACAGGCCCAGGGCAGAGGCCAGAGCAGCTCCAGGAGGTGGGAGTCCTGGTCCCTGGTACAGGGAGTGTGCACTAGGAGAAGAGAGCTCAGCTGTCCGGGTGCGTCTCTGGCCCACACATATTCCCTGCTCTGTTCCCTGGGGAGGGCGTGCCTGGCTCTGGATACCTTTCAACAGCACAGGCTTTGGCCTTGTGGCGGATGGATGAGGAGTAGGTCTGCTGCTCTCCCCGGGGGCAGCTGTCACACCTGCACAGTGAAGTAGTGGATGGGGGGGCGCCATCGCTGCCCGGGACCCACTGGAGCTGGAGGCTGTGCACAGTCACTTCTGACTGTGACACCAGGAGTTCTCGGACGGCGGGGGGGAAGGGGGGGCACTGGACGCTCTGCAACCAAAAAAGAACAGACCAGGGACACGTGACCGGCTGCTTCTCCAGGAAGGCACCATGTCAGCTCAAGCATAAGGACGCGGGCTGCCCATGAGGGCAGAGAACAGGGAGGTCATTCCCAGTACCGCAGGCACCTGCGGCTCCCTCACGGCCAATTCTGGACCTGCCCCAGCCTGGACCTCATGGAAGACCCTGGCTTGCTCCCAAAGCGCTGCTCTCTCCTGTCGGAGACAGTCGGACAGACAGGAGGATGAGCCCACATGTGCTCCGTGGCAAACACACATCCCTACAACATCTCGAAGTTGACACCTGGGCTCTGCTGAGCACATCCAGGCCCCTGTGGACTCTCCCTGTGATCTCAGGCTCAGTGCGTCTGTCATGCTGACTCCTTCTTCCTGGAAGCCAACCCGAGCCTGAAACACAGACAGTGTCCCACTCGGCTCCTCCGGGACGTGTCACCGCCACTCTGTCCCCACAGTGCTGGCGACTGGGAGTGCAGAGCGCAGGGAGCGGGGACCTGGCTCCCGAGCGTGGATCGTTCCCAGCATGCATCTCCCTGTCCCATCAATTGCAGCAGAGAAACCCCACAGAGGAAGGAATAATTGATTAATTGTTTATCATGAAGAAAGTGCTGAATTCCCCTAGGGGGCTGCATCAACTCTGGCAAGAGCCTTTGGTAGAGGCACTCAGGGCCCTGAGCATGCCCCGACAAGGGGGAGCCTGAGGATCTGGGCCAAAGCTGCAGGAGGGGTTCTCCTGGTGCCTGTCCCCAGTCTCGCCAACCCCACCCCTGTGCTGGCAGCTGCAGGTCAGACAGCGCTATGCGCCAAAAGCCAGGGGCCAACTATGCATGGCTGTCTCTCCACCCACCTCAAGCTTTGGCGTCTCCAGTGACTTCAAGGCTTCCTTCCTCCAGTTAGCAGTAGAGGTAACCTTGTCAGAGGAGGGGCTGTGCATTTGTCTTCATCCTTGGGGGACTGAGGCTCGGCGGTTGAGGTCGGGGGACTCACAGCAGGCTACGGCCTTCCCCTGGAAGGTGTGGAGCCCTGGAAGCTCCGAAGCCACAGATGGGGGACACCAGCGTCCCCCCGTTGGCCATCGCAAGGGTCAGCCGTGTGCCTGGGCCAAGCAGCCCTGTCCTGAGCAGCTGGGTGTTCCAGCCAGGGCGGCCTCCGAGCAGGTGCCAGAGCTCAGTGGGCCCTTCCACCTTGTGGGGCATCAGCTTCCCCAGCTGCTCAGCCTGCTTGTGAGGGAATTTGAGAGAGCAGTGAGCCGCAGTGCCTGGAAGGTGGCCAGAGCGTGGCACGGGCTCAGTGCACGCTAGGCTCCTTTGCCTTCTACCTTTTGTAGGTTTCGGATCGGCCCTTGGGATGGTTTTCCAAGCACTCTGGGCTCAATTCATGCCTCCCTAAGACTGTCTAGATCTTCTCCTAGAGTGATCCCGCAGGCCACGGGGACACTGGCTCACATTCTGAGTGCAGCCATGGCACCAGCTCTGTCCCCGGAGTTCTGCGGGCCATTCTGGCCCTCAGGCTTCCCAAGAGGCCACCAGGTGAGTGCAGGGAACAGAGAGGGGAAGGGCCTTGCCTAAGGTCACACAGCTCCAGAGCCTGATGCTTGGGGACTCCCAGAGCCCACCCATTTACTCTGTGCGCAAGCACCTTCCTGTCATCCTCTTCCCTGAGACCTCTGGGTCTGGCCCTGATCTCCCAACCTGGAGTTGGGGCGGCCCTGGGGAGGGAGTCTACTGAGGCAGATTCCAGAGTGAGGCTGGAGGGCATGTCAGGCACTCGCTGAGATGGGAACCCACAGCAGATTTCTGTAGGTGGAGGAGACTGTCTGTGGAGGGTGTCCACGTCACGGCCTCACAGCTGTGTCCCCGGCAAATGACTGAATCCGTCTGGGCCCCACTTCTGTAGAACTGGGGCTCACAGCGCTTTGTTCCCCAGGCCTTTTTGAGGATAAACCAAGACAATGTACAATAAACATCTCACCAGTGCTTGGAACGGAAGCAGTGTCCGTGGAGACAGATCTCCCTATGACTGCTGGGTAGAAAACTTGTTTATTGAGCCCCTGCTGAGCTGGGCACCTGGTTTTGAACATCAGCCATCAAGTGCCTGGCTTCAGGGAGCTGCACTCCAACAGGATGACTCAGAGCCACCCTGGGCCAGTTACACAACCTCGCTGAGCCGCGTCTCCAGCTTTAAACCTTGGACATTCCTGTCTTTCTGGTAAATGGGCTGTGCAGACATGCGACAGTGCAGGGCCTGACCCAGGAAGCCATGGACCCAGCAAGTTCATGGCTCTCATTTAGGCCCAGCTCTCCTCCCCACAGCACCACAACAGTGGACTTGGGCCCCAGGGTCGTACGTCTCTTCTTAGTGGTGATGACAGTGGCCACCAGCAGCAGCCCATAGTGGTGTTTCGTCTTGGCCAAAAGCCTGAAGAGGTATGCCGACTCCAGGGCCAGCTTGGCTGCTGTGAACTGCCTCACCGTGGTCCCCACTTCCACTGATGTGAACGTGCTGGGGCTTTTGCTGGCCAGGCGGTAGGGGATCTGGTACCCTGTGGACAGGGCAGGAGGACCACCCATTGGTCACATCACCCCCCTCGGACCCCCGCATTCCCGCCACCCAGCCACCACCGCTCTGCTTTGTTTCCCTGACATTCTTCCTCCTCTGCCAGCATCTGAGAGGGAGGGCACAGCCATGTTGATGGATGGAGACTCTGAGTGCTGGGCCCCCATGACCCTCGTTCCCCTTCATCCTTCCCGCCACCAAGATGTGGACAGTTTCATCTTCCCCAGGGCTGTTGGAGCTAAGAGAACATGGCAGGAACCAACCAGTGCTCCTGAGGGGCAGGCCCAGTGCCCCCTGCTTTTTCTCTTCCTCCTCACCCCTCCTGCCACCCCCCCTTATCCTCCCAGGGCCCAGGGCAGTGCCTCCTCCTAGAATGTTCCTTCAAGTGTGCCCTTCTCCCACGGTTACATGTCTTTCCTCTCAGTCATCCTCCCTGTCTGTCCACAGATCCCAGCTTTGGGAATGGGAGCTGGTGCAGCTCAGCATTGACTCCTGCTGTCGGCCCCTCCTCTGCGCCCACCCCCAGGAAACCCCAGCGTGGCCCCCATCCTGGGGATTCCCCTGCAAATAATAACCCCCTGCCAAGGAAGCAGTGGGGTGCATGTTCTCAGTTCTGGGGGGCTTCCGCAGCTCTGAATGGCTCCTGAAGTTCCTTGGTTTTCAAGGGATTGCAGTTGATGAGATGTTATGAATGACCAAGCCTCCCAACCAGGCTGTGCCAGACCACCTCCACGCATGTCTGAAGAGGCAATGCCAACTGTCAGACCCAGCCCAGGACCCAGCTGTGCTCCTGCCCTGATTAAAACCAGAGCTGGTGGTGTGCGGTGGCATCCACAAACACAGAAGACAGCCTACCTGCTCATTGACAGATGACGTGGGCCTCAAAGTCAGGAAATCATGGGGTCCAGAAAGAACTTGTGTTTACTCAATAGATGTGTGCCCCACGAACCCAGAAAGCTCTGGATCAGCAGAGGGGCTTCTTGGGTCTGTGACAGCAAGGGCAGAGTGGTGACAACAGTTACCGTCCCCATGGACTGTGCTCAGTCAGCCTCCAGGCCTCCCGGGTTCCTTTCTGCAGCCACCTATCGTAGTCAGTCCCTCCCAAATGTCCCCTGGGGGACACACTGCCCCTCCTGAGGACCATGGCTCCACAGTCGGACCCGCAGCAGCTTGCCTCCCCTGGGCCTCTCTGCTCTGCACTCTCCTCCCTTCTGTTCATCAGCAACAGGCAGGAGCCTGTTTGGGTCCATCCAGCCAACTCCTGGTAGACCTGCCATCCCAGAGCCAACCTAGGAAAAATTCCTCAGCCCCTCAACCTGTGAGGAGTGCCCTCCACTCTCTGTTCTGCTCACCACCTGCTTGTTCACAGGCCACATGCCTTGATGAGACCCTGGACTCCCTGGAGACCTGGAAGGCATCTGTCTTGGCCTCCCCGCAAAGTCCTTGGAGTGGCAGGGTTTCAGGGCCCTGAAGTGGAATCATGCAATATTGGTCTTTCTCTCCGTGCTTTATCGCACAGAGCATAATATCTTTTCAAGGTCCGTCCATGTTGGGGCATATTTCAAAATTGAATTCCTTTCTAGACCTCCAGTTAATAAAAGTGTATCGATATTGTTTTGCTAATAAATGCACCACATCCATATAAGATGTTATTAGTGGAGGAATTGGGGTCGGGGGGCGTGGGTTATGGGAACTTTCTATGTTATCTGTTCAACTCTTAGATTTGTCTAAACCTCCTGTTGTCAATAATGCCTATTAACTTTTTAAAATCTGAGAACACTCTTTCAGGGAGCGATCTGTGTCAGCCAATATTGGTTCGAACATCAGCTAAAGGTCTGTACGTTAGCTAAAGATGTTGTTTACTGGTAAAGGTGAGCCCATTCTTGAGTTAGAAATGCACGTTGACTGCTGGAGTTACAGCGATACTGACTGACTTGATCATTTGCCTTTGCATACAGAAGAGAAGAAGGTGGCTTCACATTTTGATGGTTATCTCTTACATACGGGTCACTGAATAAAGTAGCATCATTCTTCTTGAATGAACCTAATGAGTCCATCCCCACAGTACCTTCAACTGGGTCATTGGTAGGGTGCCCCCTGTTGTTTGGCCAGAGGCGGAGTTTTCAGAATCACTGCTTGGGGTCAGGTGATACTCTTGACTTCAGGCAGGAGCCGCGAGCTCCTGAGAAAGTTACGGACACCCCTCTGTGTCTCATTTGCCTATTCTGAGATGTTGAAATGTGACTGTGGCCTACTTATTAGAATTATGTTATGAGGCTAAAAGTAAATAAACACAAGGAAAGCCTTAAGAAAAATAAAATAAATGACTGGTGTTTCATAATCACCCTAAGTGTTCAATTACTGAGCGACTGCAAGAATAAGGTAGACACTTGGTGGTGGTGGAATCCAGAGAGGGGACGTGGATGGCTCCACAGCAAGATAGGATGGACGCTCACTCTTAGCTTTACATGGGGAGGATGCTTTACTGCTCGTGGACAATACCTGTTACCATCTCCTGTAATCCTCAGGTCAGCCCTATTGAGGTGGGTGGGGGCAGAGCAGGGGCTGTAAGCCATATTCTAGTGGGAGGCACTGAAACGTAGAGAGATTAAGTGACATGCCAAGAGTTACCAGTCGCTTTTGCCAACATTAGAGATAGATTTCTTGTTTTTTTTTTAAAGATTTTATTTATTTATGTGACAGAGAGACAGCCAGAGAGAGAGGGAACACAGCAGGGGGAGTGGGAGAGGAAGAAGCAGGCTCACAGCGGAGGAGCCCGATGTGGGACTCGATCCCGGTACGCCGGGATCACGCCCTGAGCCGAAGGCAGACGCTTTAACGACTGCGCTACCCAGGCGCCCTAGAGATAGATTTCTTACAGGCTTTTTCTATTTATGCACTTCCCACCAAAGGGAACACTGTTCTCATTTGGGGCAGACGTAGCAATTCCTCCAAGTCGTGTGCCTGAATCATCACAAGTGGCCTCGGTTTGGAGCTGACACAGGAGTTGGAATGTCCAACCTTGGTGATTCATTTCATTTGATGAAATCGGAAGTTCCCAGAGGGACGTACCATGGGGGGTCCACGGACGGATGGCGCATCCAGCAGTCAGAAACCCAGGAGTGACGTCAGGGATGTTCTGACCTATCAAGGGTAATAATTAGTAGAATGATTAGAATAAGAAAACGGGAGTAAAGGGGTCATTCTGGGTGAATGGCAACAAGGGTTTATGGAAAATGAGAAGAATTATTTTAACTGAGCAGATACAAAACAGAAAAAGAATCAAATGGGAGTCTTGACCCAATATCTTGTGTGGAAACTGCCCACTAGCCATCACAATTTGCCTGTTCTGAAAATCTTGGGGCAGCTGCCTGCTTCTGAAGACTGGCTATTTTCAGAGGATCTCTGAGAAACCTCAGTTTGAGTAGCCCTCTAATTGTGTGAAATTCTGATTTTTTAAATTATTATATTTATTTTAGTGGAGACATGTGAAGCCAAGGGTGAACTCCCAGGAGTTACACTGCTTTGTTTTTAAACAGTACCTGAAGGGGTCCCTTCAGGGGATGTGTAAGGGCAGTTTTTCTCTGATGTCTCTGCCTGAGGTTGAAGATCATGAAGAGGCTTCCAGGAAGATTTCAGGAATGGAGGCCTGAAGCTGTTGGTGAAAACCTTGGGCACTATTACAAGGGCTCTTTGCAATATGCTGCCATGTCTGCACGTAGTAGGGTAGTGCAATCTAGTCTGGGTAGTGAAATTCCTAGAGATAAGGAACTTCCAGCTACTCATTTAGTGGGAGAGCCCGTGTGTTCCCAAGGGTATAGACTGGAGAGCCATCATCGCTAGTGTGTATTTGCACCCAGGGAGCTCACAGGTTTCTGAAAGTTTTGCTACTTTTAATGGAAGGATGAAAATGTTTTGCCCACTTGAAACAGTTTATGTCTTAAATAATGAACTGTGTTCCAGCAAAATTGTAATTTCTTGTGAAACTCTATATTTCTTTTTGGCCAAGTAAGAGAACCCTTTTTAGAGGCTTTTTTGTTCTCTGGACAAAGTTGGAGATCATTCACACGTTGTATAAGAACTGAATTACAAGGGAAACTTAGATTTCCTTTTTCAGTCTTGATCGAGCACATGGGAAAAGGAGAGGGGCCTTCAGTGAACTCCTGGGCCATGACTGTCCAGGTATGCCACTGTTCTGTCCAGGAGAGAACAAAAAGGATATACCCTTCTGGTCTCTTAGTGAAACAACTTTGGATTCAGAATTTCTTTTGGAGGCCTCAACATAGCATCCAAAATGTGCTGCCCATTGGGCTTCCTCCTTTCCGATGATGCTTCTCAAATGAATGATTTTGCCCCAATCAGGTTGTCTAGAGTTGGCCCTGAAAAGCCAAGTCATCGTTGGTGAAGTCGTGGGGAACAAGAATTCGGATTGTGATGAATGTACACATGAGCATCAGACATTTTTTTCTGGAAGAGGAGAGGGGTTAGGTTTAGAGGATTCCCAAGAGAGCTGGTGACAGTTGGTAGAAATAGAACATTTGTGCATCTCATGCCTTGGGCCCCAAAAATGACAGGGCTGAAGAGAGAGATGATAGATTTGAAGATCCAAGAACACCAAGTGCCGGGAGGAGCCCAGGTCCTGCAGGAGGAGGATCATAACAAGCAGGAAAGAGGAAAAGCTACAAAAAGGACCTTCTCAGTAAGAGAGAGGAGACGGGTGCCTGGGTGGCAAAGGCGGGTAAGCATGTGACTCCTGATTTCGGCTCAGGTCATGGTCTCTGGGTCCTGGGGTCAAGTCCCATGTCAGGCTCTGCCCTCAGTGGGGATTCTGCTTTGGGGGTCTCCCTCTCTCTTCCTCTGTCCCTCCCCCACTCGTGCCATCTCAGTCTCTCCCAAAATAAAATAAATAAATCTTTACCAAAAAAAAAAGAGTATAAAAATGAAAGAGGAAATAAATTACATGCGGATGGTGGATCTATGGGTCCGAGGCTTCGCATCCTGCGAAGTCGTCTTCCTTACGGACGACAGTGGCCATCGTCATGGCCTGGTCTTGGGAAAGGAAAGGGGACAATCAGGGTGAAGTGAGGATTCAGGCCACTGCCCCCGGGATTATGTCCCCGACCCCAAAACTCAATGCTGCCCTCAGCTCCGCAGTCCCCCCACCTCACCACCCATGGGGCCGTGATCCCTTTACCTCACTGATGAGAAAGGCGTCCAGGGTCTCTGGGCCCTTCCCAGCCCTCAGATTTCATAACTGGGACCAGGAAGCAGTGCCTGTCAGCCCATTCTTTCAAGAGGCAGCCACGGTGGTGCCCATGACTTTCTGTCCCCATGATTTCCTACCTTCCTCTGCTCCCTCCTGCTACCCTCCCTCCTCTCTCCCTGAATCATTAATTCCTTATTTCCCTTCTCCTGTCATCTCCAAAAACCAGACTGTTCTCTGCAATGGGAACAGTGGAGGAATGATCATGGGTTTACTGACACGCTCCCTAGTCAATCAGTTGATCAATGAGCCAATGCAGCTAACGTGGAGGCGGCTGCCACGGGCCTGGGGTGATGCTGGGCCATGAGAGTGACCATCACCTGGGCAATCAAGTAGACTGCCCCGTGCCTGGGCTCATCTCGGGCACTTGACACACACTTCCAATTGATGACAGCCCGTAAGTGTCCTAGCCCAGAGAGGAGATGAGTGTGACAGTAGAGGTAATGGTACTTGTCCGAATTCCCCTAGTCTGTCAGTGGGGGGACGGGCATTCTCCAGCTGGTGTGGCCACATAAACACCAGTACCTGCAGTGTTCACCAAAGACCCTGAGACCTGGAAGGACTAGGGGAGGCCCCGAGCAGATGGATGGAAGGTCCGACGGTGGGCCGTGGGGGACCACGATGTGGGGACCAGGCCCGTCGCTGTCAGTGGACTCTGACAGGAGCAAAGACCCTGGTCCCGCTTCCCAGAGCCTCTGTCCTGGGCCCAGTCAGTCCCAGGAGACCAGCTCAGAGGGACAGTGAGAGCCAGTGTGTGCTGCCAGCCCAGCAGCCTTCACACAGGCCTCTAGAATTCCCGTCAGCCAGGGAGGGTCTCCGGGCAGCTGCATATGAGCCTCTCTCCCACGGAGCCAAGTGAAGGTCTTGCTCTGCTCCCCGTATAAGGGATGTGGTGAGGAGAAGAGAGAAATGTGCTCCAGGATGTGCCTCTCACCTCACCTCTGCAACAGAATGCCTCGGGGAATATTGCTCGCTATGAATGGGGTTAGAGCATATGGAGGCATTTGGTTCCCAGGCATGAGCTGAGGGCCACCGCTTGGCCTCCCGCGGTCATAGGGCTATAATGTGTGCGCTGTGACGAGATTCCTTTATCTCGTCTTTTCATTTCATTTCTTTTCTTTTAATTTCTTTTCTTTCTTTCTTTCTTTCTGTCTTTCTTTTTTTCTTTTTTTTTTTTTTTGAGAATGTGGACAATGGACATTGTGCAGTGGCAGTGGGATACACCTCCTGGAGCAATATGCAATCTCTCTCTCGCTCTTTCCATCTCTCCCTCTCTGCATCTCTGCATCTCTCTTTCTGTGTCTGACTCTCCCTGTCTCCCACACAAAAATACAATCTTATCACATAGAGCCACAAAAGACACCCCAAACCCAAGCCTCACGCACACACACCCACACCACACACAGGGAATACAATGCCTTCCTAGGACTGTAGACACATGGACACACTTTTTCACCTGGGAAATCTCCTGTCCACCACACCCCCACAACCCAATCAGGGCGGCTCGCCAGACTGAGGATTGCAAGGATGCCCCACCTGCATTAACATCTAGTGTTTTGTCTCAGGAAGAGGCTGATTCCAGAATACGTACCGCATTCACCAGATGCTCCTGTCCCCTGCAGGTACAGAAAAGAGGACACCGTGAGGCCCAGGTCATGCTACACACTGTCTGTGTGAGCTTTATTTCCCTCAATGACGTTAGGAACCCAGATGGAACACAGTGGTTGAGTCCAACGACTCCAAAGTAAATGAACTGGGGATGCCTTAGGAAGTTGTTTTTCCTGGGGGACATGTCTGTCCAGTCCATTCAGGACGGTGACTACAAAATGCTTCATCCAAGCAGGAGAAAGTGTTACTGAGGGACAGGATCCTACCACAGCGTTTAGAACCACGTTTGGTGTCGCCAATGCTAAGTGTCCTCTCAAATCAGCTAACGGTTGGCAGAGACAACCACTCAACGCTCTCCCCACCAGGGAAATTCCATATGTAGAATCTCAAAAGTATATATAGCTTTTCACATAAAATCTGTATATAAAAATAATTTCATTTCCATATACAAGCAGTTGACATTAGGAAACTGATTTTTGTTTTAGTATTATGTTCAATTCGCCAACACAGAGTATACTGTCTGAATTTCATCTGAATTTGATTGGAAAGAAACCCAGAAAGCAACATTTGTTCCTCGGGGATAGACAGGCGAGCTCACCTTGTCAGGAGGCAGGCCCTCCTCCTCTGGGATCCTCTGATACAGCCAGGACCAGACAGCGCCATCATCAGTCACATCTAGAAGGACACAGAGCACCTGTCAGCGTATTGGTGGTGCTGCTCAAGAATGATGCGGGGAGGGGCGCCTGGGTGGCTCAGTCGGTGAACCATCTGCCTTCAGCTCAAGTCAGGACCGCAGGGTCCTGGGATCGAGTCCCGGATGGGGCTTCTGCTCAGCAAGGGTCTGCTTTTCTCTCTCCCTCTGCCCCTCTCACCTGTTTGTGCTCGCACTCACTCTCTCTCAAATAAATAAAACCTTAAAAAAAAAAAAAAAAGAATGCCTCGAGGTGTATTGCTCACTATGAATGGGGTTAGCATATGGAGGCATTTGGTTCCCAGGCATGGGCTGTATGCCCCGCTGGGCCTCCCGCGGTAATAGGGCTAAAATGTGTGCCCTGTGATGAGATTTCTTTATCTCATCTAATCTTTTCTTTTCTTTCTTTCTTTCTTCTTCTTCTTTTTTTTTTTTTTTTGAGAATGTGGACAATGGGAATTGTGCAGTGGCAGTGGGATACACCTCCTGGAGACATATGCAATCTCTCTCTCACTCTTTCCATCTCTCCCTCTCCCTCTCTGCATCTCTCTGTCTGTGTCTGTCTCTCCCTGTCTCCCACAAAAAATCACACACTCACAATCACACCACATAGAGCCACAAAAGAAACCCCAACCCCAAGCCTCATGAACACACACCCACACCACACACAGGGAATACAATGGCTTCCTAGGACTGTAGACACATGGACACACTTTTTCACCTGGGAAATCTCTGGTGCCCCACACCCCCACAACCCAATCAGGGCGGCTCGCCAGACTGAGGATTGCAAGGATGCCCCACCTGCATTAACATCTAGAGTTTTATCTCAGGAAGAGGCTGATTCCAGAATACGTACTGCTCTCGCTGGTGATGGTTGAAGGTGTCACCTGCAGGTACAGAAAAGAGGACACCGTGAGGCTCAGGTCATGCTACACACTGTCTGTCTGCATGAGCTTTATTTCCCTCAATGACTTTAGGAACCCAGATGGAACACAGTGGTTGAGTCCAACGACCCCAAAGTAAGTGAACTGGGGATGCCTTAGGAAGTTGTTTTTCCTGGGGGACATGTCTGTCCAGTCCATTCAGGACGGTGACTACAAAATGCTTCATCCAAGCAGGAGAAAGTGTTACTGAGGGACAGGATCCTACCACAGCATTTAGAACCACGTTTGGTGTCGCCAATGCTAAATGTCCTCGCGAATCAGCTAACGGTTGGCAGAGACAACCACTCAACGCTCTCCCCACCAGGGAAGATCCATATGTAGAATCTCAAAAGTACATATAGCTTTTTACATAAAATCTGTATATAAAAATAATTTCATTTCCATATACAAGCAGTTGACATTAGGAAACTGATTTTTGTTTTAGTATTATGTTCAATTCGCCAACACAGAATATACTGTCTGAATTTCATCTGAATTTGATTGGAAAGAAACCAAGAAAGCAACATCTGTTCCTCGGACAAAGAACTTCTAGCTCACCAAGGCGAGAGGTGTGCCTCCGGCGCTGTCTCCTTTGATGGGATCCAGGGCTTCCTCCAAGGCATCTAGGACACAGAGTACCCGTCAGCACATTCCTCTTGTTGCCCAAGAATATCCATGGAATGTTGCTTGATATGGACACGAGGCTGGGGTGTATGGAGCCAGCTGGTTTCCAAGCATGGACTCAAGTGCCCCTGCTGGGCCACCCACTGCAGTAAGGCTCTAAAGTGCGCAGTGTGATGACATGGCTTTGGAGAAGGGTGACATCATGCAATATCTGTGTGACATATCTCCTGGAGAAACACCTTTCTCTCTCTTTCTCCCCCTCTCTGTCTCTCTTTCTCGGTCATCTCTCTGTCTTTCTCTGTCTATGTCTCTCTGTCTTTCTGTCTTTGTTCCTCTCTCTCTCTCTCTCTCTCACACACACACACACACTCACAATCACACCACATAGAGCCACAAAAGACACCCCAAGCCCAAGCCTCACGCACACACACCCACACCACACACAGGGAATACAATGCCTTCCTAGGACTGTAGACACATGGACACACTTTTTCACCTGGGAAATCTCCTGTCCACCACACCCCCACAACCCAATCAGGGCGGCTCGCCAGACTGAGGATTGCAAGGATGCCCCACCTGCATTAACATCTAGTGTTTTGTCTCAGGAAGAGGCTGATTCCAGAATACATACCGCATTCACCAGATGCTCCTGTCCCCTGCAGGTACAGAAAAGAGGACACCGTGAGGCCCAGGTCATGCTACACACTGTCTGTCTGCATGAGCTTTATTTCCCTCAATGACTTTAGGAACCCAGATGGAACACAGTGGTTGAGTCCAACGACCCCAAAGTAAGTGAACTGGGGATGCCTTAGGAAGTTGTTTTTCCTGGGGGACATGTCTGTCCAGTCCATTCAGGACGGTGACTACAAAATGCTTCATCCAAGCAGGAGAAAGTGTTACTGAGGGACAGGATCCTACCACAGCGTTTAGAACCACGTGTGGTGTCGCCAATGCTAAATGTCCTCTCGAATCAGCTAACGGTTGGCAGAGACAACCACTCAACGCTCTCCCCACCAGGGAAATTCCATATGTAGAATCTCAAAAGTACATATAGCTTTTTACATAAAATCTGTATATAAAAATAATTTCATTTCCATATACAAGCAGTTGACATTAGGAAACTGATTTTTGTTTTAGTATTATGTTCAATTCGCCAACACAGAGTATACTGTCTGAATTTCATCTGAATTTGATTGGAAAGAAACCAAGAAAGCAACATCTGTTCCTCGGACAAAGAACTTCTAGCTCACCAAGGCGAGAGGTGTGCCTCCGGCGCTGTCTCCTTTGATGGGATCCAGGGCTTCCTCCAAGGCATCTAGGACACAGAGTACCCGTCAGCACATTCCTCTTGTTGCCCAAGAATATTCATGGAATGTTGCTTGATATGGACACGAGGCTGGGGTGTATGGAGCCAGCTGGTTTCCAAGCATGGACTCAAGTGCCCCTGCTGGGCCACCCACTGCAGTAAGGCTCTAAAGTGCGCAGTGTGATGACATGGCTTTGGAGAAGGGTGACATCATGCAATATCTGTCTGACATATCTCCTGGAGAAACACCTTTCTCTCTCTTTCTCCCCCTCTCTGTCTCTCTTTCTCGGTCATCTCTCTGTCTTTCTCTGTCTATGTCTCTCTGTCTTTCTGTCTTTGTTCCTCTCTCTCTCTCTCTCTCACACACACACACACTCACAATCACACCACATAGAGCCACAAAAGACACCCCAAGCCCAAGCCTCACGCACACACACCCACACCACACACAGGGAATACAATGCCTTCCTAGGACTGTAGACACATGGACACACTTTTTCACCTGGGAAATCTCCTGTCCACCACACCCCCACAACCCAATCAGGGCGGCTCGCCAGACTGAGGATTGCAAGGATGCCCCACCTGCATTAACATCTAGTGTTTTGTCTCAGGAAGAGGCTGATTCCAGAATACGTACCGCATTCACCAGATGCTCCTGTCCCCTGCAGGTACAGAAAAGAGGACACCGTGAGGCTCAGGTCATGCTACACACTGTCTGTCTGCATGAGCTTTATTTCCCTCAATGACTTTAGGAACCCAGATGGAACACAGTGGTTGAGTCCAACGACCCCAAAGTAAGTGAACTGGGGATGCCTTAGGAAGTTGTTTTTCCTGGGGGACATGTCTGTCCAGTCCATTCAGGACGGTGACTACAAAATGCTTCATCCAAGCAGGAGAAAGTGTTACTGAGGGACAGGATCCTACCACAGCGTTTAGAACCATGTTTGGTGTCGCCAATGCTAAATGTCCTCTCGAATCAGCTAACGGTTGGCAGAGACAACCACTCAACGCTCTCCCCACCAGGGAAATTCCATATGTAGAATCTCAAAAGTACATATAGCTTTTTACATAAAATCTGTATATAAAAATAATTTCATTTCCATATACAAGCAGTTGACATTAGGAAACTGATTTTTGTTTTAGTATTATGTTCAATTCGCCAACACAGAGTATACTGTCTGAATTTCATCTGAATTTGATTGGAAAGAAACCAAGAAAGCAACATCTGTTCCTCGGACAAAGAACTTCTAGCTCACCATGGTGAGAGGTGTGCCTCCGGCGCTGTCTCCTTTGATGGGATCCAGGGCTTCCTCCAAGGCATCTAGGACACAGAGTACCCGTCAGCACATTCCTCTTGTTGCTCAATATATTCATGGAATGTTGCTTGATATGGACACGAGGCTGGGGTGTATGGAGCCAGCTGGTTTCCAAGCATGGACTGAAGTGCCCCTGCTGGGCCACCCACTGCAGTAAGGCTCTAAAGTGCGCAGTGTGATGACATGGCTTTGGAGAAGGGTGACATCATGCAGTATCTGTCTGACATATCTCCTGGAGAAACACCTTTCTCTCTCTTTCTCCCCCTCTCTGTCTCTCTTTCTCGGTAATCTCTCTCTTTGTCTTTGTCTCTCTATGTCTCTCTGTCTTTCTATCTGTCTTTGTCCCTCTCTCTCTCTCACACACACACACACACACACTCACAATCACACCACATAGAGCCACAAACGACACCCCAACACCATGCCTCACGCACACACACCCACACCACACACAGGGAATACAATGGCTTCCTAGGACTGTAGACACATGGATACACTTTTTCACCTGGGAAATCTCCTGTCCACCACACCCCCACAACCCAATCAGGGCGGCTCGCCGGACTGAGGATTGCAAGGATGCCCCACCTGCATTAACATCTAGAGTTTTGTTTCAGGAAGAGGCTGATTCCAGAATACGTACCGCATTCATCACATGCTCCTGTCCCCTGCAGGTACAGAAAAGAGGACACCGTGAGGCCCATGTCATGCTACACACTGTCTGTGTGAGCTTTATTTCCCTCAATGAGTTTAGGAACCCAGATGGAACACAGTGGTTGAGTCCAACGACCCCAAAGAAGTGAACTGGGGATGCCTTAGGAAGTTGTTTTTCCTGGGGGACATGTCTGTCCAGTCCATTCAGGACGGTGACTACAAAATGCTTCATCCAAGCAGGAGAAAGTGTTACTAAGGGACAGGATCCTACCACAGCGTTTAGAACCACGTTTGGTGTCGCCAATGCTAAATGTCCTCTCGAATCAGCTAACGGTTGGCAGAGACAACCACTCAACGCTCTCCCCACCAGGGAAATTCCATATGTAGAATCTCAAAAGTATATATAGCTTTTTACATAAAATCTGTATATAAAAATAATTTCATTTCCATATACAAGCAGTTGACATTAGGAAAATGATTTTTGTTTTAGTATTATGTTCAATTCGCCAACACAGAGTATACTGTCTGAATTTCATCTGAATTTGATTGGAAAGAAACCCAGAAAGCAACATTTGTTCCTCGGGGATAGACAGGCGAGCTCACCTTGTCAGGAGGCAGGCCCTCCTCCTCTGGGATCCTCTGATACAGCCAGGACCAGACAGCGCCATCATCAGTCACATCTAGAAGGACACAGAGGACCTGTCAGCGTATTGGTGGTGCTGCTCAAGAATGATGTGGGGAGGGGCGCCTGGGTGGCTCAGTCGGTGAACCATCTGCCTTCAGCTCAAGTCAGGACCGCAGGGTCCTGGGATCGAGTCCCGGATGGGGCTTCTGCTCAGGAAGGGTCTCCTTTTCTCTCTCCCTCTGCCCATCTCACCTGTTTGTGCTCTAACTCACTCTCTAAAATAAATGACATCTTAAAAAAAAAAAGAATGCCTCGAAGAGTATTGCTCACTATGAATGGGGTTAGAGCATATGGAGGCATTTGGTTCCCAGGCATGGGCTGAACGCCACCACTGGGCCTCCTGCGCTAATAGAGCTAAAATGTGTGCCCTGTGATGAGATTTCTTTATCTCATCTTGTCTTTTCTTCTCTTTTTTTTTTTTTTTTTTGAGAATGTGGACAATGGGAATTGTGCAGTGGCAGTGGGATACACCTCCTGGAGACATATGCAATCTCTCTCTCACTCTTTCCATCTCTCCCTCTCCCTCTCTGCATCTCTCTGTCTGTGTCTGTCTCTCCCTGTCTCCCACACAAAATCACACACTCACAATCACACCACATAGAGCCACAAAAGAAACCCCAACCCCAAGCCTCATGAACACACACCCACACCACACACAGGGAATACAATGGCTTCCTAGGACTGTAGACACATGGACACATTTTTTCACCTGGGAAATCTCTGGTGCCCCACACCCCCACAACCCAATCAGGGCGGCTCGCCAGACTGAGGATTGCAAGGATGCCCCACCTGCATTAACATCTAGAGTTTTATCTCAGGAAGAGGCTGATTCCAGAATACGTACCGCTCTCGCTGGTGATGGTTGAAGGTGTCACCTGCAGGTACAGAAAAGAGGACACCGTGAGGCTCAGGTCATGCTACACACTGTCTGTCTGCATGAGCTTTATTTCCCTCAATGACTTTAGGAACCCAGATGGAACACAGTGGTTGAGTCCAACGACCCCAAAGTAAGTGAACTGGGGATGCCTTAGGAAGTTGTTTTTCCTGGGGGACATGTCTGTCCAGTCCATTCAGGACGGTGACTACAAAATGCTTCATCCAAGCAGGAGAAAGTGTTACTGAGGGACAGGATCCTACCACAGCGTTTAGAACCATGTTTGGTGTCGCCAATGGTAAATGTCCTCTCAAATCAGCTAACGGTTGGCAGAGACAACCACTCAATGCTCTCCCAAAAAGGAAAATTATATGAGATCTATATGTATAATCTCAAATATACATTGTCTGATTTTCATCTGAATTTGATTGGAAAGAAACCAAGAAAGCAACATCTGTTCCTCGGGCAAAGAACTTCTAGCTCACCATGGCGAGAGGTGTGCCTCCGGCGCTGTCTCCTTTGATGGGATCGATGTCTTCCTCCAAGGCATCTAGGACACAGAGTACCCGTCAGCACATTCCTCTTGTTGCCCAAGAATATTCATGGAATGTTGCTTGATATGGACACGAGGCTGGGGTGTATGGAGCCAGCTGGTTTCCAAGCATGGACTGAAGTGCCCCTGCTGGGCCACCCACTGCAGTAAGGCTCTAAAGTGCGCAGTGTGATGACATGGCTTTGGAGAAGGGTGACATCATGCAGTATCTGTCTGACATATCTCTTGGAGAAACACCTTTCTCTCTCTCTCTCTCTGTGTCTCTCTCTGTTTCTGTCTTCTCTCTCTCTGTCTCTGTCTTTGTCTCTCTTTCTCTTGCTCTCTCTCTCACACACACACACACTCACAATCACACTACACAAGACACCTAACCTCCAAACCTCATGCACACACACCCACACCACCCAGGGGGAATGCCTTGGTTTCCTAGGACTGGAGACACATGCACATAGTTTCTCACCTGGAGTCTGCTTTTCCCCACACTCCCAAGCCTCAGTCCTACCAGGAACCTGGAATCAGACGGCTCTCCAGACTGAGGACAGTGAGGACATCCCCCCAACCTGCCTTACCATCTGGAGTTTTTCCTCAGCAAGGGACTGATTCCAGAATACGTACCACCTCCACATGGTTCTGGGGCCACCTGAATTTACAGAAAAGAACACACCCTGAGAGTCAGGTCATATGCATACTGTGTCATCAACGGTTCTCTTGGTGACTATTGAAAACCAAATGAGAAACAGCAGGAAAGACAAAGGCCCGGAAAGGAAGCACAGTGTGCACCCGTGGAAAAGGCATGAGCTTTTCCTGGGGGATGGATCTTTCAAATTCCCTGAAGCACAATTACAAAACTCTTAATTCAGGGAGGAAATACCGCTTCTGAGTAAAAGGTCCCCTACCACACAGTTTACAACCTCCCCTCCCAACACCCCAAGAAAATGGTACCTCACGTCTAAAAACTACACTGTCATGTTGTCATAGCTGAACTCACTTCAAAAAGACGAAACTCAAGTAAGAAACATTTCTTTCTCAGGCAAAGACAGCCAAGCTTACCCTCGATGTGTTGGGCCATGGTGGTTTCTTGCCAAGGTCCTCCTTGGTTGACTCTGAAAGGACACAGAGTGTCAGTCCATTGTTGGTCCTACTCGGGAATTACTCTATGATCACTGTTGATATGGACACGGGACAAGACTGTATGGGAGTGACTGGCTAAGAAGCATGGGCTGAGCTGCTGCTGGGCCATTCTCCTTGGTGGGTGAGGAAAAGCAAACAAGAGGATGAGAAAACGAAGGAGAAACAGACCTTTGACTTTCTAGCTTAAGGCAACCTGGTCGATGTGAGTCAGTTAGTCTACAAAGAGGTCGCCTGGTTGCACACTGTGGTGTCGTGAGGGAGCCCCACCCCTCCCTCTGCCCGTAGCAAAGTCTCTCTAATTGTTCTGCCAGGACGAAGCTCCTCCAACTGGCCATCTGAACAGGAGACAGACTACAGGACACAGAGTACCTTCCCGCCACGGTGCTCTATCTCATGAATGACTCAGAGAGCTCTGCTTGACTTGAACAACAGAACAGTGGAGATGGATGTGGTTGGTTAAACAGCATGCACTTGCCAATGACAAGATTTGAGTCCTTCAACAGTTGAGTAATATTCCCATATATCTAGAGAACACACTGAGGCTGCTGAAGTGGGGGGATGGGGTAATTGGGTGATGGGCCTTAAGGAGGGCACTTGATGGAATGACAACTGGCTGTTACCGCAACAGATGAACCACTAAGTTCTACCCCTGAAACTACTAATACAGTATATGTTACCTAATTTGAATTTACATTAAAAAAGAAAAGCCTGCAGTTGGCTATTGGTGAGCCCCCTTCTTCATGGAAGGAGATGCAGAGAAGAGAAGCAGCAAAGAAGGGAGAAACAGAGTCCTGGCTTTGCCATTGAAGGCAAAGGTACTCCTGAAATGAACGGAATATGGTGTGTCAGCTCAACTACTTCCATTAAAAAATAATAATGATGAAAAATAAAGACACCCTAAAGACAGAAGATAGTCCAAAAATTTAAAAATATGAAATAAATAAAAATAACATCATTAATCTTATGGTATTTCCCCATCCAGTGTGTGTCTCATGTATGTGTTCACTGAGTCGGGTGGCTCTCCGTGCTAGCAGTAGTCATCCACTAATGGGATGGTCCTTTACAGTGGGAGGCCTGGGTTCCTCCCGACGTCCTCTACCTCAGCTCTGTAAGAGAGGTGCAGGAAAAAGAGCGGACCCTGGGTTAGTAACCATATGTTACTTGGAGTTCTTATTTGTCCTTGTTGCTTGGGTGTGTCATTGCCAGCACTGGAGGCTTTCTGGGGCTCAGGGGGATCATGCAATCAAAGAGCACTAAACTATCTCTTGATTCCCGTTTGGGGCCAGCCGCTGAGAAGTGACCCAACACTGAGAGAGATTTACCACGTTTTTCAATGTTGTGCCTCCCAGTCTCAAAATCTGTGAGCTGGACAGACAGTTTGGACCTTCTGTGTGCTTTTCACACTAAGGGCTATGCCCAGGTCTGCCCTCCATGTGACCACTGAGGCCACCTCATAATGGTAGACAGTACTTGGGATCTCTGTAGACTCATGCAGCTCAATTATATACACAGGCCTTGGAAAGATCCTGCGTGGTTTCTGTTGAACCCATGGCTCAGAGCTATGCTTGTCAGTGTGGGAAGTGCAGTTCAGTATCTCAGAGTAGCAGCATGGGCCCAGCCATCTGGGTGCACATTTTGGCATTTCCACTTAAGAGCTTGTGTGCTTGGGCGCATTCAGCTCTGTGCCTCAGTTTCTCCATCTGAAGACTGCCCTTAGCAAGCAAAGTACTGCATTGGTGGTGAGGGTTGAATGGTTAGTGTAAGTAAAGCACGCCATGGAAATGCTCAGGAAGGTTCCTTGGAGGTGAAATGTCTCATCTGAGATGCCATAACTCCACAGAACTCAGAGCTGCAGTCAAACTCTGCTGTCCAAGCTCCCAGGCCAGTGCTTTCCCCATGACGCACACCTGCTTTGTCTAAAAAGGACTCCTTTATGTTAAGCCAGACCCGGTGTTTAAGGAGTCACATAAAGGTCTCGGAAATGCTTTTTCTGACTGCCTGAGGACACACTAAGTGGCCATTTCCCAAAATAATGTGCATGATGCTTCCAGAATGAATTAGTTGCCTGACCTGACAGCTATCTGGTCCAACACGACGAACACCAGTTGACGGGTGGGAGAGAGCTTATGTACCTAACATACTCGTGTTCTACAACGTGTGAAACTCTATCATCTTGTGAGATTTCCTCCTCCTACATGTGAGCACCTCAAGCTAAGACCTGTTGCCCAGCCATGCGAGAGACCAGAGCTTCGCCTTTGCACAGCACGCTGGATGCAGACTCAGGGGACCTGACCTGTGCATTACCTCACAACCACATGAATAGAGGCTCGTGCTTTTCTAAAGCTGGAGCTCTATGTGCACAAGGATGCAATTGTCTACATACAGAAATTCATATGTCTCTTCATCTCAAAACGTTACCTTTTCTTTTTTCTATGTTACTAACTCCCTATGTACATGCGTATCTATCCATCTCTGTCAATGGGTTTCTTGGTCTGTCATTGTGTGTGAAAGGCTGGATACTCAATGGATATATGTAAAAACACATATATTCTCTATTTTCACTAGTCCATACCTCTGGGAGGGTAACACGTTGAGTGAAAGCATATGGCTGATATTTCTGTAAACCTCTAACTTAGGATAACAGCCAATGTAAAAGGTGGAACGTCAAAGAAAACGTGTGTTTTGCTACGTAAGCTGACATCTAGACACAGGCTTCTCGGCTGTTTTTGGAGACCTGGTTATATGAATGGAAGCAGCGTGTGCCCAAATATCTTGAAGTCAAGACACATTTCAGGAGAAGGGAGTTGAAGGTACATGAAGACAAAAGTAGAGGGCTCCACATGCAAGGATCATGGCAATTACTGTCCACCCTACGAACAAGAAAAAGCCTGAAGACACTGAAAAATCAACCACTCTCGGATCCATGGAGAGGGAAGGACACAGGACAAACCATGGCCCTGAGGAGACAGGAAAGGGAACACAGGGAATCCAGGTTTCCTGGAGCACAGACTCTCTAGCAGAATATACTGTTTCTCCAGCTCACCTGGAACATTCAGCAAGAGACCACATGCTGGGCCATAAAACACACCCCAACACATCTCAAAGAGTAGAAGCAATACAACAGCTGCTCTCAGACCTCTATGAAATTAAACTAGAGCTCAACCACAGCAAGAAATCTTGGGAAATCCCCAAATAGCTGGAAATTTTTAAAAAATGGTCAAAGAGGAAGTTTCACGAGAAGCTTGAAAAGATTTTGAACTAAACGAAATGAAAATATACGTTGACAAAAATGTATGCAAAGGCAGTGCTTGGGAGAATTTATACTACTGAATGTCATCGTGTTGGAAAGTAAGAAAGATTCAAAGTGAATAGGCTTCCTCCTTAGAAAACAAGGCAAAAAAGAGTCATGTCATATAAAGCAAGTAAGAGAAAAAAAATCCTATAATTGCAGATACCAATGAAATGGAACACAAAAAACTCTCAGACAAAATCAACCAAACCAAGACAAAAGCTGGTTCTTTGTAAATATCAGTAAAATGGATAAAGCTCTAGCCTGACTAACCATGAAGAAAGAGGGAAGACACACATTAACAACAGATGAAAGAGGAGACGTCACGTTGAAAGGATTCTAAAGGAATACATGGAAAAATTCTAGGATTCCTGAAAGGAAAGAGGCCAATTCCTTCAAAGTCACAAAACTACCAAAACCCACTGAAAGGAAATAGATGATCTGAACAGGCAGGTATCAAAAACATTTAACCGATAGTTAATACATTTCCCAGAAAGGAAGAGCCGGCCCCAGATGGTTTGACTGGTGAATCCTATCAAATCTTACAAAGCAAAACACAGTCTTGCTGTGTCATCTAGCCATCTCACTCCTAGGTATTTACCCGGTTGAGTTGAAAAATGTGTCCGCATGAAAACCGGCCCAGGAGTGCTTCTATCGGCTTGATTTACGAACACCAAATCTAGAGGCGACTAAGCTGTCCTACACTAGGTGAACGGAGAAACAACCGGCAATACACCCTTACAATGCAATACGATTTGGTAATAAACATAGCTGAGCTACTGGAGCACATAGCTGGCTCACTCAGTTAAGCATCCAGCTCTTGATTTGGGCTCAGGTCATGATCTCAGGGGCATGATATCCAGCCCCACGTCAGACGGGTTCCCTGCTGAGCATGGAGGCTGCTGAAGATTCTCTCTCCCTCTTCCTCCGCCCCTCCCCACACACTTTCACTCTCTCTCTCAAACAATAATAAAAAGAAGATTAAAAAAAATAATTGAGCAATCAAGTCACAAAAAGACATCGACGAATGTGAACTGTATAGATAAAAGTGAAAGAAGTCAGTCTGGAAAAGCAACATGCTTTACGGTTCCAACTAGATGACATTCTGGAGAAAGGAAAGCTATAGAGATGACAAAAGGTCAACGGTTGTTAAATTTCTAGAGAAAGGGCAAAGGCATGAATAGGTTAAACACAGGATTTTCAAGGCAGTGAAGTTACTCTGTACATGGTGGATACACGACTTTACACATTTGTCAAAACCCATACTCCTGCACAACACAGAGCAGACCTTCCTAGCGATGCTGGCCTTCAATGAGTATTAATATCGCTACGCTGGTTTGTGATTCGTGACATGTGTTCCACACTGATGAAGCTTTTAAGGATTGTGGAAATTGTGCGCCAAGGGATAAGGATGATAGGGAAACTTTTTATATTATCTGCTCAATTATTATCTTAATCTAAACCTATTTGAAGTAATAACATCTATTCATTAAAAATAATAAAAGATCTATTTTTCCTAATATTTAATAACAGACTAATGTCCATTCCTTAGCTTCACTATACCTACCATGAAATGTGAACAGACTTGTTGCAAATGCCATTTGACTACTGTGGTTATAAACCGATGAGTGACCAGCTAAATTAAAATTGTCACACGTGAAACAAAAATAATATGGCTTGGCATTTTTGTCTTAAGTATGGGACACTGAAAACTAGTGTAATGATTCTTCTTCTTCTTTTTTCTTTTAGAGACAAAGAGAGAGTGTGAGCAGAGGAGGGGCATGGGGAAAGGGAGAGAGAATCTGAAGCAGGCTCCATACCCAGCATGGAGCCCAACATGGGGCTCAATCTCATGACCCTGACATCATGACCTGGGCCAAAATCAAGAGTTGGACACCACCCAGGTGCCCCTAGAATAATTATTCTTGAATCAACTTAATGAATGAATTTCCACGGTACCTTCGACAGAGTCAGAAGTGGGGTGAACCTTCGGCTTTATTCTCCTGGCCAGCTTCCGGAGACCTAGAGAAAATATGGATGTTTTCTTCACTTTTGTTTTTTGTTTTCTCAGAGACCATGGGAAATGCATGACAACAGAAAGAGCTGTTGACATCTTGCTATCAGAAGGCCATAGGAAAAGGAGTGATAAGTTCATCAGAGTACAAACTTTTGATCCCATGGTTCATCATTTGCCTAGCAAAGCCACCTGAGTCAGAGAGGGCTTTAGGAAGGTCTTAGGGTTCATATAGCCTTCAAATACCCCACAGAGAATGTAAACTGATGCAGTCACTATGAAAACACAATATGGGACTTCATCAAAAAAAAGAACTACCATTACACCCAGCAATCCCACTCTTGGATAAGAAATCCATTTGAATTCAAGTCTAGATTTCAGAGAAATATCTGCCCATGTTCGGCAGCACTATTTACCAAAGCCAAGCTATAGAGACAACTTAATGTTGAGTGGGGGAGCCGGGACAGGAATGGAGTTGGTTCCTTGGGGAGAGAGGTCCCAGAACACCTGACACCTGCCCAGACACCTGAGATCAAGCCCTGCAGCCCTGAACCAGGGCTCCCTCATCTCTTTCTCATATCCTCCAGCCCCGAGTTGTCTGTGGGAGACAGTGGATGCCCTGGGGGAGGTGCCTGAGCCAACAGCAAAGTCCAAATCCTAGCTCACCTTCGCACATCTAGGTTTCAACCCCTGACCCAGAACACAGTGCAGATGCCCCTTGACAAGCCCCTCTGAAGGGCCAGGGGAAGCCCAACTGTGGCCATCCTCCCACAGCATTCACCCTACTAGCTGTCTGACGTGGAGCCTTCCCCGGGACCAGTTGAGCACCCTCAGGGACCAGTGGGCTGCGGGGCTCCCAAGCTGATTCAGAACCCAGGACTTTCCAAACTAATTGTCACATGACAGCTCTACCAAGAATTAGCTTCCCTTCAACTGACCAACCCTGGCTGATCAGTTCCTGTGAATTAACTGGAAAAATGGCCATCTGGGCTAGTGCTTTGCCGGTTTAATAAATTAAGCCTATGACCTCTAGTATCTCACTGGTATTGATCTAAGTAAGTCTCCAAACTGCCTGGGCTAAGGCCTGGCTAAGAGTGAACCGGGACTGCACTGGCTCTGAATGGGCACCTTCCCTGTTCCTTCCTTCCTCCCCCAGATCCAGTCTTTATAGACTCCTCATCCTTCTCTAAACCCTGCAGTGGCAGGGGACCAAGCCCCACCTCCTTTGAGAGGGACCCCTCAGGGACGCCTGTGTGGCTCAGTGGGTCACGCGTCTGACCTGGCTCAGGTCATGATCTCAGGGTCCTGGGATCGAGCCGGGCCTCTGTTTCTGCACTCAGCTTGGTGCCTGCCTGTCCCTCTTCTCCTCCCCCACCCCACATCCCCCTTACTCACCGCTTCTGCTCTCTCATTCTCTCTCAAATAAAATCTTTTTTAAAAAATCAGGGAATATGCAAAGGACACATAGAGAGGGACCCTTCCATACCCACACCCTGGAGAAGCTCCCCCATCACGACTCTCCGTAAGGATCACCCAGACCTGCTTTTGCATTTGAATCTATCATCTGCTGTATACTATTTTGCACGTGATAATAAGCAACCTTTTATTGAGAGACTTAGATTCAGATCTAAGCACGACTTTCTGTTGCATTTCATCTCACATCCTTTGTGAGGAAGCTCATCAATTGTTGACGATTTGTCAATAATGAAGTTCTATCATTGAAAACCAAGCACCATTATTCATTTGATGCTGTTTGACTTCTAGTCTTGCTTTGCAAGGCTATGTGTATATAGTCATGAAGCATGGCCTCTCTCCATGCTTGCACTTACTAGCCAACAATGGGAGAGCTCCGGAAGGAGCAAAGGCCCCCACTGGAGCATGGACACTCCCTGGCCTAGCTGGACAAGCGCGTCCAAACAAGGATGACGGACAGCAGGCTGTTACGAGTGTTTGAGTTCTTGTTGGTCACTGTCCCTAAAGTGTGTAGTTCATGGCATTCAAGCATTTTTTTAGGGCTATGGGGAGAATGTTATCAAATCTACAACACTATGTCCCTGATTCCTTTCTCTCTGTTTTTAAAATAGGCTCCATGCCCAACATGGGGACTGAACTCACGACCCTGAGATCAAGAGTCAAATGCTCCACTGGCGGAGCCAGCCAGGCACCGCTCAGCATGCTCCCTATTCTTATTCTATTTGTGCCATGCCCTGAAGAGTGACCATGCCATGACACTGGCCAGGCACTGACCAGCTCTGGACAGAAGGTTAATCATGAACTGGTTCTTTGAGTCTTATTTTTCCTTGTCCCAGCAGTGTCCCTAAGGTCACAGGATGTCGGCATGACTAGGGCTTACTCATACTGACAATGCCATCAAACACCATGAAAGGGTCTCCTCCATTCTGACCAGATTGAGGTGAGGTGCTGAGGAGTAGCCCAGTGTTCAAACAGAGTTTGACTGGCTTGTCCTAAATGGTGCCTCCAAACCCTCAGAATCTTTGAACTGAACACAATCATGGCTTCAAACGGACCAGGCTTTCTACGTCCTTTTCAGATGAATGACTATGGCAAGATCTGGACATCTATGGCTCAAGAGCTTCCCTGGGCTATGTGACCACCGAGGTGACCTCATAATGACAAACAGTGTTTGGGATTCCCCTTGGCTCAGGGAATTCCTGACATCCATGCAGATGCTAAAGCTTCTTTGCACAGTAACTACTGATCCCATGACTGAGTCATAAGTGCAGTTCGGTTCAGTAGTTAGAGCACGAGCACTGGACTGCAGGCCTGGGTTCACCTCCTGGCTCCTTTACTTAGAGGAGTTCACGAACCTGGTCACATTCATCTCTGTGCCTCCGTTCCTCCACCTGAGGAACAGGGAGAGGAAACAAATCATCGCATAAGTGTGTGATGAGCATTGAATGAATGAACACCTGTCACGTGGTCAGAAAGGTGAATTAGAGGGTCTAGATCTTGTCTGAGATCTCACAATTTCACAAGTTCCAGAGCTGGATTCAAATCTGGGAGTCTGAGTTCCCAGACCATTGCTCTGTGACACACAGCTGCTTTGCCTAAATACAAGCATTTTACCCCAACATGATTTCCTCTGGACAGAATCAGAGGCAAACAACAACAACAACAAAAAGCAAACGAGCAAATCTATTGCTGTCTCCCTGAATCCACTCTCTGGGGCCCTTGTCCACAAATATCCATGACTGTTCTCTAGAATGTTCCAGTAGCCTGTCTTAAGGTCAGCAGATCAAATGAGATGAATCCCAGTGTAAAGAAAGGGAGGGTCACTGTTACAAAGTCTTGTGTTTTCAAACATGTGAAACAATGTCATCTTGCATTATTTATTCCTCACACAAATACAAGTGCCTCCAAACAAACTAGGAGTTCCTGAGACCCTTGTCAACTCATAGAAGAAAAAAAAAAACATAGCTTAGCTTTTGGGAAGAGATCTGGATGAAAGTTCAGGAGAACTAAGAAACACATTACATCAAAACCACTTTAATGTAGACACGTTCTGTTTTCAAGCTACAATCCTATGTGCAAACGTATGCAATCATCTATATATACATATATACTTATATATATAATGTGTGTGTCTCTGCTCTTGTGTCTACATCACCTATTTTTCTTTGTGCATCACTAATAATCTGTGTACTTGCTTATCGATCACTCATTAACTCGATCCATTAACCAGTTACCCATCTTTCACCATACATTAAAGGCCGGCTATTCATTGCAGCACCGAGAAAAAAAGGTCATGCTATTGTCACCATACTTACGTCTGGGGCGCTGAATGGGACGGGTGGTAGCATACCATTGAAATCTCTAGAAAATGTCATTTTTGATAACACCCAAAGTTCTTAGAAATGGAAAGGTGTGTTTGGGGGTCATAAATTGAAACATAGACTCTCATATTCTGAGGATCTCTTTGGGGCAACTATTGATAGGAACGAACCCACATGTCCCCAAAATCCTGAAATCCATATCCCTTTGGGGATGAACGGTACAGAACAGACATTGTAAGACACTGATAAAACAATGATAAATGTCCTCCATATCAACCTTTCTGGGTTCACTCTAAATTTCAGAAATGCATAATGTGAATATAGAATTTAGGATGCTTAAAAAAACTTAAATGAACATAGACACTGCCGTATTTCCCCCCCTTGAGAACCTAGGGGTGACAAGTGAGGGGTGCAGGATATCATGGAAGTAGTCCATTGTTCTCCATGGAGGACAAAAACCAAGGCTGCTAGCTCAGTAGAACCACCAACAGTAGAAATCAAGGGATAAAACAAAACTATAAAACATGTGTAGATGAAATTGGGAGAGAGGAAATTTTCAACGATGAGAAAAATAGTTTGAGAAAGAGTGAACTGAGTCCTAGCAAACAGCATTCAGAAGATCATTAGGAACATACCATCACAGCAGGAACCACAGCAGAAACCACAGCAGGAACCACAGCAATTTCCCATTCTGAGTTGGAGCAGCAGAGCAAACACCAATCCCTAGGAATGGGTCAGCTCAAAGAGTCCCAGCTGGAAAGGACAGCAGAGGTGTGGCTCAAGTCACCATGGCGACAGTGTCATCATAGACCTTTCAGAGTCAATGCAGCTGCACAGCGGCCAACTTCTGGTGTCAACAGGGGCCTGTCTTCACAGACAAGGGGGGCATGGGAGAGTAAACGCTTTGTTTCAAAAGTTGAACCCCAGTCTCACACTTTCTCACTCTTTTTTTTTTTTTTTTGAAAATAAAAGACATGAGGGGGGATGACCTGCCACCCCCCCAAAAGAGTCACTAGCCAAACTTCAGGGTGAAGAGGTTAAAGAAAAACAGATTGAGAATAAATAGAGGTCCCACTCTTGATTTAAAACACCATCCCCACCCATTCTATCCTCCAGTCACCAGACATGTCTAGAATATAGTTTAAAATGGGTCCCAGGTGAAATGAAGAGCAGTGTTCACAGAAATTCCATTCTTCAAATCATATTTCTCTAAGCATATACTAATGAAATTATGTCATTCTCTCACCGTCTATGCATACTACCTGATTTTTCTCTGTGTATAGCTGAGAGGACGTACTTAGTTACCTATCAACCTTTGTGAATTTCTTGGTCAGTATGTGTATGTAAAGCAGACTCTTTCCTGAATAATGAGGGGGGAAATATCACTGTATTTTCACCACTGCATTTCTGTAATAGTGAACGGGTTGAGGGCAATACATACAACTAGTACTTTTCTAAATGAAGTACTTTAAATACTCCCCAAAATGCAGGGTTCAGTGTGTGTTCTGGCTGATGGATGGGCACTCAATAGACACAGGATTTTGATCTGTTCATGAAAAGTAGCAATGGAAACGGAAGGAACCAGTTCCAAATATACATAAAGAAGGAAACCTTTTAGAACAAAACCAAGTGCCATGGACTTAACCAAGGAACTATAATACATGCTAAACAAACAAACAAACAAACAAACAACAAAAAAAACTGTATGTAGTCGGGGAACCTGGTGAATCCTTGGACTCTGAATTTTGGCTCGGGTCATGATCTCAGATTCGTGAGATCAAGCCCCAGAAAATAATGGCATAAAACAACCCCTTTACTTTGGTAAAGTACTATTTTGGTAAACCTGGTCACAAGGTTAGGAATTCATCCAGGACACAATGCTGACATTAGAAAATGAAAGGTTTCACATATCCACACCCAGGATGATCCCCACTAGGTAGAACTTGGGGTCCATGAAAAGAGCAGCCCTAGGCCCAGTGCCAATAAATAAACGAGGGCTTTCTATTTCTCAAATCCACAATCTAGAATCCAAGTTTTGCAGGCAGTTGGAACTTCCTGAGTTAGTGAACAGATTCTTTGCAAACGCCCACATCTATTCTTTGCATGTTCCCCAGATCTACTTCCCAGTAGGGTGGCCAGAGGGCAACCAAGGGGAGTCCATGATGCCAGTTGTGTAGCTGAACCTCTCAGCACCTCTTTCGGATTCTATCTGAACCAAATGCCCACTTTGGATACTCCTCAGGGTAGCAGAAATCATGAGGTTGTCATTGGTTGTATCTACATCTGAGGTCATACCCATTGGAGAGAAAAAACAAATTCAGCCACTGGTCAGAATGCAGAGCCTGGACATAGAAGAGGCCCACATATTCCTTTTGCATTTCAGTGGCTTCTCTCTGCTCTTTCCACAGTCAATAAACCTTCCCACAGAAATCTGTCCTGAACATCGAACTCAGGACTCAATTAATGATGCCTATAAGAGAGACCTTGTCTCACAATCATTAAGCAGTGAATCAGTAAAAATGTTGTAAGGAGGGAAATAAGCAAGACCAGACATAGGGGGCAGTATGATTTTTGAAGCCTTTGCTTTTTTTTTGGACTCTGGGGTAGCCACATCCTTTTCCATATCAAAAGGTTAAGACACACATTAGTAGTATCATTTTTCCCCCACAAAGCCAGGAAAAAGGACGAGACTGTGCTACATGTCTTGTGAGGGAAATCAAGAGTCGAGGCAGGTGCTTTCCATAGGAAATAGATTCCACCTGAGGTCTGGCATGGCAGGGAGACCTTCCACAAGGGCACCAGTCAAGAGCCCAAAGGAGGTGGGGAAGCAACGGGAAAGGAAGAGTGTATGAGGCGATCGCTCCTCCAAAGAATAGATGTCTCACAAGAAACCGAGCTGTCCTGATAATGGACTCTGTCAGGTGGCTCACTTGTGTCCAAAGCAGGACTCAACCGTCAGTCTTTATCAGAGACCTACCAGGTCACTCTACTCTGCACTTGGGACTGAGGGGCACAGGCCCATAAAATGCCCAAAGTCAGATAATTCCCACCTTTCGTGGGGAACCAACTGTGATATCACAATCTCTGAGTCGTTAGTGAGGAAGGGGGCAGTGGGGTCATTTCGGCATCCATGGCTTCACCTAGGGAATAGCTCTCAGCTAGGCTCCACATCTTTGATCTTGGAAACCAACTTCCCCTACTGCCAGTCGAACCTGACTCCATTCTTCCAAGAGACCACAGAGCACAGAGGACCCCCATGGGGGGGCTTTATGCTGTCAATTGGTGCAGTGGAGGGAGGAGATGTGTTCACGTTTCAAGTACACCTGTGTGCTCTATTTCCTGACACCAACCACAACCAACTCGCCACGTTCTCCAACAATTCAATTCATACTCCACAGATTTCAGGGCTCAGTCCCACAAGTCTGTCCCCATTGCAGAGGCCAGTCACAAATGGGGTGTTCAAGCTACCCACACTTCTGCCCAACCACAAGGTCAGGTACTCCCTCAGACCCCCTCCTTAGGTTTGATAATTTCACTAGAATGACTTACATCCATCCACAAGTGGATGGATAAAGAAGATGGGCTCCATGTATAAAAAGGAATATGACTCAGCCATTCGAAAGGATGAATTCTTACCACTTACATCGACCTGGACAGAACTGGAGTGTATTATACTGAGTGAAACACAGCAGTCAGAGAAAGACAAGTATATGGTTTCACTCATAGGTAGACTCTAAGAAACAGTGCAGAGGATCATAGGGGAATGGAGGGAAAACTGAACTGGAGGTCATCGGAGAGGGAGAAAAACCATGAGAGACATTTAAGTATATGAAACAAACTGAGGGTTGCTGGAGGTGAGGTGGGGGGGGATGAGGTATTGGGTGATGGGCATTAAGGGGGGTGCGTGATGCGATGAGCACTGGGGGTATACGCAAATGATATATTATTGAACACTAGATCTGAAACTAACGATGTACTATATGCTGTCTAATTGAATTTAAATTTTAAAAAAGGAAAAAAACAATTATAAATACAGTGTAATAAAAGTTATATGAAGGGGAAAAAAAGATCGACTCAGAAGTCAGGAAAGCACTTTACTTACATCGACCAGTTTATTATAAAGAATACAACTCAGGAAATGCCCAATGGAAGAGATGCGTGGAGCAAGGAAGGCCTAAAGGGGGTGGGGAGTGGCGGAGAGCTTCCACGCCTTCTCTGGGGGAAAGTCACTTTTCCAGAATATTAATGTGTTCACCAACGTCTTGTTCAAGACTTTTTATAACCCAATCTTCAGCCCCCTCCCCTCACAGATGGCCAGTGGCTGGGGCTGAAATTTCCAATCCTTGACTCCCAGTTTGGTCCTTCTGGTGACCAGCCCCACTGTGATGCCATTTCTGGGCCCCACCCTATGTCAGCTATTTAGCCTAAACTCTGGAGAGGTCTGTTGGAGATTTTATGACTAACAAAAGTCTCTCCTATCCCTCAGGAAACTGCAAGGATTTTAGGAGTCCTGTGCCAGGAACCAGAAATTAATTAATTAATTAATTAATTAATTAATTAATTAATTAATTTTCCACAAAGCACTTCTCCAGAAAGGCTAGGCAGACAGGACATTGGCTTGCCTCTTCAAACTACTTCATGGTGGCTTCCCAGAGGGAGATCACCTGGACAGTTGAATGGCAGGATCATCTGTGATTTAAATGCTATTGTTTCCTGAAATCCTTTCATCCTTAAAGTGGAAATACCTAATGGGTCCTAAGTAAATGTCCTTTCTAGTGCTAACGAATGAACACACAAAATCAAGGGCACATGGTCCAAACCGAGAGAGATCTGAAATGCTGATTGGAAACCAAGTCTAGAATCCTCACTGGGCTTTGATCTGAGATGGGAGAAGGATCGGAACTTAGGCGGATCCCCAGCTCTGCCTGCAGGTCCTGCCTGGCCCAGACACTAACCCAGAGCAGGGTTGAGTTCAAGGTGTCCTGACAGGGCAGAATTCTCCACCTTCTAGATCAGGGCTCTCTGATAAAAACCTAATGCAAGACACAGACATGGTTTCATGTTTTCTAATAAGCACACTGGAAACAAGAGAAATGAAAATGGTGAAGTAAATGTAAATGATGTTTTGGGTTTGGTTTTGTTTTTTAAGGAGGCTCCTGCCCAGTGTGGAGCCCAAGGCAGAGATTGAACACACAACCATCAAGACCTGAGCTGAGATCAAGAGATGGCATTTTAACCAACTGAGCCACACAGGCACACTAAACAATGTATTTTTAATTCACTATCCCCCAAATGTTCACATTTCCACATGTGACACAAGAAAGGTGGCCACATTTCAAGGGCTCAAGAGCCACTCCGAGCTGGTGCTACCATATTGGACAGGGCAGACAGAGATCGTTTACATCATGGAATCCTATCGGCCAGTGCTGTTCAGGCTCCCTCAGGCTATACTGCACTTTGATTTATGAACATCCTGAAATAATCCACTTCTTCAGACTGAGTACTGAGACTCACATCTGTGCCAGGGATTCTCAAACCCAGAGTCAATGTGGGACAAAATTACGTACATGTTGCCAGGCATGGGTGGTAGTGGCTCAGTAACGGTTTAATCAACCTCGTCTAAACTCTCCATCTTGCTCTCTCCTCAGCCACCCTCTGGAGAATGTGAGAAACTCATGAATGGAATGAATGATTATCAATCATTTTAATGAATGAAAATAAATTAATGTAGGGCTCCTCTCTACTCGCCTTGACTCCTGTTCTCCAGGCATTTACACGGTGATGAGGCTTCCATTGGCGTTCTCGCTCTCCCTGTATTTACATTCCGTCAATGTCTCTTCGGTCTGAGATTATTTTTACTCCATTAAGGGGTACATAATAGAATATTATACCCAGAGGGTGTATCTTCCCAGTTCTCTGGACACATTCTATTGGCTTCCAGTGGTCCCCAAGCAGGGAGTGCTTTGGACCCCAGGGAACACTCGGCAATGTCTGGGTACATTGAAGGTTCCCAACTGTGGGGCGGGTGCTACTGGCATTTGGTGGGTAGAGGCCAGGGATGCTGCTCCACACGCTACCAGGCTCCCTGCAGCTCCCACAAGAGTTCCCTTGCCCCAAATGTCAACAGAGCCAAGGTTGAGAAGCCCTGTCTTAAGCCATGTCTGCTAACCCTCTTTAAGAAAAATGGGGGTTCCTAAGGGAGCCCCGCATTGGGCTCTGCATTCAACATGGAATCTGCTTGAGATTCTCCCTCTCCCTCTGCTCCTCCAACTCACGCTGTCTCTCTCTCTCTAAAATATACAAATAAATCATTTTTAAAAAAATAATGAAAAATGGGGATTCCTCCTGATCTCTTTTAACCCAATATTAAATGGTCTATATCTATCTCTATGGAATTAGTCACAGACCCCACTGATGTAAAAAGGAATACACCTATTCTTATATTTCAATTTTTTCAAAGTAGCAAAAGTGTTTTGGGAAGTGTTCTCTCAAAGCTCACTCTCTGGACCCAGTCATTTCTCCCCAACTGTTTTTCTCCATGATTGCAAATATGTATTTTCAAACATTGTTAGACAAACTGGAACGGGCCCCAGACCACCTGAAATTGGACAACAGCCTTTCCTTTTTGAAAATTTTGCAAGAGAGCATAATAGAAACAAGACATCTAAAGTTGCAGTAAATCATATCGTGTCTTTTATCCAAACTAAAATTCATATTCACAGAACAATTATTACTGATCAGCCATTTCACACCATTTTTCACCCCTTGTTAATGCTAATAAAGTGTATGACTTTTGAATCTGTGGTGGCTGACCAAAGTGTGACCCCACAGCATGTATAGCCTGTTAGAAGGCTGTGTGCCTCACAGTCAAATCCAACCACCATTTCTAAATATTGCAACTCATAAGTTTCATATTTGCTTTCTTTTGTTCACCACAAATTTGGATACATTTGAAAATGTCCAAGAATAATGAGAATTGTAGACTTTACTTCTGAGATGGGAAATTACAAATAATTTTCATAACATCTTCATATTTCCCTTTTTTTTAAAGATTTTATTTATTTATTTGACAGAGATAAAGACAGCCAGGGAGAGAGGGAACACAAGCAGGGGGAGTGGGAGAGGAGAAAGCACGCTCATAGCGCAGGAGCCTGATGTGGGGCTCGATCCCAAAACACCCTGAGCCGAAGGCAGACGCTTAACCGCTGTGTCACCCAGGGACCCTCATATTTCCCTTCTTGACATCGTACCACAACTTAGGTAAATGGCCTTTGGTTTATTCTTTGCATAATGTCCAATTAAGTTTTCTCCCTTCAATTATGTTATATTGTTTTACAGTACTCCTAGATAAGCAGGAAAGTGTAGGGAGCATGAAAATCAAGAGATAATATAAGGGAAATCAGATTGATTTCAAGTTATAAAATTAAATTCTACATCAATCCAGTAATAACTATTTGTTGTCTACTTTTTGCTGGATATTCCTTGTAGTTGATATCCAAAATCAAGACCACAGACCCAGCTATTAAATTTGTCTCATTCAAAAAGAATTAAGACCACACCCATCCAAAAAGAAAAGAATAGTAACCAATTCTATTAGAAATGTTTATAAGTTGGGTACCTGGGTGCTTCAGTCAGATGGGCATTGGATTCTTGGTTTCAGCTCAGGTCATGATCTCAGGGTCCTGGATTCCAGCCCTGTGTCAGTTCCACACTCAGGAAGGAGTATGTTCCTCTCTCTCTCTGCTCCTCTCCCTGTTTGTGAGTGCTCTCACTCTAAAATAAATAAATAAAATCTTTTTAAAAAGAGAGAAGGGAGAAAGAAGAAGCAGCAGCATTTATAAGTTGTTCTGGGAGAGCAACATAAAGAAATGACTTGTCTTGGGACAAAAGGAAAGGTTCCTACAGGTAGAAATAATTGAGGGGAGACTGGATTTAGCCGAGTTTTGCCATGTCATTAAGGTTTAATGCGGTGCCTGGATAGCTTAGTCACTTCAATGTCTGACTCTCGATTTTGACTCGGGTCATGATCTCAGGGTGGTGCAGTCATTAAGTGTCTGCCTTCGGCTCAGGGTGTGATCCCAGAGGTCTGGGATCGAGCCCCCTATCAGGATCCTCCCCTGGGAGCCTGCTTCTTCCTCTCCCACTCCCCCTGCTTGTGTTCCCTCTCTCTCTGGCTGTCTCTTTCTCTGTCAAATAAATAAATAAAATCTTTAAAATAAAACAAAATAAAAAAAGATTCTCTCTCTCCCTCTTCCTCTGCCGCTCTCCTCCCTATAGAAAGGATAATGGTTTCCAGAAAGAAGGCAGGCTGAACATTTACCTATGAGTTTAAACTGCTCTAATTTTTAGTAGTCTTGTGAGAAGCAGGTGGTGAAGATACCCCTCATTATCAAGAGACAGAAATGTTTACTAAACTGAGCAGTTGTGGAATCAGATGGGTCCTTGCCCTCTGCTGGGCATTTCAGATAGTAGAATGGAGGAGGGGGTAAGCCTGGGTGGGGACAGGGAAGAGGGAAGAGCTGGCATAGTTTCAGACGCAGCACCACCTAGCGGCCAGCTGTGTTTGTGACCACTGGACTCACCAAAATTTCAGGTGTCACTCAAGCCCGAAAATCCACCAGGGCTTTCTCTATTTGAAGAGAAAAACACAAAATAAGTGAGGCACAACAACAAAAACCCCTCAAATTTCTCTGAGGGTTCGCCAAAAAGGATATTTAAAATATGTATAATTTATGAACTGTTGTTATGACCTTCCCATATTATGAATCTCACATAGATTTGGCTTCATGGTTTTGATACACCTGTATTTTTATATTTCACTGTGCAATAAAACATGGTAGCAATAAGAGATTTCTTTTTTTAGTCACTGTGTGGCAATAAAATCAACGTGAAGAATCCATCTCAGAGGATGGGAATGAAGCAGAGCCAAATGCCATCCCCCTTGCTTGGTTCTCCATGATTCCTTAGCAAATAGGTTGTGTATCCATCAGTCTGGACCTGCATGTTCTAAATAGCTGAGCTAAAGTGAAAGAGAATTTGTACCGATATTAGTGACGGGTGACTATTAATTAGTAAAGCTGAAGGCTTTAATCTTAAGAAAATATGAGTCGAGTTGAAATTGGAATTTTACCTTCCATGGTGTGGATTAATGATGAAGCATGAATTTTTACAACTATATATATGGAGTAATATATATGGAGTAATGTTGATGAAGTTAAATACATGACTGATTTTGTCCCGAAGACAAGAAAAAAATTATACTTATTGGCCACAGGCAATTCTTGAGATTTGTAAATACTCAAATTCAAATTTTCTGAACGTGTAGCTCCCTTTGAAATTTTGGTCAATGCTGAATAAAATCATTTGTGGCACAAGCTTTCTGTCATCAGCAAATCGTTTTTCTCCTAGAATTAAATTAAAATGAATCAGATTCAAGAGGTGAATGCTGGTATGGTAGGTGGGAAGAGAACACATTCACAGAAAGTGCCCCTTGTGGATCATTCTTGTTCCAGAACCGAGTCACCTTTTGAGGGAGTGGGAAACCCGAGAAGAATCTCACAGAGGACACACCCAATCTTGTGCAATTTTGTTTCTAACTTCTCAGGGTTCCACAAAAGGCAAATATGAGAGAGCAAAGTCTGGGGAATGAAGTATTTTACTAATACAGCAAGTGTTTCTGAGCCCAACTCAATCCCAACACAGCATGTGCACCTAGAGACACTGGGGGCACTTGGGCTCTCTGCTCCCGGAGCTGTGGGCAGGACTAGATTTTCAATACCCACGCTGGAGAGATGACCAAGTCTTCCTTTTCCTTAACCAGATCATAGCTTGGACTGTCCCACAAGATGCTGAACTGAGCTCCCCATTGACTGTTTCCACCCCTCAGCTGCTGCTCCGGGTCTGAGTGGCGGCCAGGTGGGACCAGCTCCCCGAGCTGGAGGCTCTCTCAGCCGAGCCTGGCAGCGTCTGGCAGACGTCTAATGTGACCCACCTGCATCAATCATAACTTTTCTAGTAGCCACATTACACACAGTAAAAGGAGAAAAGTCAAAAGAATTGTAATTGGAAAAATGGTATCACACCAACATGCATTTACGTCAATGAGACAGTGTTTAAAAATCTCAATAAAATAATTTAAGTTCTCTTTCTTATTCTGGTTTCGGCATCCAGTGTGCATTTTACACTCAGAGCACATCTCAATTCAGGTGAGCTGAATTCCAGGTGCTTGAAGGCCACGGGTAGTTGGTGGCTACGATATCGGACACCCCAGATCTGGTTCATTTCACCAGCTCAGGTCAAAGCTGAATGACCAATTGCACCATTTACCCTAAATAGCATCTCAGATATCAGAAGTTCCGGGCCAAGAGTCATTTATTTATATTTATATTCATATTCATATTTGTATTATGCTATAGGCCATATTCTTGTAGAGGGATGAGAAATACTAGGTACATGACAGGTTTATGCAAGCAAAGAGGATAAAACCTCAAGCCCTCATGGTCATTTGGGTCATTAAGAAACTCCAGTATACTTATTATTCCCGAGAGTGGGTCTGGCCAAACATTTTAAAGAATGAAGCAAATGTCTCATCTGCCTAGGTTATCCAGAAAAAGCTATGTACCTAAACTGTGCTTATATCCGCGGTCGCTAGTGCATCAATTCATGGCCGAAGGAGCACCATGGGAAAGGTTTGTCGTGTCCCTTCTGCTCTGTGGTCACTCAGAAGAATGAGGTCAAGACACAGGGTCAGTTGGGGGAGCTGGTGTCCAAGATCAGGGATCTGGAGTCCTGGGTTCTGGGACGCACGTCCAGGGACAAGAAGAAGGAATTGGGCCCTGCTAAGTGAGCTGCTGAAACACAGAGTCCAACCCAACTTTCCAGTCCAGAAACTATCCTGTGGGCAAGGAAGCTTCACCACGGTCCCAGGGGAAGGCAGGGAAGCTCCTCTCTATGCAAAGCTCCCACTGGGGAAGTTAACGTACTTAACTCCAGGTGAGAAAGGCCAAGTCCCGCCCTCTGGGTCTGTGAGGAGAGGGAGTCTGATGACAGAGGCTGAGAGTGGGGACCCTGCCCCCACCTCACCTGCAGTACGACCCATCCTGACACCGGCACCTGCACAATGGACAGAGACCTGAAACTGCCCTCTTTTCCTTGCTCACATTCCTTCTTCTTCCTCACTCATCATCAAACCCTGCCTGTGACTTTCAGGTAAAAGCCAATCAGTACACCTCACGTTAGCATCATTACTCTTATGCCTTTATATATTCCCACAAGAAGAAGGGACAGAAGACACTGCTTTTTCAACTATAATACAAGTTGTATTTGTTTTATTTTTTACAAAAGTGGAAAGTGAAATGTATGCAATTTTAATCCTAACTGCTTAACATATTCTGAATTCGCACTGCATGGAATTTCCTTCCCATCTGAGTGCTTCGTTTGGTTCTCATGTACACGAGTCATCTCCAGAGCCTGAGAAACGCTGCCGCGAGGTGACCCAGGCCCTCCACACATCTCCACAGAGGCAAGAAAGGAAACTAACTTGTTCAAATTCCTCTCCTCTGTCAGGGGAGTGACAGGGGCTCTACAGCAGGTGCGGCCCCACCAACACTCGTGCCTGCCAGCGTTTGCCCCCAGAGCCAAGCCCTGGAAGGACTGGGGAGGCCCCGTGCAGGCCTGAGGGGAGGACCCAGGGTGGGCCATGACCACAAGGTGGGAAGCAGGCCCATCGCTGTGTAGCTGGAGCAGCAGGTTTGACAGGAGCAGGGTCTCTGGCTCTGGTGCTCAGAGCCTCTGTCCTGGGCCTGGCCAGTCCCAGGAGCTCAGTGGGACCGTGAGAGCCATTGTGTGCAGCCTACCCAGCAGCCTTCACACAGACCTCTAGAATTCCTGCCAGCCAGGGAGGGTCTCCGGGCCACTGCATCCGGGCCTCTCTCCCATGGAGCCAAGTGCAGGTTTTATTCTAATCCCAGGACCGGGGATGTGGGTGAGGAGAGGAGGAGAGAGATGTGCTCCAGGGCTTGCCACCCACCTCACTTCTGCAGCAGGACCTGGGAGCAGTGTGGGAGCCCCACAGGGAACATTCTCTGTGCCGCCCTCCCTGGCAGCACCCTTTCCCCCAGGGCAGACCTGAGGGTGGCCCCTGCAGGGGCTGGTCCGAGACCGAAAGGTGCAGAGGGAGATGGTCCCCGGGGCCTCCCGCACCTGGCTCGCAGGGAAGCACTCTGTCTCCAGCTCAAGTATGCAGGACAGACTGTATCCCACCAGACCGCCTCTGGCAGGGGTCATACCACACCCAACCCGGTAACTCCCCTGCTCAGTTCCCAACACACGAGATTCAAACATGAACCAGGTTTGCTGCTTGGCAGACTCAGAGCAGGAAAGAGCAGGTCTCAGGGAAAGATCATCTTAAATAGCAGAGCACACCTGAAACCCATCCACATAATATCTCCTACTCTTTTGTCATCGATATATGAAGAAAACAAGACAAACATCACACATATTTACTTCTCTCTGATTTCACAACCCTAGTCTCCCACCTCAGTCTGCAAAGTAGCCGGTAAGCCAGACTGCTCCTGGAAACCTCCTCCCTAGATTCCTACCTGAATGTAGCTCCCTTCGGGAGGAAGGGGCAGCAAGCAGAGAGAAGAGTTGAAATGGGAGAGCACGGCAGGGGAGAGGGAGGGAAGAAGGAGAGATGAAGGGAAGGAAGGTCAACCACCAGTTTTGATTTTGTGGTTCCTAGTGTGGATGACACAGAGGCGGTCTGTCAGGCCTTCTCACTTTCCAGAAAGTGAATGGAGACTGGATTGTTTGCCAGAGCTCGCTGACATTATGGTGACCACATTAACTCCAGGTAGGTGTAATCTGAGCGCTGAGCACGGGCCAGGCTCTTTTCACAAATAAGCTCCTTAACCCCCCACAGGCCCTGTGATCTAAGCTCCCATCCTACCCACAAGGAAACTGGGTCTCAGAGAGATGAAGTGACCTGCCCAGAGCTGCACAGCACATAACTGGACAGGCTGTAATTCAAACCCAAGTTCCCAGATTCCAAATGCCAGAGACTTGACTGCCACACTGTCCCACTCTCCAAGGAAATTGCTATTTATTGAGCTCCTACTATATGCTGGGCACTGTGTGAGGCATGAGGGATACAGGGATGAATAAGACAGAGCCATTCTATGGGCAGCTTGTCATGTGTCGTATGCACTGGGAACCTCGAGGATACAGCCAACTTGTTCCCAGCATCTAATATGGAGCATGGCCCACAGCGGGGTCTCAGTTGATCTTGGCTGAAGAAATGCACCCACATGTGCCCTTGGTTGCTTTCACTGATGGAGTCGCATGACTGCTGCCCATTTTAAAGCCAGCAAAATGGCACGACCAGACTAAAAACCAGAGCTCTGGTGCGCTCACTGGAACCAGACTGAGACCGGGAGCTCCGGAAGAGCGCAGGGGCGGCTGGCGATGTTAGAAACACAAAGGACAGGGACGTGCGGGCCCTGGAAGTGAGGGCTGGGACACCGGGTGTGGGGTACACATCCCAGGACGCTGCAGGGTTGAGCAGCACCAACAAAATCAGAGTTAAAGTGGCCAGAACATCAGTGGAGAACGGCCCGTGATCCCCTCTGTTCTGAGACAGAGGCTGAGACTCAGCCACTGCTGCTCTGACTCTCAGAAAATACACAGCAAACCGTCAGAGAAAGCCGCCAGAGAACAAAAGCCTGGAAATACCGGCTCACAGTGTGCCCATCCCCCTCCCCCCTCGCAGGCGACAGGGAGACGCTACCCAAACAGGGTTGTCTGAGTATCGGTGTGGCAGGCCCCTCCCCCAGAAGGCAGGCTGAAAAATCAAGAAGTCCACATCCCTAAGATCCCTATAAAACAAGGACGCACGGCCTGGGTCCCGGTCAATAATTTGGGCTCTGGACAACGCCGCAACCTCTCCTTATAAGAATGACAAGAAAGAGAAATCCCCCCCAGCAAAAAAAGGACAATGAGTCTGTGGCCTCTGCCGCAGAACTAATGGATATGGATATAACCAAATTATCAGAAATGGAGTTCAGAGTAACAGTGGTCAAGGTGATGTGTAGACTTGAAAAAAGTATTAACGAAAATGTTAATGAGAATATAGAATCTCTAAGGGCGGAAATGAGAGCGAATCTGGCAGAAATTAAAAATTCTATGAGTCAAATGCAGTCAAAACTAGAGGCTCTGAAAGCCAGAGTGAATGAGGCAGAAGAACGTATCAGCGAATTGGAGGATGGGTTAGTAGAAGAGAAAGCTAGAATAGAATCTGGACTCAAAATGTCCATGCTCAGGGAATGTAGGTTACGGGAGATTACTGACTCAATGAAATGTTCCAATGTCAGAATCATTGGCATGCCCAAAGGGGTGGAGAAAAACAGAGGTTTAGAAGAGATATTTGAACAAATTGTAGCTGAAAACTTCCCTAATATAGCAAGGGAAACAAACATTCATTTCCAAGAGGCAGAGAGGACCCCTCCCAAGCTCAACCATGAAAAATCTACACCACGTCACATCATAGTGCATTTCGCAAATCTTAGATCCAAGGATATAGTATTGAAAGTGGCCAGGGCAAAGAAATTTTTCACGTATCAAGGCAAAGGTATCAGAATTATGTCAGACCTGTCTACACAGACCTGGAATGAGAGAAAGGGTTGCGGGGGGGGGGCATTTTTAAAGCTCTTTCAGAGAAAAACATGCATCGAAGGATCCTTTATCCAGCAAGGCTGTCATTCAGAATTGATGGAGAGATAAAGACCTTCCAGAATTGCCAGTCATTGACTAATTTCATAACCACGAAACCAGTCCTACAGGAGATATTAAAGGGGATTCTATAAAAGTAAAAAGGCCCCAAGAGTGATACAGAACAGAAAGTCACAATCTATAGAAACAAAGACTTTACTGGCAACATGGCATCATTAAAATCATATCTCTCAATAATCAGTCTCAATGTAAATGGCCTAAATGCTCCCATAAAACACCACAGGGTTGCAGATTGGATAAAAAGACATGAACCATCCATTTGCTGTCTACAAGAGGCTCATTTTGAACCTAAAGAAAAATTCAGACTGAAAGTAAAGGGATGGAATACCATCTTTCACACCAATGGACCTCAAAAGAAAGCTGGGGTAGCAATTCTCATATCAGACAGAATGGATTTTAAACTAAAGACTATAGTTAGAGACACAGAAGGGCACTATATTATTCTTAAAGGATGTATCCAACAAGTGGATATGACAATTATAAATATATATGCCCCCAATAGGGGGGCAGCAAGATACACAAGCCAACTCTTAACCACAATAAAGAGGCATAGAGATAAAAATATGCTAATAGTAGGGGACTCAACACTCCATTATCAGCAATAGATAGATCACCTAATCAAGAAATCAGCAAAGAAACAAGAGTTTTGAATGCCATACCCGATGAGTTGGACCTCATAGATATATATAGAACACTACACCCCAGAACCAAAGAATACTCATTCTATTCTAATGCCCATGGAACATTCTCAAGAATAGACCATGTTCTTGGTCACAAAACAGGTCTCAACTGATACCAAAAGACTGAAATTATTCCCTGCATATTCTCAGACCACAACGCTCTGAAATTGGAACTCAACCACAAGGAAAAATGTGGAAGAAACTCAAACACTTGGAGACTAAGAACCATCCTGCTCAGGAATGATTTGATAAACCAGGAAATCAAAAATCAATTTAAACAATTTATGAAGACCAATGAGAATGAAAACACAATGGTCCAAAACCTATGGGATACTGCAAAGGCAGTCCTAAGGGGGAAATACATAGCCATCCAAGCCTCACTCAAAAGAATAGAAAATCTAAAATGCAGTTTTTATATTCTCACCTCAAGAAGCTGGAAGAGCAATAGAGGGACAGGCTTAATCCACGCCTGAGGAAGCAGTTGACCAAGATTAGAGCAGAAATCAATGAATTAGAAACCAGGAGTACAGTAGAGCAGATCAACAGAACTAGAAGCTGGTTCTTTGAGAGAATTAATAAAATTGACATACCACTGGTAAGACTTATCCAAATGAATAAAGGACCCAAATTCATAAAATTATGAATGAAAAAGGAGAGGTCACAACCAACACCAATGAAATTGAAGGATTATTAGAAACTTTTATCAACAGCTTTATGCCAATAAATTAAGCAATCTGGATGAGATGGAGGCCTTCCTGGAAACCTATAAACTACCAAGACTGAAACAGGAAGAAATTGATTTTTTAAACAGGCCAATTAATTATGAAGAGATTGAGTCAGTGATAAACAACCTTCCAAAAAACAAAACTCCAGGCCCAGACAGTTTTCCTGGGGAATTCTACCAAACATTCAAAGAAGAAATAATACCTATTCTCCTAAAGCTATTTCAAAAAATAGAAACAGAAGGAAAGCTACCAAACTCATTCTATGAGGCCAATATTACCTTGATCCCCAAACCAGGCAAAAACCCCATCAAAAAGGAGAATTACAGACCGATTTCCCTAATGAATATGGATGCCAAAATCCTCAACAAGATCCTGGCTAATAGAATCCAACAGTACATTAAAAGGATTATCCATCATGACCAAGTGGGATTCATCCCTAGGATGAAAGGGTGGTCCAACATTCACAAATCAACCAGTGTCATAGATTTTATCCAGAAGGAAAAATTCAAAAATCATATGATTCTCTCAATAGATGCAGAAAAAGCATTTGACAAAACACAGCATCCTTTCCTGATTAAAACCCTTCAGAGTGCAGGGAAAGAGGGTACATTCCTCAATCTCATAAAAACCATCTATGAAAAGCCTACAGCAAATATCATTCTCAATGGGGAAGAGCTGGAAGCCTTTCCCTTAAGATCAGGAACACGACAAGGATGCCACTCTCGCCACTATTATTCAACATAGTACTAGAAGTCCTTGCAACAGCAATCAGACCACAAAAAGGGATCAAAGGTATTCAAATCGGCAAAGAAGAAGTCAAAATGTCTCTCTTCGCAGATGACATGATACTCTATATGGAAAACCCAAAAGAATCCACTCCCAAACTATTAGAAGTTATAGAGCAATTCAGTAATGTGGCGGGATACAAAATCAATGCTCAGAAATCAGTTTCATTTCTATACACAAATAATGAGACCGGAGAAAGAGAAATTAGGGGATCCATCCCATTTACAATAGCACCAAAAACCATACGTTAACTTGGAATTTACTTAACCAGAGACGTAAAGGATCTATATTCTAGAATCTATAAATCACTCTTGAAAGACATTGAAGAAGACACAAAAAGATGGAAAAGTATTCCATGCTCATGGATCGGAAGAATTAACATAGTTAAAATGTCCATGCTACCCAGAGCAATCTACAATTTCAATGTTATCCCGATCAAAATACCAATGACATTTTTTGAAGAACTGGAACAAATAGTCCTTAAATTTGTATGGAAGGCCCCGAATCGCCAAGGAACTGTTGAAAAGGAAAAACAAAGCTGGGGGCATCACAATGCCAAATTTCGAGCTCTACTACAAAGTTGTGATCACAAAGACAGCATGGTACTGGCACAAAATCAGACACATAGACCAATGGAATAGAAGAGAGAACCCAGAAATGGACCCTCGGCTCTTTGGGCAACTAATCTTTGATAAAGCAGGAAAAAAACATCCGGTGGAGAAAAAACAGTCTCTTCAATAAATGGTGCTGGGAAAATTGGACAGCTACATGCAAAAGAATGAAACTTGATCACTCTCTCACACCATGCACAAAGATAAACTCCAAATAGATGAAAGACCTCGATGTGAGACAGGAATCCATCAAAATCCTAGAGGAGAACATAGGCAGAAACCTTTACGACATAGGCCAAAGCAACATTTTTCATGACACATCTCCAAAGGCAAGAGAAACAAAAGATAAAATGAACTTGTGGGACTTCATCAAGAGCAAAACCTTCTGCACAGCCAAGGAAACAGTCAAAAAAACTAAGAGGCAGCCCACGGAATGGGAGAATATATTTGCAAATGATGCTACAGATAAAACACTGGTATCCAAGATCTACAAAGAACTTCTCAAACTCAATACGTGAGAAACAAATAAACAAATCATAAAATGGGCAGAAGATATGAACAGACACTTTTCCAATGATGACATACAAATGGCTAACAGACACATGAAAAAATGTTCAAAATCATTAGCCTTCAGGGAAATTCAAATCAAAACCACACTAAGATACCACCTTATGCCAGTTAGAATGGCAAAAATGGACAAGGCAAGAAATAACAATTGCTGGAGAGGACGTGGAGAAAGGGGATCTCTCCTACATTGTTGGTGGGAATGCAAGTTGGTACAGCCACTCTGGAAAACAGTGTGGAGGTCCCTTAAAAAGTTAA